>NC_139659.1:18243967-18453967 GCF_951799395.1 Argentina silus | reverse complement strand
AACCATATGAGAGAGAGACGAACAGTGTTGCATGTGCTGTTGAGAAGGAGACTTTCCAGAGCCACACACCAGGATACAGCAACCATTACCTGGCAGGCTCCCTCAATATGGGCCGTTTGAGACTCATTTTTGGCAATGTTGCTAGAAGCACCGTAATCTGAAAATCATGCATCCACAGCATGCAACTCATCACCTACCATAGAGAATAATGTGCTATTTCTAGTACTAAGCCAAATATTTATTTACAGCAGAGGCATGGTCTCGATAGCCAATCAAATACCACAACGAAGAAAATTACAAACAAACAATTATAAACAAACAAATGTTGAAAATGTAATTCCCATAGAGAAAAGAAGGTTGTTTGGCAAATGCTTCACATTTGCTTTGATGTACCACCCTTTAATTTAATTCATAGAACATAGGCCTAGAAATCACCATTCAGAGCAGTTTCTCCTTTGAGGCCCAATTTGAAGTAACTTGTCTAAAAGGGTATGTTTTTCATTGTACCACTGAAAAACAAAATATCTGCAAATACATATCAGTTATGTGTAAATGTTTGCCCCCCGCCGCCCCCTAAATCAGTGTTGGACCCAAAAATCGTAGTATCTATTGGGCTCAACAACAAAAAACGTTTTTTTTGCCCTTACATGGTAAGCAGCAGAAAGGGGCCTCTATGGCTCCAATTTCTCTTCTGTGAAATTGATCTGGCCTGGTGTTCCTCTTACTGGTGTCTACTTTCCCTCCCTGGGGGTAGGGAGATGGCCAGATTAAACCATTATAGGACTATTATGGGTTGTTGCTGGTCAAAAAAATACTTGTGTCGTCATGGAGATGTACAGATTCTTTGATGAGATCACTGGGGGAGAGCAATTTTGGTGACAAGACAAACAAACCTGAATGGCAATATCCTGTCAACAAAGTCTTAAACTTCTCATGGTAATAGGAGCACAGAGGTAGTGTAGCACCAGTGAACTAGGTCTAGTTAGTGAGAGCTGTCCGTCACCCGCCCAGAGAAATAAGAGCCCAGTGTCACTCACAGAAGGACAATCTAGCTTATTGCTATGTCAGTTATGATGGCAAAGATGGAGTGCAAATGGGATGCCCATATTATGTTGATATCCGTCATTTCTAAGTAAAGGCACCTTGTTGAATTACAACGTAACCAACTTTCAAGAGGTTGGGTCCAGCCATGACATGTCTTGAATGCTGTTTGCCATCTGTCATTCGAGTGAAGACTAAGGTCAGACTAGTTTCAGAGGAACTGGAGAGCATAGCTTTCTTATCTCCTCCCTCTAAATTTCTACAGCATTTGAGCCAATCAACAGATACATATTGTCCATTCACACAACCTATCTACATTTTTCATTAGCTTTCCAAAATGTCTAGATGAAAAAACTTTCACTTTAAAAGTGTGGAAAAGGTTGTGTAATTTTCATTGATCTAAATGAAATGCTTGTTCCATTTTAGACTCCAAAACAAAAACAAAAAAAACAAGAAAAACTGGTTCTTAGCAGCTTTTGTCTGAATAAGTTGGTGAATAAAACAGCATAACAAGATACCATTGCAAAACTGATAATTAGGTCTTATTTAATTGTTATTCTTACCAATGCAAACATCTATTTTGCCCTTGATGGCAGCCTCGTGTAGGGGTGTGTAGTTCCAGTTGTCGCGGGCGTTTGGGTCAGCACCTTGACAGAGGAGAAGACTGACCACTTCTGCATGGCCAAAAGAGCAGGCGTTATGCAGAGGGATCAAACCACCATCATCACGGGCATGAACATTAGCCCCGTTCTGAAGGAGGTGTTCCACAACATCCTTCCTCCCAAATCCTACAAAGCAAAGAAAAAGTTGAAAAAAGATAAGCAAGGTCAGGTGTATTTATTTATTCACAATAGACAATGATGGGTGATTCCTAAGTAGGTGTGACAGATGGGGTTCCTACATGGAAGACCCAAGCGTCCAAGAGACCATTAGCCCAAGAGGATATCCTTTAGGTCTGAGGGTGACACTTTTACATGGCTAGTTTACCCAGGCCCATCACAGGAATGTGATTCAATATCACCTCACCTAGACAGGGACACTCAACACAATTATGAGATATGTGTGATGGTTATGTGTGATGGTCATAATGGTGGTGTTCTGTGTAGGCACTAAGCAAAGGTTGTGGTTTTAAAAAAAAATAAAAAACACACACAAGAAAAACGTAAACTTTTTCGAAAGTTGCCAGTTGTGGTACTTTATAATGATAATTCACTACGTTGTCAAGCACAACGAATCTATGAACGAATGAAAATAGAAAGCCAATATGTGTTGTTGTTAATGGTCTTGCTGACATGCCAGGCAAACTGCGGTTGCTTCAATTCGGTCAGTCTAATTGCTGGAATGCATTAGGGCATTCCAGGTCCATGGAATGGTAGCTATCAAACATGTTTTTGCTCAAAAGTTGCGCGTTCAATCATTATTTTATTTTCTGGGAGGTTTCTGAACATAGCTACATGGAAGGCAGCTCTACTATGTAGTAGACCTAAGATATGTTGTAAACATGAAGCGTTCCATGAAACGTTTTCTTTCCAGAAATGAATCCCGATCTCTTGTTGTTTTGACTGCGACTTGCTGGCCAATAAATAGTGCCCCATCCCCCAAAATGTAGCAGACTCTCGGCCCTTTGGCTAGCCTGCCTAGCTAGCTAGATCTAGCAAAAAGTAGCAAATGTTAACTATCGAGAAAGCTTACAAATAAACAACAATTTAGCTAGCTAGCCAACTATTGTTGCTAACATAACGTTAGCTTATGTATCGCAGTGTAAAAGTGTGGCTAATAATAATAAACAAGATAGACTCACCTGCAGCGAAGTGCAGCGGGGTGGATTTACGCCCAGCCATGTCCTTGGCATTCACATTAACCGTATCCACCAGCCTTTTCACCCGCGATACATCCCCATTGCGACAAGCTTCAAAAAGCTCTCTGAAAGCCCCGCTTGTCCCGCAGCCGCCCCCCGGGCTTGTGCTACCTGAGTCAGGACTCGAGCCAGCGCTGCTGCAACCCCCGGTGGTAGCGGAGCTAGGACTGCTGCTACTGCTCAGGGCCGGGGCGGAGATATCGGGAGAGGCCGGAGTTAACTCCGGATCCCCGGGGCTGTCTATTTCAGCACCCGCTGGTGCTGAAATAGCTCCACAACCGGGTACTGGGGGAGATCCAGGAGGAGTAAGGGAAAGAGATGTGCTGCGTGGCGGCGAGGATAGGCTCTGCTGTTGCTGATGAGAAGAGCGACGAGACGCCGCCATTTTCATAACAATCCCACTGGCAACAAGAAATATCTTGGATAAACTTCCTGGAAGTGGAGATCTCGAGCTTCCGGTTTGTCAGTGGCTGTCTGTTGTTTGTCTGGCTGTCAGAAGGAAGTCACTGTGGCTAAATGCAATACACCTCATCAAATATCTTCATTATTCCACCAAAAAAGTGAAAATCTCTTTATTATGGATGCACCCTGTAGCCTATTGTTTCTCATTAAAAACAGTGATTGTATTGGGCATTGCATTTTGTTTTTTCATACTCAGATATTGCTGTGAGCGAGACAGATCATCAAAATTGTTAAATAAGTTATGTTGTTTGTAACAACTTTGTTTTGCACAGACAATGGACAGATAACTGCATTTCAACAAACATACAGACTGTGGTTCAGTTTGAACACTGAATATGATTCTTCATGCCATGTCTGACTGTATATTTTCATATTGTCTTTTCAGATCATATTTTCATTTCATCTAAGCCTAGTCTGCCAGATGCTTGTCTGTTCTCAGAGCCTGTCTTATGAGTCTGCGACATCTGAAAGCCAGATATGATTATTGACAATGATGTTGATATGATTAAGCATATCTCAGGCAAGAGGCCTATCTATTCCAGAGAAATTGTTTTCTTGCAACTTTTGGCATTACTCATCAAAGATGACATTTTCAATATGAACCAAAGTTTGTGTGAGCAATAAAAATATTTGTGGTATTCTTGACGTGAGATAGGAGGCACTGACACACTTCAGAAAATATAATGCACACAACATGATCAGAGATAGGAGATATATAAAATATATACAGAGTCGTACATCTTATTTTCTTTTCCTGAACATCCATACTTATTTTTGAACATCCATATATATCATATGATTATGTAACTTTCTTGTAAGATGACACAAAGTGGCTTGTGACACTATTCTCACTTTTGTCCATCTGTAGTGATCATAAACTGGTATAAGACCCCAGAATGATAAGTCTATGTTCAAGACACTAATATTACCTAAGATGAGTGTGGTCTGTAAACAAAGGTCAATAATCAAAGTCTCCAGAGCTGGTGCTCTTATCTTGTAGACACATTAATTAGTTAAATCATTACAGAGTCTGCCTAAATTAAACAAGAACACTTTGAACATGACTATTGCTGAGGAATGAGGAATACATCCAGCTGGGTCCTGAGCTACCTGATTTAGGAGATGACTGGAGTGATGTCGCCACTTCCCTGCAGGGTGACACCCAGTGGACAACTGTGGCAATGACTGGAACGTTCCTGAAGATTCTGGAACTCCTAGAGGCAGAATATAAAAGCTGTGAAAGTCCCCAATGCTGAGACAGAAACCAACACAACTGACACTGCACACACTGTGTTATCTCAGAGCAAGAGGACTCAATACTCACCGAAGATGCTGTGTTCTCGTGGACTCCACTCTTCCCTCAATCCACTCATGGACTTCTACTGGCCTATGCGCAGTCTCTGGCCAGAGGTCCAACCTCTTCTCTGCCAGAGAAAACACCTGCACAGAAACATGCTGGAGATACAGAGCAGCCTGGAGCTGATGAAGAAACTTCAACACACAATCTTGGAGGAGATGGATCATGTCCCAGCCTCTGTGGCCATACAACCCGTCTCTTCCAAGCTGGAGAAAGAGGGAGAGCACTTTGCCCTGACACTGGACACTAAAGACTTTTCCCCAGAGGAGCTGTCAGTCAAGCAGGTGGGCAGGAAGCTGAGAGTCAGTGGGAAGACAGAGAAGAAGCAGGACGATGGGAAAGGCTCATACTCTTACAGATGCCAGGAGTTCAGACAGGAGTTTGATCTGCCTGAAGGGGTGAATCCTGAGACAGTCACCTGCTCCCTGGCTCATGGCGGGAAGCTCCACATTGAGGCACCAACAAATCCATCTGCTGAGGCGGCTGAGAGAGTGGTGCCCATCAACTGTAGCCAGGATGTGAAGACACAGCAGTCCCTCAGCTCACAGACAGAAGGCAGCACCACAGATACACAAAACCAACAAAACACTACTGAACATGAGAAGTGAACAAAAGCGTCTTTGTTAATTGTGCTGCACCAGATGTATTTTTGAGACAAATATTTCTAATGTAATGATGTGTTTTTGTTTAAATCATTTCTGAAATAATTCACTCTGACATGTATTTTTTGAGTAATCAATAAAACATCTACTTTAATACCATATTGGGGAAATTGTTATCTCATTGATAACCTCAACTTTTACACATTTGAATAATATCTATGATTTTCCATCAAAAACAAATTGCCTGATGCCTCCCTCCCTACTCATTCTTAATGTCTTCAAAAATAAAATCAGTCATAATAAGATTTAGTTATTTTCTTGTTCTAATGTGTTTATTAGAGATCATTTTAAGACAGCTCTTCAACATGTGCTTTGCTTTCAATACATCTTATATTAGATCATACAATTTCTTCAAGCATAACATGTAAAGATCGTCTTCATTTATTTAAGTAGGCTACATGTTATGGTAATTTAAAAAGCTCCCATAGGAGAGACAGGAAATAAAGAAACCCAGTTGAAATATTCTTAGAAGGAAATGAAATGAACCAAAGGATTTCTGATTCAAGAAAACAAGGGCCTACGATTTAACTTGATTACAGGCAAAACTGACAGAAATCATGTTATTAGTCTTTACGATTAAAGTAAGATGACACCGTCCTCCATAAATACAATAAGTGACATTTATAATCAATTTGTTTGTGAGAATGTTTCTGATTTTATAGCTATAATGCTTGGTAAATTTCTGAATATTGTGTGAATTATTAAACAATATCTGTTAATCTGAGCACAACTTCAATATATTCCTCTCTTGATTATTGGACACATCTACAAATCACATTCGCTCCTATCTTGCATTAATATTTGCATGTATTAAACAGTCACTTACTTGGCTTGCGACTGAATTTTAACTTCAGCTAGCTTTAATAATCATAAAGCTAGCATGAGAGACCAAAGATGAGACATAAAAAAACGTCAAAATGAATCAAAAGACATGTAAAACTGATGCTCTTATCATGCAATATTTTAATCAGTTAAGTCATTATAGAGTAAGCATCTTTAAATACAGCGTCAACATGAGTACATTTCTGAGGAATGTGCAATGCATCCAACTGGTTCCTGAGCTACCTGATTTAGAAGATGACAGGAGTGATGTCACCACTTCCCTGCAGGGTGACACCCAGTGGACAACTGTGGCAATGACTGGAAAGTTCCTGAAGATTCTGGAACTCCTAGAGGCAGAATATAAAAGCTGTGAAAGTCCCCAATGTTGAGACAGAAACCAACACAACTGACACTGCACACACTGTGTTATCTCAGAGCAAGAGGACCCAATACTCACCGAAGATGCTGTGCTCTCGTGGACTCCACTCTTCCCTCAATCCACTCATGGACTTCTACTGGCCTGTGCACAGTCTCTGGCCAGAGGTCCAACCTCTTGTCTGCCAGAGAAAACACCTGCACAGAAACATGCTGGAGATACAGAGCAGCCTGGAGCTGATGGAGAAACTTCAACACACAATCTTGGAGGAGATGGATCATGTCCCAGCCTCTGTGGCCATACAACCCGTGTCCTACAAGCTGGAGAAAGAGGGAGAGCACTTTGCCCTGACACTGGACACTAAAGACTTCTCCCCAGAGGAGCTGTCAGTCAAGCAGGTGGGCAGGAAGCTGAGAGTCAGTGGGAAGACAGAGAAGAAGCAGGATGATGGGAAAGGCTCCTACTCTTACAGATGCCAGGAGTTCAGACAGGAGTTTGATCTGCCTGAAGGGGTGAATCCTGAGACAGTCACCTGCTCCCTGGCTCATGGCGGGAAGCTCCACATCGAGGCACCAAAAAATCCATCTGCTGAGTCGGCTGAGAGAGTGGTGCCCATCAACTGTAGCCAGGATGTGAAGCCACAGCAGTCCCTCAGCTCACAGACAGAGGGCAGCACCACAGATACACAAAACCAACAAAACACTACTGAACATGAGAACTGAACAAAAGCGTCTTTGTTAATTGTGCTGGACCACATGTATTTTTGAGACAAATATTTCTAATGTAATGATGTGTTTTTGTTTAAATCATTTCTGAAATAATTCACTCTGACATGTATTTTTTGAGTAATCAATAAAACACCTACTTTAATACCATATTGGGGAAATTGTTATCTCATTGATAACCTCAACTTTTACACATTTGAATAATATCTATGATTTTCCATCAAAAACAAATTGCCTGATGCCTCCCTCCCTACTCATTCTTAATGTCTTCAAAAATAAAATCAGTCATAATAAGATTTAGTTATTTTCTTGTTCTAATGTGTTTATTAGAGATCATTTTAAGACAGCTCTTCAACATGTGCTTTGCTTTCAATACATCTTATATTAGATCATACAATTTCTTCAAGCATAACATGTAAAGATCGTCTTCATTTATTTAAGTAGGCTACATGTTATGGTAATTTAAAAAGCTCCCATAGGAGAGACAGGAAATAAAGAAACCCAGTTGAAATATTCTTAGAAGGAAATTAAATGAACCAAAGGATTTCTGATTCAAGAAAACAAGGGCCTACGATTTAACTTGATTACAGGCAAAACTGACAGAAATCATGTTATTAGTCTTTACGATTAAAGTAAGATGACACCGTCCTCCATAAGTACAATAAGTGACATTTATAATCAATTTGTTTGTGAGAATTGTTCTGATTTTATAGCTATAATGCTTGGTAAATTTCTGAATATTGTGTGAATTATTAAACAATATCTGTTAATCTGAGCACAACTTCAATATATTCCTCTCTTGATTATTGGACACATCTACAAATCACATTCGCTCCTATCTTGCATTAATATTTGCATGTATTAAACAGTCACTTACTTGGCTTGCGACTGAATTTTAACTTCAGCTAGCTTTAATAATCATAAAGCTAGCATGAGAGACCAAAGATGAGACATAAAAAAACGTCAAAATGAATCAAAAGACATGTAAAACTGATGCTCTTATTTTGCAATATTTTAATCAGTTAAGTCATTATAGAGTAAGCATCTTTAAATACAGCGTCAACATGAGTACATTTCTGAGGAATGTGCAATGCATCCAACTGGTTCCTGAGCTACCTGATTTAGAAGATGACTGGAGTGATGTCACCACTTCCCTGCAGGGTGACACCCAGTGGACAACTGTGGCAATGACTGGAACGTTCCTGAAGATTCTAGAACTCCTAGAGGCAGAATATAAAAGCTGTGAAAGTCCCCAATGCTGAGACAGAAACCAACACAACTGACACTGCACACACTGTGTCATCTCAGAGCAAGAGGACTCAATACTCACCGAAGATGCTGTGCTCCCGTGGATTCCACTCTTCCCTCAATCCACTCATGGACTTCTACTGGCCTGTGCGCAGTCTCTGGCCAGAGGTCCAACCTCTTCTCTGCCAGAGAAAACACCTGCACAGAAACATACTGGAGATACAGAGCAGCCTGGAGCTGATGGAGAAACTTCAACACACAATCTTGGAGGAGATGGATCATGTCCCAGCCTCTGTGGCCATACAACCCGTCTTTTCCAAGCTGGAGAAAGGGGGAGAGCACTTTGCCCTGACACTGGACACTAAAGACTTTTCCCCAGAGGAGCTGTCAGTCAAGCAGGTGGGCAGGAAGCTGAGAGTCAGTGGGAAGACAGAGAAGAAGCAGGACGATGGGAAAGGCTCATACTCTTACAGATGCCAGGAGTTCAGACAGGAGTTTGATCTGCCTGAAGGGGTGAATCCTGAGACAGTCACCTGCTCCCTGGCTCATGGCGGGAAGCTCCACATCGAGGCACCAAAAAATCCATCTGCTGAGGCGGCTGAGAGAGTGGTGCCCATCAACTGTAGCCAGGATGTGAAGACACAGCAGTCCCTCAGCTCACAGACAGAGGGCAGCACCACAGATACACAAAACCAACACAAAACTACTGAACATGAGAACTGAACAAAAGCGTCTTTGTTAATTGTGCTGGACCAGATGTATTTTTGAGACAAATATTTCTAATGTAATGATGTGTTTTTATTAAAAATGATTTCTGAAATAATTCACTCTGACATGTATTTTTTGAGTAATCAATAAAATATCTACTTTAATACCACATTGGGGAAATTGTTATCTCATTGATAACCTCAACTCTTATATACAATTTCATACAATTTCTTCAATCATTACCTGTAAAGATCGTCTTCATTTATTTAAGTAGGCTACATGTTATGGTAATTAAAAAAGCTCCCATAGGAGAGACAGGAAATAAAGAAACCCAGTTGAAATATTCTTAGAAGGAAATGAAATGAACCAAAGGATTTCTGATTCAAGAAAACAAGGGCCTACGATTTAACTTGATTACAGGCAAAACTGACAGAAATCATGTTATTAGTCTTTACGATTAAAGTAAGATGACACCGTCCTCCATAACTATAATAAGTGACATTTATAAGAAGCATCTTTAAGTACAGTCTCAACATGAGTATATTTCTGAGGAATGTGGAATGCATCCTGAGCTACCTGATTTAGGAGATGACTGGAGTGATGTCACCCCTTCTATTCAGGGTGACACCCAGTGGACAACTGTGGCAATGACTGGAAAGTTCCTGAAGACGCTGGAACTCCTATTGTTATTCAAGAATAGTTTATCAAACCCAGGCAACATTTTAAGGTAGACAATTTTATCACAGAAAATATACTCTTATTCATAAAAAAAAGAGACATTTTCAGAATTAATTCTGATTTGTGGATGTTCTGCTATTGAGGCCAAATGTTCTGAAAATAATACCAACAACAGGTTCTTATTTGTCAAATATGACTTAGTTTTGACTCATCATGGTACAGTATGTGTGAGCAAGCTTTTGGTTATTTGATGGCCTCACAACACCCCATGAACTTATATATAGAGAAGGAAACAATGTTGTCAGTGGTGTCAGTTTCAGTGTCGTATCCAAGAAGGGGGTTGAAGGGAAGTTGGAATGCTGACACCAGTGTCATATCCAGGAAGAGGATCGATGGAAGTTGTAATACTGACACAAGCTAAATATAAACATTTACATTTTAGCAAAATGCAGGAAGTAGATTTGTGAAGTGGACCACTTAGTAAATTATGTATATTCATTTTACTTTTAAAACCGGAACTTTATGCAGAATAGTGAGTACTGTACAGGTAATTTTCCTACACTCAGTAACATACGTAATATCTTGGTTTTGCTGTCATAAGAAAGAAAAAGGTTCATCTTAGACAGAATATGACTGCATGATGTCAGCTGTCGCAGATTCCTTTCTCAGTGTGTGCTCCTCTGTATAGGCCGTGATGTGGGTGACCTGCTACTGTGGTCACTGTAAATAGAACAAAGATATCCACACTGGCATTTGGCAGTCAGGCTGCAGGCTAATACCCCGCGGACTGTTTTGGAGTATGAGCGAAGTAGCGTAGTCATAACACTCAGATGTAGCCGTCAGAGGAATGCCACTGGAACTTTCCATGTGAGACTATAAAACCTGTGAGCCGTCTCTGCTCAGCCAGAAGTTAAACGAGATAGAGACAGAGACAAGAGACCAGTAGAAACCGCAGTGTTTGTTTTGAAGGTTCATTTTGAAGATGCTAATGCCCAGTATGTTCCAACAGGCTTCCGCCAGCCCCTTCATGGACTTCCACTGGCCTGTGCGCAGTCTCTGGCCTGAGACTAGGCCTCTCTTCTTCCATATGGAGCAAGAGATGATGAAACAAATGCAGGAGATGAGGCAAAACATGGAATTCATGGAACGGCTCCACCAAAAGATCTTCAACGAGATCGATCAGGGCACGTCGTTGTCGGTCTTCAAGCCCATCGCTTTCCAGGTGGGGAAAGAGAACAACCGCTTTGCCCTGACACTGGACACTAAAGACTTCTCCCCAGAGGAGCTGTCAGTCAAGCAGGTGGGCAGGAAGCTGAGAGTCAGTGGGAAGACAGAGAAGAAGAAGGACGATGGGAAAGGCTCCTACTCTTACAGATGCGAGGAGTTCAGACAGGAGTTTGATCTGCCTGAAGGGGTGAATCCTGAGACAGTCACCTGCTCCCTGGCTCATGGACAGCTTCAGATCGAGGCACCTAAGGACGCTGTGGCTGAGGGCAACGAGAGAGTGGTGCCCATCACTTTCATGCCAGCCATCACCTCACCACCACCTCAGAGTGGTGAGGCTGGGAGCAATACTGCTTTGATGACTGAGCCCAAGACAGACTGAACAAAATTACTCAAGTTCATATCTTATTTTATCCATGATGCAACATCCACAAATCAAATTCACTCAAAAATCTGTATGTATTCTGTTAATTGCTCTTTTTCATGTACAGTATGACCTCCTGATGAAATATGAAATTAAATGTAAGCGTTTTGCACATTATCTTTAACAATAAACGTTTGTTTTTTTATGTATGCCTTTTTCGATTATTATGTTGTGTTACAGAAAACCAGGGTTTGAGAATGTGTTTAGATAAGAGTATATTTTGCTGATTAAAGGTTAAATCTGTAATTCAAACAACAACAAAGCAGGATCCCCCCCACTGTTTTTGGTAAACAGCTGAGGGATGGGGCTTGAGAAATGTAAAAACTCTCAAATTAATAAACGGAGCTATGGTTGCAATGAATGACCATCCATGAGATTAAAATGATAGTTTTAACCATAAAGAACATTAGAGGGGCTATGACATAAAAATTGGTGACACCACAGGTCAGCTATCTTACTTAGGTCTCGTTCTAAACTAGCTATAATAGGGATCAATGGCAGAAGTGGAATGTACACTATACTGTTTAGAACTGTTGTATTTCCTAAATAAGATATAGATAACAATTGGAATGCACTGCAATTTGTGAAAAAACAGTACAGCTTGTAGCTTCTTTCTGTGTTCTACACATGCAGCAGTAATGAGTACCATGCCAATAATGTATTACAATTCCATGTCAGCCTTTTGGTGTACTAACCAAATTGCCATGGTCTGAAGGACTATGTCAGTTCTACTTATTCTATTTCTATTGCCACTACAGCCGCCATGGAATGTTGATTTGAATGTGCATGTCCATTCTACTCATTCTATGTCTATGCCTTTAACCCATGTCCTTCACAGCATTGCATTCACATTCTGTGAGTTATATTAGCTTGGAGAGCTACAGCAGGCTAATAGCTATATCAGCTGAAAACCCCAAATCACAACAATACTTTACTATAGGTTAAATGTTTTACCTCTACCTTGGCAGGTAGACTAGGTGGCAGAGGCACGCAATGGTATATAGGAGGGCGCATACAATAAACGTGGCTTTTTGTAGAATGGACGACCTGGTGTACTCATCGATACAGGTACAGTTACTTTTACAGCTTTTATATTCTGCCTCTAGGAGTTGAGACTTTAGGAACTTTCCTGTCATTACCACAGTTGTCCACTGGGTGTCACCCTGCAGGGAAGTGATGATATCACTCCAGTCATCGTCTAAATAAGTAGCTGAGGAAGAAGGTGGATGCATTCCAAATGTCTCAGCAATAGTGTGGATGTTCACTCATATTATGTCCCTAAAGCAAGACAATCTTCTTGAAAAATCTTTGAAATTACATTGAAATCTCTTTTTGTGTGATAAGTAGCATATACTGTATCTATGGCATTTCTATGGCAAACAATTGCAATAGAATATGCTGGAAGACTTAGTGATATTGATGTCATTGATTGGTGAGACATTTGGTGAAAGGAATTGCATTTGGTGTCAATTTAGCCAAGCATTATTGACATTCGAATGTTATCACCAGGCACTGGTTGTCATAGGGTTGATTATCACCAAAAGTAGCAAATCATTCTTCAAATCTTTCTTTCACTTTTACTTTTAATCAAGTTGATCTACTTTATAGTTATAGTCACTCACCTACAATAGATATTATCACTGTAAGATTTATGCTCCAAATTGCTGCTTTATTGTAATACTACTCCAAATCTGCAACCGAAAGAATTACTATTTTTTACATACAGGGATGACAACTTTTCTTTAGTTCCAATCACATTCTAAGACAAAGTCTATCCCCGCCCCTTGCCTCCCAGCAACTCTCTTTCCCCTCCCTCCCCTGGTGTCTATGTACAGTACCAAACTCACAGAATCAAACTCAACAGAGCCACTACCAATGGGATCATGGAGAGGAGTGCAGTCGTGAGCCGTTTCTCTGTTAGTGTGTTCTGTCTGAATGAGGACCAGGTGAAAGGTGAGATCCAGTTGTCTAAACAAGGACAACACCAAGGTCTGTCTCTACACATGAGCTCAGGGCTGGAGGAGACACAGCTCACCGTCCAGGATGGTAAGTGCCCGAACAACAAGACACGTAAACAACCTACTCCAAATATGACAAATTGCAACCTATACATTTAGTTTGTCAGTTAATGCTATGAATGAACAATAAAGAGGCATTTCAGTCATGATGTTGTTTTAATTTCTGCGTAAGATTAACAATGTTAGCATTGGTTTTGATTCTCGAGAGAATTCAGTGTAAATGTAATGAGGGGCACCTGTAGGTTGGCCTGATCAGATTACTTTGTAAGTCATAGTGTATACATAAGCGGAGCCCTTTATTCTTTACTATGGTGTCACAGAGTAAGCCTGTGTGTGTGTGTGTGTGTGTGTGTGTGTGTGTGTGTGTGTGTGTGTGTGTGTGTGTGTGTGTCTGTGTGTGTCTGTGTGTGTGCATGCGCGTGTGCGTGTGTGTTTTTAACACATTTTCCTATTTCCTGCATCACATAATTCTCCTCTTCTCTGTGTGGTCTCTTGACATGCTGACAGCTCTGGAAGATTTACTACTCTGTTGTGTTTACAGGTATATGTGCGTGACTGTGTGTGTGTGTGTGTGTGTGTGTGTGTGTGTGTGTGTGTGTGTGTGTGTTTATGTGCATATGTCTGTCGGTGTGCATGCATACGTGCATGCATGTGTGCATGCGTGCATGCATGCATGTGTGTGCCTGCATGCATGTGTGTGCCTGCGTGCAGTGCAGTATGTGTCCACACTGTTATTTCTATCCGGTACACTGACCCTAGCAGTGCTTTCGGCCTGGTGGTACACAGGATCAGATAGTGCCGCTGCACAGCAGGGGCCTCACGCCACACAACACTGCCAGAACTGGCCAACGGTTAAAAGCCTGACATTTGTGTTTATTATCTGATTGACGCTTTTATAAAAGGCATTTTACAATATAGGCAAAGGAATGGTCCACATATGATGATGAGCAGATTCTGTGTGTAACAGACTATAATACAGAGGATTACTTAAAAACAACAGCCTTCAATGGAAGGACTTAACATTGTTTCAGACCCCAGTTCAGCCTATTAGGTGATTTTTATCTTGTTTGTCAAACTTGAATAGTATATAAGATGTATTTGATGTGTGTTTGTCAATGTCAGTTGTGTGTTTTCCCGTACAGCTGATGGAGTATGTGTGTTCAGATTCACTGTCACTAAGGAAACAGACTGTTGCCGGGTGGGTACCCAGTCTTTTCTTGTTACCGTTGGCAGCCTTAGTGTTCTACTGCAGTTCAGAACACCCATTGGTGAGTACACAGATGATAGTTGTTTTTTATATCTATTTATATTAAACCTTATGTAAGGCTATTATGCATAAAATCGCTTGTTTACACCAGAGTTTCAGGATTTTCATAGACAGCTGAGAAGAGGGGATGATCTCCGGAAGGAGCAAAGTGTGTTTGACCTGAGAACGGAGGACTCATCTGCCCTGCAGTGTGTCCAGGTACTAAACTCTCCATCCTGTGGTACTTCCATGTACGGTTGTTTCACTCTGCAGTATCTCCAGTTAGTTTGGTCTCCTTGGTTCTTTAGTACCTCCAGGTACATAGTTTTCACTCCTTGCCCTGCAGTATGTCAAGTTAGTTTAGACTCAGCAGCTCTGCAGTATTTCCAGGTAGTTTACACTGTACTCCTCTGTTCCACAATATCTCTGGGAAATTTACAATCCTCAGCAATGTATTACTTCCAGGTATTTTACGCTCTTCCATCCTGCAGTACTACCAGGTAGTTTACGCTCTTCCATCATGCAGTAGTTTCAGGATAGTTTATCCTTATCTGCCTCGCAGTGTTTCCAGGTAGTTTACACACCTCCATCCTGCAGTAGTTTCAGGATAGTTTATCCTTATCTGCCCCGCAGTGTTTCCAGGTAGTTTACACACCTCCATCCTGCAGTAGTTTCAGGTAGTTTACTGTATCTTTATCTGCCCTGCATTGTTTCCAGGTAGTTTACACTATTCCAGTCCACTCCAGTATAGTTTAGCCAATGAACCAGTCTATAAAAGGAGACATGCTGTCTATCTAAGGTTGTGACTGAACCCCCATCTCTCCTCCATAGTTCTATGGCTGTTTATCCCAACAACAGAATATGCTACAGGACTATCTAAGAACTGCTACATACCAGAAGGCCATTCTCATAAATGAGGCTGACTTCAAGGACAAGGTACTGTGAGAGCAGAGACACTTTTGAGTTTCAAATTGAGTGAATGGGAAAATAAAGCCAAAAGGTAGAATGCATTACATTACAGTCATAATGTATTATGGGGCAGTTTCCCAGACACAGATTAAGCCTACTCCTGGACTAAATCACACATGTAAAATCTCCATTGAAGATGATTTTTTGTCTCGGATTAGGCTTAGTCTGTGTCTGGGAAACCAGCCCTATAAGACTTGTCTTAAGTGCTTATAGGTTTCTCATAATGTCCTTGAGGTAGACAAAATGGTTTGTATTTCACAAGTATGTACACTTACTTCATGTACAGGCAGTTTGTTGCAAATAAAGATTACAACCCTGCTCTCTCCTGTGCCCGTTCCGTAGGTGGTACTGGATGTAGGCAGTGGATCAGGTATCCTGTCTTACTTTGCCATCCAGGCAGGTGCAAAGAGGGTGTTCGCTGTGGAGGCCAGCCCTGTAGCCAAATATGCACAGGTACTGAAGTACTGTTTTGTATAGTAACTCACTCTTCTATTCCCTGCTCTCATAGGACATTATTGCTATGAGAGAAAATTATTGCTATTAATCTGTTTATGAAGCTGACTCAGGGGTATTACAGTCCAAAACAAATAGTGTTCATATTTAAAATGTTTGTCAGTTGAAGAACTGCATTGGGTTGTTCAGATGGTTGAATGCTCAATGCTGCTTTGAAATAAATATTAAGCTGATTTATGTCAAGCTGTTTTAGCAGCTTTAACCACTTGCGCCAATGAAAAGAGGAAAAAGATTTCAGCTCTGACCAGCAAATTAAGTCATTTGTATAGGTTGGCACCTAATCACCTGGGTTAGGATGATGAATCTGTTATCACACTCCTAATGACCTGTAGGTATGCACACACACACACTCATACACACACACACACGCACGCACGCACGCACACACACACACACATTGATGAAGCCAAGATGAAAGAAACCGCATAACCCTGGAAATCCTATCATAGATAGAGTCACACCTCCAGAAGAGCCTCCATAACAGCCTCAATAAGCCCACCTCCTGGCTGGCTACAGAGCGTGACATTCTGTGTGTGAAATGACTTGAGGCCGCCTTTGGCAAAGGAACCAGGAACCAGGGTGAGGGGGGAAACATATTTTCATGGATGGATGATGGCGTCTAGCTTAACAGTCAGGCATAGGTCACTCTGTTCCATCTCTCCCCCTGTTTGTTAAATACCAGTGTTTCATTTCTAGATGGCAACCAGATGAGTGCCTTCATCTGCCTTCCACATTTCATCTTTTTAGCCAATCAGAGTCCTTTTTAGTCTGACAAATAATTGTTAAAGTTGTTATGTTGTTGTCCCACATATGTTCTGTGTGTTACATGCAGTACATAAAACGAATTCCACCAACCTCGGTTGTGTGGCAATACAAATCTTGCATCTTGCATAAACAAGGTGGTCTACTGTTGTAATGGCAGACCCATGTGAGCTGGCTGAATCCCCATCATACATTGAGATGGGAGAACAAAGAGGGAAAACAGCCACCAGAGTTTTCTCAAAAAGTATATTATAGTGTGATATATGATAATCTTGCCTTCTGCCCTGCATACAGTAATTCCCCATATTGTTTATACCTATCCTATTTTTCAGATCCACACTAGTGCCAGGAGGTAGGGGCTAGGTTGATTTGGAAGTCAGTCTTCTGAAGCAGTATGTTTCATGTTTTCTCCCCCCCTCAGATAATGGCGAAGAGCAATGGTCTCTCAGATAGAATCATAATCCTTCCTGGAAAGATGGAGGAGGTTTCATGTCCCGAGATGGTGGATGTGATCATCTCTGAGCCGATTGGCTACATGCTACTGAACAAGAAGATGCTGGAGAGCTACATCCACTCCAGGAAGTGGCTGAAACCCAAAGGTCAGTGCACACATGGGGAGAGTTAACCCTATAAAACCTGCACATTATTAGTCACATAGACCATGTTCTATGTGTGGTTGACCAGTTAATGCTGCCAACAGGGTTTGAACAAGGGTCAAGGGTTAATATAGACATGTTGTCATTAGGATATCTATGAGGTAATTAAGGGACCATATCAATGGTGGACTGAACCGAGAGAAATATACTCGAAAATGATGTTTTGCTGATATAAAGAACACAATGTCTCTCTGTAACCTGGTCAGGTATGATGTTCCCCACCTACAGTGACATGCACCTGGCTCCGTTCACTGATGAGCAGCTTTACATCGAGCACCATGCACGCTCTAGCTTCTGGTAAGACACTAAACATTACGTTGTTTTTTGTGTTTTTAAAGAAGGGCTATAGAAATATTTTTTTTATTTTTTTATTATGTTTTTAGGGCATTTCTGCTTTGTTGGGATAGAGACAGTAGATATTGGCAGGAAGGATGGGAGAGAGAGGAGGGATGGCATGCAAGACGTGTCGACGGTCAGAATTGAACCAGGAACCTTGCAATTATGTGGTATGCGCATTAGTGTGCTACGCCACTAAGCGCCCCAATAGAAATAAATGTGACCTCTCTGAGTCATGTCATGCTACACAGTTTGTCAACTGCCTACCATTTCATCACACACATACCAATTGACGAGTGCTTTGGAATTTTCATTTTTTTAGTTCATATTCAGATATCTATTTTTCTGTTATATTCGGATATCTTCACTAGTGTTATAAGGGTTACATTCTAAAAATCCTACACTTCCCATTGGGGGTTTCACCGTGCCCTGTCTCGCTGGTATGTTGTACATACGTGTGACAGTGGTGGGGCATATGGAAGTCATAAAAACACAGTTGTTTCTCCCCACTGTTTGGGATGAACTCATGGCCTCCTCCCCCTCTCCTCCAGTACCCCTAGGGGAAGCAGAGCTGAATGCCAGTGTGCCAACAGACCATGAATGAACCCGCCTCACACCCCCACAAAGCCTCTCAGTCATCACGGCCCTAACTCACGCTCCTCCGCACTCCTTTAATGCGTCCCCCTGTTCCCCAGCCTGGTTCCAGATATGTATATGCTTTAGCCTAGTGTTTCCCCAACCGTCTGCTGTCCCAGGAACTAGCAAGTTATGATCCTTCTTCTGTGGAAGACTGCTTATGTTACAAAAATACTGGGCATTAAGAAACTTTCAACTTTGCCAGGAGTTGGCTACAGAACATACAGATCTGGAATCAAGTTACCTGTTAATAGCCTGTCCTCCACCCTAACCTTTGCTAACACACACACAGGGGCCCTGTGATGTACACATGCCAGGAGACGGTAAGGGACCTCCCACCCACAGCTCTTGGGTCTGCTGGCACTGGGCCGTGACCCCAACCAAGCGGGTTTCCTGTCAGTGTAAAACGCTCCAGTTCAGTCCCAAACCTGACTCATACATACCCTCACAATCCCACTCCGCTCAGATAAACTGTCCCCCAACTGGCAAGCAAGCACACAGAATGTGAAGAAAATTTATTTTGCTCACATACTGTTAGTCGGAAACAGGAGAATATGTGGACTGTGGACATCCTGTGGAATGTCCGTGTCTGTGTAAAGGAGGAGTGGGGGACAGGTTCAATATTGTTGCGTATATTCCTCACATCCTATCTCCTCGCTTCCTTCTCAAAACGCATTGAATCAAGCAGAATGGATACAAGGAATAGAGTAGAGACTGTTTGGACACACTCGTTGTCTCCTTTACAACCTGCAGCTCCGGGACTCTGATCTGTGTACATGTGTGATCATTTGGGTTCGAACTAGAGCCTGTGTTGTGTGCGTATCACAAGACTGTGTTAGCCCACTGAGCTTCAGTATAAATTCAGAGAACAAACTCAAGTCTCATGCAAGGTTACTCATTATGTGAGTGTGGTTCAGGGCAGGCTGGTGGAGGTAGAAATCAGAGGACAGGCTCATTGCATGGAATGGAATCAGGATTGGTATCAAACATGCCTCCCCTTGTGTGGTTACACATACAGTACTGTACATACAAGGAGATACATGCCTGTGATATGCTGTCATACTCCTGTGATTCCCTTGTCTCATCTATCAGACATCGGTTCAAATAGTTTCTGGAATTATATGAAATGTTTAGCTACGCTTAGCTCAATTGAGCTTACCTGGGATAATGGAACCAATGGAATCGTTCCAAAAGTGCAAAATCAGCACTCCAGGCAGGCTCAAGCAAATCCTCCTACTTCAAAGACTTCTTTGACGCAGGTCTGTCCCCTATACTACAGTACCTGGCTCCTCTCTCACACGTACTTGTAAGATGTAGTCTTTAGCACCCGCACCAATCCACCACCACTGACAGCAGCCTCATTGAAGCCTGAGCACTTTGGACAGACAGACAGACAGCATTGCGGAGCCTCATCTCTCCCACAATCTTTCGTTTCACATCTTAACACCCATTCATAGCAATACGAGACAAGAGACTTCACACCGACACGGGACACACCTTGAAAGCAAGAGTTTGAGTCATATTTCACTTTTTCATCAAAGCTGTACTGGATAGAGTAACAGTATAGCGGCCGGCGTTGCCTTCAAACCTCAATGCAAGTGAGATTTAGTGTGACTAGTACTGTACTGTATTTCCCTCACAGTACCACTTTGAGGGCATGATAAGCCTCTTTGATCATTCTTATGTCATGGTCGTTTCATTTTTCACAGTATGAATTAGTCAGTGTTGCCTGGACATGTCAGACCTACAGTAAGTGTAATGACTGTAGACCAAGGCAGAGGACTCAATCGCACAACTCGGGACAAAAGCTTAATCCAAAAGAATAATCCATTAATTCCAGAAAAAGGGTTCGGCACACAGGTAGATAATTTGTAGAGAGGCAGATATCCAAAAAGGGGTAGGTAGGCAAGGCAGGGCATGGTACACAGGTGGTCAGGCGGATAATCCAACAGGGAAAAGGCAAACTCGGAAAAACTAACAAAGATCAAAAACAAGGAAGACAAGGAATCACTGGGACGTTTTGGCACAAGGCACAAAGACAAACTGGCAATGAGACAAGGGAGACACACAGACTAAATACACAGGGAATGATAATGAGGAACAGGTGAATCCAATCAGCGCAGGGTAGACGATCACACAGGCGGGAAACACACAAGGGCAGGTAGTGAAGTGTCTGGAACGAGAGATAAGGTGAGAGACACATGACAAAATAAACAGGAAACAATAAATGAATATCATGAAACACAGACAAACAAACTAACGAACAAGACGAGACCGTAACACTAAGTGCTTTTCTTTGGTCTGTTTTTCTGCATACTCTTCCACCTTATATATGTTTAACCTTTATTTATACAGGTTTGTCTCATTTAGATAATATCTATTTTTCATATGAAATGAATAGCATGATAACCATTCAATATTGTCAGATCCAATAACATAATGTACTGTACTGCATCTTGTTTTGGCACACTCTTACTGCAGGCACCAGACCTGTTTCTATGGGGTGAACTTGAGCGGTCTTCACAGTGCTGCAGTGGAAGAGTTCTTCAAACAGCCCATAGTGGTGATTGCACATTTACTTCAGTTATGTACAGTATTTCTGATACACTGTATCTATAATGCGTCATTTTTAAATCTTAACACTTTCTCTATAGGATACATTTGACATGCAGATTCTAATGGCAAAATCAGTCAAGTACTGTATAAACTTCATGGAGGCTAAAGAAGAGGACATACACAGGTTATTGTCTTCATATTTATCTCAATTTCTGAAGTAGTGATTGCACCTCTTATGAACTATGAAAATGATGACAGATTTGAATATCACAAAGATACGATAATTAAAGAATAAAGCTCAACCGCTCTAGTTTGTGATATGGTGATTATATACGTACATTCCATTCAGTGTGTCCAATTAATGTATTTTCTTTTCATCCCCTATTGTTTTTGTTCTCTTTCCATATGCTAACAGAAATGCAGTAACTTCATGCAGGACCCCCTAGAAAACGAGATGATGCATCTCAAGCGGTTTAATCCTCCCACCAGAGTTACAAATAAATTGATACATTAATTTCTATGTGTTTCATAGGATGGAGATTCCATTTGTGTTCAAACTGCTCCAGTCGGGTCTGATCCATGGAATTGCCTTCTGGTTTGATGTCGCATTTGTCGGATCCAAGTAAGAGGCAGAACTGGGTTAAAATAGTTATTATTTTAATTTAAATAAATACTTTGAGCATTTGCTTGATACTGCCTGGAGTGCCAGATGGACAGGGTTTGCAATTGTGGGACGATAAAATTGGCTCTATTGCGCCAGGCAAACTCAATCAAGCAGAGCAAAGTATTTTTGTTCTGTACCAGATCTGGTAGTAGCTACCTGCGTAATGGTTTTCAGTCCTATGTGGTCCATATGAGTCCATTTGAAAACCCATTGAGTTATATGTGAGTTGATATTCGGTCCACAAGAATGAATCCCCAGTGTAATGATGATTTTCGGATGTTGAAGAATGTAGTCACCGGTGATGTAACAAAGTAGATACGCCGAATAAAAGTTGAATCAGGATAGTTTAATTCAGATCGATCTGGGCTCACAATGGAAGATACACGGTCAATGCACAGTTCCACAAGAGAGCAACGAAGTGGGGGTTTCCTCTTAATTTATAGAGTCAGATAAACGTCCGGGAGGTCTCTACTCCTATATCTTGTGTGGCTCCAGCAAGTCTGGGAGCAAGGGGCCCCATGCAGCCGGTCACTATCTCAACCAGGTCTTACGTGAGTTACACCCCAGCTGAAGTTCATCATAACACCCAGTGAGCTACAATATTTCTCTCTGCAGGATGACGGTGTGGCTGTCCACTGCTCCGAGTGAACCTATCACACACTGGTACCAGGTCCGCTGTCTCCTCCAGACGCCGCTGTTCGGCAAGGTGGGACAGACTCTGTCCGGGACAGTCCAGCTCACAGCCAACAATAGGTAGGAAAGGGAGGGACGAGGAGTTGGGGTGGGGTGTGGTGAAGTAATGAAGTGACAGCGACCACAGAAGTATGCAGAGTCAGACCTGGGTCAATTGCAGTGCCCAGTATTGGAAAGAGGAAGCATTTTGTCTTCTTTTAGCTCTATACTCCCAACAGTTTGGATTTTTAATCAAACAATTACTGTGGGGTCAAAGTTGAAATTCTCAGCTTTAATTCAATGGGGGTTTTAGATTGGGTTCACCAGTTAGAAATGGAAATGTGACGGAACAATAACTAACCAGAAACTTTTGGTGCCCTGGGGGGACTATGTATGAAAAGGGTTGTAATTTCTAAATGGTGAAACCAATCTGAAAAAAGAAGACATTGAATTAAAGCTGAGAATCTGTACTTTAACCTCATTGATTAATCCAAACTGTTATTAGCTTCCTCTTTCCAAAACCTATGGAGGGCACTGTACATTTGTAAAATACTTGGAAATATTTGAGATATGTATAGACAGTTTACTTTTTGGACTTCCAGTGAACCAGCAAACTAATTCAGGCGGAAGTATTTTGGGAACGAGACTACAGGCAAACTAAATCAAGCACAGTTCATGTTCCTTTAATTATTTGACATTATTTATTTGATCCACGTCTGGTATTATGATCATTGATCATTCATGGTCTTTTGAACATTTAATTAAAAAAAAACAATTTTCTTTTCTATGCAAGGCAGAGCTATGACATTCACATCACAGCAGTTGTCGATCAGTCAGGCTTCAAGTCTTGGAACACCTTGGATCTAAAAAACCCTTTCTTCAGGTGAGCTTGCTGCTGTTTTGAACCATGTCAATTTCCAATTTACTCTCTCTCTCTCTCCCTCCGTTTCTCTCTGTACAACTTAAGAGGACCATCAAGCTGAAGTTCAACACTGGATATAGACATGTCCTTTCAAGAAATACAGACTTTGCTTGAATTTGAAAATATGTTAGTAAGGATGCAGTTTTTTCTCTACCTGCTTTTGACTGTTCTATGTAGTATGCCTGGACTACCCCTCTGTCTGTCTGCATGTATAGGATGCCCTCCTGGCTGCAGGGGTAGGAGCCTCCAGTGCCACAGGACAAGAGCACAGAGTGTACCCAGGCCAACAGGGCATGTGGACAGAGTAGTCAACAATGCTAACTGGTGGATCAAGAAGTTAGCGTGTCACTAAGTGAGTGATGGTTGGCTCCTAGATCTCAGGGACTATAGACTAGATAAAGTACCCTTGGACTGCCCTATAGGAGGAGGAATCTTTACATGGAATGTGGAAAGTGAGATCTCACTTCTGTGTTCAGTAGACTACACTGTATGAAATATCCCCTTTGGAGGTGTACGGTGGACATGGCATAGTTGTTCCATCCAATAGTAAGAGCTTGACAGGGAGTCTTAAATGTCTTGAGATGCACTTTAAATATGATGACGTTGATGATGATGATGATGATGATGATCAGGGATGTAGTGTTAAAGATAGTTGGGTAAACCCCTTTCACAAAAATAAAAGGGTGGGCAGTTTAAACCCTCCACTATATCACTGATGATGATGATGTTGATGATCTGCCCCTGTCTTGTAAAATGTATCCATTTGGATAGCAGGACTACGTTTAATTTTTTGTTTGGTTAAAAATGCATTTTCCCTCTAAAGGTATGCCTAAGTGATCATCACTTCAATGAAGTTCCAAAAGCCTTCACCCCTACACCTGTAATGAGTCATATAGAAAAACTATAAAAATGTTTTTTTTTAAAGAACTTTGAATGTAGGCCTACAATATTTCATATGGGTTTTATTTTGTAGGCTCTAATCTAGAGCGTAAGGACACCAAGTGGAAAAGAGAGGATCTGCAGTATCAATGCAATAAACCTGCAATGCATGTAAACCTGAATGCAAAAATATGTGATTGCAATTCTGTAATACAAAAGCAATACAATCAATAAACATGGTTAAATTTGTTTTCACGATCACTGAATGATTTATAAATTCACTTTATTCAGGCCATTACGTAAATGCAAAGAGGACGAATGCTTCGGACGACCCGACTCAAACGTCACCCCATTGAAGCTGAACTTTAAAACGTTTTTGTTAGGTTAAGGATTAACGGTACGGTCGTCCCAAGAATCCCATTTAGCATCTACCTGTTGACAGCCGTAAGCCCTGTTCAATTTCCATCCCTACCACATTTTCCTGGCTTTCCTTTTTGTATTGAGCGGACTGGACATGGCAAAGCATGTGCTGGTGGCTCGTCTAGATTACGGGCATGACCACATTTCTTACATTTATCCAGTGGTCAAATTAGAAAATGATGACGCCAAAGAGGCAAGGTAAATCGCTACATGCTGAAATGGTACATTGCCATAAATGCCGTAATGCCACAACATTGTCGAAAAGCACACATTCATTTTACGGCAGCGACGGAGTTTTTGATTCGATAGCTACTGCCGTAAAGCAGTAGAGAAGACGCATGGGAAGGTATGTAAACGTGTGAACTGGTCCAGCTAGGAAAATAATGTTGAAATAATGTTTCTGGTCTTGGCATTGCTGTATTTTCATTGAAAATGTATATATCACATGTAGTGTATTATTGCACATAAAACCATATCTTCTTTAGAGTTCCCTCTGACCTGTGTTACTAGCTAGCTTGCTATTAGCGAAGCTACTGAATACATTGCTTCGTTATGGCACTCGGCACCAGGGTATAACTAACTATTATTCAAGTTGACACTAACGTTAATTCTGTCATATAGCTGTCATATAAGTGACAACAACTGTCTTAAGTATTTGTATCTTTCTTTCTGCTGAATAGTGAGTTATATTAACAATGGAGGACAAACCCCAAAAGAAAGCGTTTTCTCCTAAGGGTGGCAAGAAATTTACTCCTAAAGGAAAGGGCCCTCAATCAAAAGGTAGGTCACAATCTGACACGTTTGTTTTAAATGACAAGATAGTTGTGTTCATTTGAAATCTAAATCCAACATATCCTAACGAGTATGAGAACTTGTGTTTAGAATCCACAGGTAAACCATGGACCAAACCAGCCGGTAAACCGTTTAAAAGACCATTCAAGCCACACGTTGCAGAGAAGGGCAAGACGTTTGAGAAAACAGGAGGAAAAGGTGCTCCGCAGAAATTCAACAAAAAACCTACAGATGGAAAGTTCTCGCGGAAGAGAACATTTGTCCCAGGAAAGGGGAAAGGAGAAGCAGGTAAATGAATCAGCTTGATACTGTGTTGAACTGTCAAAAGTAAACAAGGTTTTACACCTTCCTTAATAGCATGCTGAAATATAGAAATATTTAGTGAGAGTGACATTAAACCTTCTGTGTATGAATGATCACACCCGTTGTGGGATACCTGCCTGGTAACTTTAAGTCTTGCATATCTTGACCACATAATGACATTTTAATGCACCTGTCCTGCAAACTCTTTCCACATAATGTGTATTACTGTATGTATAGTCGTTCTTGTCTCATTTCTGTTCATGTCATGTATGTGTAGTTTTCCACCATGCTGGAAACAAATTCCCAAAATAAAGGATCTTGTATCTTGTGTATTTGCACAGGTTCAGAGGCAAAGAAGCCCAAATGGGATGAATTCAAAAAGGAGAAGAAGGAGCTGAAGCAGAATCGCCAGCAGGAAGGAAGGAAGGAGAGTTACGTCATAGTGAACAGAGCCAAGCAAGTGTGGGAGATAGTCAGGAGGTAAACCAGCATACTCCTTTACTCCACTAGTGTGTCAATAACGTGTCAATTAGACATGGGAAAAATACATATTTGAAATGATTTCAAATATTTGGAAAAACTTGGTGTGCTTGATTTATCTTGCCTTGCAATATTCGTTTGCACTTCTCAGACTATTCCATTGATTCAATTCTGCCTGATAAGTTATATAAAACATACCCCAAGTTATTCAGATATTTGAAACCATTTCAAATACACATTTTGTCAGAGTCAGGTGTCAATAGAATGCTCATTATTGGGTGTAATGGATTTGATGAATACTTATAAAGCCCAGATGAATAGGATCTTGCATAAACCAGTTAAGCCATACATGTGAATTATGAAGGTTGTTGATTTTGCAAAGATGAGGAATAACAGTAGGATGAATAACATGGAACAGGAACTTGTTTCCTAAAAGGCAAAAGGCTATTGTTATCTTTCCTTCAGATTTAGTAATGCATCTCTCACTGACAGATTGATATCTGTTATCTTACTACATTATTTTTACGTGCAGGAAAGATTGTGACAAAGAGAAGAGAAACAAACTCATAACAGAGCTTCAGGAACTTGTCCGTGGCAAGATAAAAGCGGTAAGCTCTTTGTTTTTTATCTCCATGCACCAACCTCACCAAGTCAGTTTCCTGTATGTGCAAATATACTTGGCCAAATAAAAGAATTCTGATTCTGATACCGTTAGCATTCAAATATGTATGTATGCTCTTGTTGTTTTTTGATATCACTGAAAGGCAGCATGCTGCAGACGTGTCATTTGTACTGCAGAAGTCTGTCCATTGTAGATCTTAACAATGGACAAATGGAGAATGTAGTAAAGAATAGGACAGACAAGGAAAATTCACACACTGTCAATTCTCATTGTGAATGCCGAAAAACTATTGAACACAAAAGACGCAATTTACTTTGCAGTGCGAGACAACGAAACGTTCACATTAATCACGTTGAATCAAGTTTGTAGATGAAGATGAATAATTGATGGTCGTTTCTCCTCTTCCCTGTTCAGATAGCGTTTGCTCATGATTCTACCCGAGTGCTCCAGTGTTTCATCCAGTTTGGCAACGACAAGCAGAGACAAGAGGTTTTCGATGAACTCCGAGGTCAGTGGGTCTGGTCTGTTGTTCTCCTCTGTGGAGATGAGTCAGTCGTTTTTGTCACACGATGCACTGTATCTATAACAACAACATTATTCTGTTTCATAGAACACATGGTCGAGCTGAGTAAATCAAAGTACGCCCGAAATATTGTCAAGAAGTTTTTGATGTATGGGTAAGTGACTGAGCTGTTTACCTCCTTCCGTGCACACGCTTGTAATACATTACTAAGTATTCATAATCATAATGTATATGTGTATGGTTTAATCATTATGGGTATGATTTAACCATAATGTGTATGATCTTAAATGATTCAGCACTAATCCCTTGTGCTTGCCGCATATGAAACCTATTTATTAAAACTGAAAGTGGGGCTAAGACTTAACCCTGTGAAGTGCATCATCTGTGGTTTGATTTCCTTAATTGTTTAGGAGACCAACAGATGGAAATTAAGTCAATAGATCAGGGGATTATTTCCCAGAGACAGATTAAATCTAATCCTGGACTAAAATGCAATGTTCTGTTTCTGCGCGCGTTCCTTAGGAGCAAAGAGCAGGTGGGGGGTGTTATGACGGCCTTCAAGGGGCAGGTGAGACAGATGCTACGTCACTCGGAGGCTTCGTCGGTGGTGGAGTACGCCTACAACGACAAGGCCATCCTGGCCCAGAGGCTCATGCTCACAGAGGAGCTCTACGGAAACACATTCCAAGTCTTCAAGGTGAACACACACACACACACATACCTCTCTCTCTCTCTCTATATATATATATATATATATATATATATGCCATTTAGCTGACGCTTTTATCCAAAGCAACTTACATTGCAGTGAGTGCATACATTTCAGTATATATGGTCCCAGTAGGAATCAAACCCACAACCTAAGCGTTGTTGGCGCCATGCTCTACCAACTGAGCCACAGAGGACCACACCTCTCCCACTGTCGTACACTGTCGCGGTCTAGTTTGGTCTTGATATGTAACTGAATACAGTGGAAAGACATAAACCAGACTTGTGTTCAGGTCAATTGATGTTCATGTCTTTGTAGTACATGCTTCTGCATATGGATGGTTGATAATGTATGTGTGCCTCTCAGTCGACAGTGTGTCCTACACTGGAGAAGGTGCTGGAGAGTAACCCAGACAAGCTGAATAGTATCATGGATGAGATGAAGCAGATTCTTACGCCCATGGCTACAAAGTGAGGATTCAAAACACAAGCACACACGTACACACACCCTAACCATGCCCATACGGCATGAACAACCATGTATTTTTATGGAGAGCCTTTCAGACTGTACATATCTTCACTCTCATCACAGAAAAGCGGAAATATATATATTTTTAAGTCACATATTAACTAATGTCACTGTTCTCTCTCCCCTCAGAGAGGCTGTGATCAAGCATTCTCTGGTGCACAAAGTGTTTCTGGACTTCTTCCTTCACGCCCCAGCCAAACAGAGGACCGTAAGTACATCAGTCAATCAAGGTGTGAATGATTCAACAACGTTTAGCGATGGCGTGCGAACGACTGTACACCAGTCAGTCAAGGTGTGAATTCCTTTGAATGACCCCCCCACCCCGTCTCTGACACCGTTTGATGTTGCGACCCTGCAGGAGATGATTGAGTCGATAAGGGAGTCGGTGGTGTACATGGCCCACACCCACGACGGAGCCCGAGTCGCCATGCACTGCCTGTGGCAAGGAACCCCTAAGGTGAGCTCTGCACTCAAGTCTGATAATATAACACATATGTATCCACAGGGTGTGATAACATATTTAAAAAAATAAAATTGGATTATAGGAGGTTGCTCGCCATCTTCCAACGGATGTCTGTTTGTGCATGTTCTTATGTCGGTTGTGTGTAGGTGTGCATGTTTACTTATGTACTTTTATGTTCTATGTTTCAGGACAGAAAAGTTATCATTAAAACCATGAAGACATACATTGTTAAGTTTGCGACCGTAAGTAAAATGTATTGTCTTTTACAGTATTGAGTATAAGTATTTGTATGTATGCGAGTGTAGAAAATGACTGGTGAAATTGGCTGTGCTCCACAGGGAGAGTACGCTCACCTCGTCCTGCTGGCGGCGTTTGACTGCATAGACGACACCAAGCTAGTGAAGCAGGCCGTCCTATCGGTGAGTTGGTCTTGGCTGAGTGTGTCTGTGGCAGGAGGAACTGTGTGTGTGTGAGTGTTGCCTTGACTAGAGTAAACCTCTGACTATGTTTATGTTTTTACTCTCTGAGTGAAAGCTCTCTTTTCCTCGCATCCTCCTTCCTAGCTTCCTTCTCAAAATGCATCGGAGGAGAAGATCTAAGGGGAAGAACTTAGATCTTCTCCTCCATTGCTTTTTGACAAGGAAGGGAGGAGAGAAGATGCGAGGAATAGAGAAAAGACTATTGGTCTCCTATCTCTCCCTATCTTTCTGACTCTCTCTCCCTTTCTTTCTTTCGTCCCCCTCTCCTACGTCTCCCCCGTTTTCTGACTCTGAAGGAGGTCCTAGGCTCCCTGCCTGAGGTTGTCAATAATAAATTCGGTAAGAAGGTGATGGTCTACCTGCTGAACCCACGAGCCCCCGCCCACCTTCTACCAGAGCTCAGCCAGGTGTTGGCAAAGGGCGACGGGAACCCCCACAGGTGAGTCCTGCGACACCCCGGACCTGTCACTCAAGCTAGTCAAGAGCAAAAGCGATGGATGGGTGGGTGGATAGATGACTGGGTGGATGGATGGATGAGTGACTAGATTGGTAACCAGAAACCTCTCTCTCCACCTGCAGTAAGAAGGACGTGGCGATTCGTCGGCAGGAGCTCCTGGAGGCGGTGTCACCGCCCCTGCTGGAGCACCTGTGCGAACACGCCCAGGCAATGGTGATGGACAAGGCGTCCATCGTGGCGGTCACCGACATCCTAGGATCCGCCATCGGGGACCTGCGGCCCGCCATGGAGGCAGTGGCTGAGATGGCTGCCCTAGACTTCACCCCAGGGGGTGTGGAGGGACAGGTGAGGGAGACAGAGGGATGGGACGGTGAGGAGGGGGGAAGAGGGACAGGTGTGGAATGGGACAGGTGAGGAGGAGGATTGAGAAACAGGTTAGGGACCGGTGAAGAGGGGCAGGGGTTGTGGAGGGAAGGGGGACGGGGGCAACATTTCTCTATAACAATGTTATAGATGTCTGTTTGGTCTATTAGGATGATTTGAGAGTTTGTTTTGGTGCTCAGAGCACACCCAGTTTGGAAATCTGTTTGTTACTTTGCAAATATTTCTTGTTAAACACGACTTTTTATTTGTTCCCTGTTCTCCAGCTGCACATGTGTGAACACCCTGCTGGGCACCTGGTGCTCAAGTGGCTGATCGAACAAGACGCCAAGATGAAGGAGGCCGGGAGAGAAGGTAGGGCTGCTCCTGACACACACATGACCACGCTCCTATGACCGCACAGATAGAACCACATAAGTATCACCTCAACAGTGACTTAACAACAGTACTCTCAATGCATGTTTGTGACTTGACACTGTATCCTCCGGTGGTGGGGGTGACTGTATGTGGTGGGGGTGACTGTATGTGGTGGGGGTGACTGTATGTGGTGGTGGTGACTGTATGTGGTGGGGGAGACTGTATGTGGTGGTGGTGACTGTATGTGGTGGGGGAGACTGTATGTGGTGGGGGTGACTGTATGTGGTGGTGGTGACTGTATGTGGTGGGGGTTGATGGTGGTGGTGGAGGAGAATGTATGTGGTGGTGGTGGTGGAGGAGAATGTATGTGGTGGTGGTGGTGACTGTACGTCGGGGGGGCGGGTGGTGGTGGTGGTGGTGACTGTATGTGGAGGGGTGGTAGTGGTGGTGTTGACTGTATGTGGTGGTGGTGTTGACTGTATGTGGGGGTGGTGGTGGTGGTGTTGACTGTATGTGGTGATGTTGACTGTATAATGTGGTGATGGGTTCTATCATTTACAGTCGCATGTCACCGCCCCTAATTAGCGTGACAATTTTCATCAAAAACCCTTACGTGGGCTGTTTTGGGATTTTAGCTGCTAAGCTGATACATCAAAAATAGAGCAAACTTCGCCCGTTATTGGGAGTTGAGGCACAAAGTTTGCATGTTTAGAACACTGAGATTCTCAGCTTCTCAAGTCATCAGAACTTAAAATGTGTTTAGGTGCACAAGCGACTGAAAATGATGGATCAGGTCACATATGTGATGGTGTTGACTGGTAGTGACCGTATTTTGACCACGTCTCCACAGAGCGCTTCGCCAGGATCCTGGTAGACAACGTGGGGCTGGACAAGCTGAAGACTTGGGCTGCAGTCAACCGTGGCGCCATCGTGCTCTGCTGGTGAGTGTTTATGCTCTGTTATCACTGCTTGATCCAAGGGATTTGTGCGCAAGGGGCCAAAATGTGTTATTTTTATATAAATAGAACAATATCATTGAAATAGAGGGTATATTCGATTGGCTTATAATCAAAGTTTTGTTGTTTCCTGAAGATGTAATTTACACCCCTTGAGCACCAAACCCTTGTACTGGTCTGCGTGTCTGTTAAACGGCTGTTCCATCTAATAGCTACAGCTGACCAAAGCTGCCATGACTAAAGCAAACATACTGTGTTGTGTTCAGTACCTGGCAATTGGAGCCAAAACCCCAGCAGTAATAATAGAAGTGTGTATTCCGCCTCGCACACAAAATGTCCCACCATTGGGAAGAGCGGCCATTTGCTGAGATCTGTCTTCTCTCAACACAGTTACTGTCCTGTTTACTTCAGTGCCATGTCAAACAATAAGCTGTAAACAGATTTAAACTAAACACGTTTGTCTTGCTAATATAGGCGTCCATGGTCCTCTGCTTTAGAAATGTGCACCGTGACATCGAACTTCATAGAGCTGCGAAAATAGTCACTGAACCTAGAACAGGCTCAAAACAGGGTCTCTGGAGACTGAACACTTCAGGAATTCAAACCATTGCATTGAAGTGAACCAAAGGAATCTCTCTCTAGCCCAGACTATTCATTGCGAAGCTATTTGTCTTCATTATAGCACTTAAAGCTCCCTATCACTATAGATTTTCTGCTTGTCAAATCATTCTAGCTGTTTGTTAGTTTGCCAACGAGGTTCTGTGTTAAAGGGGAAATACACTGCTGTCAGCTAGGGGGTCTTCCAAGATGCCTGTCAAAATGTCTATACGTTCTCCTCATCCTTTGATGGCATGACGGATAGAGGAGGGGGCAGAAGGGCACAGCTGCCCATTGTGAAACAGCCGCAAGCACAGGATTACTCAGCCTACTCTGCTACTTTCCTTTTTTTTCCCCCTCATTCTTCCCTCTCCTTCCTTTTACTCCAGCCTCCTCCTATCCGTCCTTCTCCTCCCCTGTCTCCGTTGCTCCATCCCTTGTCTTCCCCTGTTATTGTCCTCTCCCATAATCTCACTAAGACTTTAAGCAGCGGCAGATTTATGAGTTATGGCTGTATTTTGATATCAAACAATTTGATTTCATTTTTTAAATGTTTAATCATTTTGTTTGTTTGTTGAGATCCTGTAAAATGTAACTTGATCAGTATGAGTTGAAATGCGGTTTACGAACTTATGAGAAATATAATGAATACATTAGTCAATTTGGGTCAGGTGTTACTTTTGAAAGTTCATTCTGCAAGTCTTGTTAATTATTTCTCAAATGTTGACCTGAATTCCTTCATGCATAATATATCATATGAAACAACCTCTTACATTATTAAACCACAGTCCTTAGATCTAGTGAACTTAAAATGTTAACAAATGAACTACATTCCTAAGCTTGCCCTTCTGTTCAATGAGGTCCAATTTTGGGGACCCTTTTTAACCCACAAGCGCCTTTTGAGACAAAAGTTATGTAAACCTATAGACCAATAGTTTGTTATCTTATAGGTTAAAGAAGAATTCATTTAACCATCTGTTTGTCTGTCCCCAGTCTGGTCAGCGGTGCAGATGAGACTGTGGCAGAGGAGATGAAGAAGGCGTTGAGGGCCATCACCTCTGACTTGCAGAAGATCCAGAACTGTAAAGGAGTGGAAGTTCTCCTGGAGAAACTGGCCTAATAGAGACATACTGTTGCCGCACGCTCACACAGTTCACCTTCTACTGTGACCTTTCACAGACCGTGTCATCACAGGTTTTCATTCAATCAGGTTTATCTGTAGGAGATTACTGAGCTGGGTTTATGTTGTTTTTTTCTGTGTAATTATCCATTTTGTCCACCACCGAGTTAAGTCATCACCACCCTGGTGAAAACCCTGCAATGTTCGTCAAACGGGGATGTTAGAGGAAGTTTATTCGTACTACGTTATTTGTCCACTGAATTCAGATGTCTGTTTGTTAAAGCTTTGGTGCAATGCAAAAGTAACAGAAATACCCTAGAGTTTTTGTAATATTTTGTAACTGTGATAATGATTTCAAGTTATACTAGCCATCAGAGGACAATTAATTAAACTAAAGAATGTTGTATGTAAACAATAAAAAATGCTATTGGTTGGTACACAATTGTTTTTGTCTGGAACTTGAGAACTGAGAATTTGTCAGTTAGCAGTATCCTTGTTGGTAAGTTATGTATAAAATGCTAATGTCAAACCCTAATTGTTAGGCGCATGCTGCATTCAAGTGCCCCTCTAAAATGAAACATTTTCACCAAGATTAAGAGTAGGATTTTGCGTAGAGCTCCTTATTTGCAAATTCTGAGACAGCTCTGAGTGGGGAAACTGAGATCTCAAAGTAATTGGAGTCGTCCAGTCGGAAATGTCCACGTTTCCTGTTTCCGAGGGGCAAGGATGTAGTGAGAGAAGATAAAATGGGTCAACCAGCTTAGCGTTAACGCTAATATATAAAAACGCAACTTTAACTTTTAGTTAAAGCTACACCTCGCTGTAACAAAACCACTAGTCATGACCTTTATACCACATTCAATCACAACTCTGAAGCCCTGTCTACTGGTGTGCCTCTTTCAAGGTCGCAGAAGCAGGCACAAGTGTTAGATTAATCTAGTGGGCCTGTCTTCTCACATTCCATTTGTCCTGATATACAGACCCAGTCAGCTGAGGAAGGTTTTTTTTATCCTTCCAGAAGCCTGGCATTCCTCTAATCACTTTGAGGGATTATCAATGCCTGCTTGGGTGATAGTTTACCACAATTTGGTCACATGTTACATGCACTACTGAGTATCGGTCGAGCTGTGCTGTGTTGTTTGTTGCGCTCATTTTGATAATACCTTCCTTCTTGAGTCCACACCAAATGCAAGGTTTGTAAGATGTTTTCAGACCTCAAAAGTGGGATAATGACGAGAGGTCGACATTACACCCCATATTGTGTAAATCCAGCCATATGCCGGTAACATGCCTCAACCCCACAGGAAGGATTAGAACAATAAAATCAGTAAATTAGACTGCTTCTATTTTGAATTAATTTGGGATTGAGGTGTAACTGGATATACACAACATGGCATGAGATGTGGATTAGGCCCCATTTGACCCCCCCAACTTTGATTTTGGAGTGAACTATCAGTTTAAACATTTAAAGATAAGTTAAAGGTACACTATGGAAGTTTAGTTGCTAATTGTTTACTTCAAATGTTTTGCTTGAGTGTTGACTGCATTGTCAAAAGTCAAAGTTCTTTATTGTCACATACTTGGTGAGCAGTGAGATACTTAGTTCACACAGGGCCTCAACAGTGTTATACACAGTATACAATAAAAGTCCTAAATGCTAAAATACACCCTCACTAAATACAATATAAATACAATACAAATGCTGGATATGACATAGTAACAATATACAGGGAGGTGGAAGTGGGCAGTGCAAAATAATATAAATATCTGTTGGTAGGTCAAAATATCCTATAGATATATCCGATAGCAGCAGTAGATAATAAGAGTCCAATGTGAAAAGTCAATGGCAACACCTTCCTCAGACACCTGTTGGTGTATATGTATTTGAGGGCAGGGAGTGTGGCTCCAGTGATGGACTGAGCAGTCTTCACCACCCTCTGTGGAGCCTTACGGTCCTGAGTGGTGCAATTGCCATACCAGGCAGTGATGCAGCCAGACAGCATGCTCTGTGTTGCACCTATAGAAGTTGGTGAGGATCTTTGGTGCAATGCCAAATTTCATCAGCCATTTGAGGAAGAAGAGATGCTGGTGTGCCTTCTTGATGACTGAGTCGATGTGTAGGGACCATTTCATTTCATATCAATACATTTCCTACCTCATTAAACCATACAATCCATGGTGTTACAAACTTTGGCAAAATAACCTTATTTGCTCATGGGCATATGGAGCTGTGCCCCTTTTTGTCCAATGATGTAAAATATTTCTGACTATTTAGGGGACCACTTTTGGCTCAAGAGCACTCCCAGATGCAAATATCTGTAGTATATAAGTATATAATGTATCTTTAAAACTGAAGACAGTTTCTTTGTGTTGTTGGTGAACCTTGTAGCCAATAATAGGCTGATGTTTTCATATCAAGCTGAGAATAGCTTAAGCTTCTGTAGAGTACTTCTGCGGTTTTCCACACACACATTAGAGAACACAAGAAGTGACCTAGTCTTTTTAATCTTCTACGCACAGAAACATGGTGTCGCTCAATCGCAAGCTGCTTCTATATTCATAAATCGGCTTTGGGAAGGTTCAGTCTTCCACAGATGCCCATTCACGGGGGAGGGGCGGAGTAGATAACCTGGACTCATTCATCCAGATGTTGCATCTTGAACGTATTATCTCAGGCTGTTCGCTGTTCAGCAGTGGATTATGTCTTAGTTTAGATGACATGGCAGTGGTGAGTGGAGAAGGGCTGATGCACTTTGCTATAGTATAACTTAGCAAAAAAAATGCATTCACTTTTTTTCAGTTTCATATATGCCTTATTCACCTTTGACAATTCACAATAATTGGCAGTCCCTTGTTTGGAACTAAATAAAGCATGAAGGTAACAGACCGTAGTCAAATAAGTATGTCAGATGCTCTTATCCAAGTAAGAGAATAGCTTGGTGAACCTGAATTGAATTTGAAACCGGTCTACAGCAACAGTAAGCAGAGCCCCCCCATTGGACTTTGGACCCTCACTTAGTAGAAATCATTTCATGTGCAAACAGTATCGGTAATTGAATGGAGGTTCTCCCATTAAGCACGTGATGCCACGATCAAAGTCTTGACGGAGCTTCATTGGCAGTGGGCTGGCAGCACGCCAGCTTCCTGGCCGCCCTCTTAGCGAAGCGCACCTTGCCGCGAGCCTTGACGGTAGATGTGTACTCGTTGGACTTCAGCTTGGTATAGTAGTCTGAGAATTTATTGTACAGGATGGAGATTGGCATGCCATTCAGAATGATCCCAAAGGAGAGGCAGGCAAAAGCAAAGATTCTGCCCAGGATGGTCTCTGGAAACATGTCCCCGTAACCCACAGTTGAGATGCTCACCTGAAGGGGAAAGGAAAAAGAACAGTTGTGTTGTCAGTAAAAATTCCCTCTCTGAAGTAGCTGTCAATGGGACAATCAAATGAAGCTAAATCCTGGACAGGGTGAAGGTAGAGATCAGTGTCGGGAGAGGAAAAGGAGGGGGAGACTGGGGGCAAAGACCAGAGAGAAAGACCTGGGAGAGGTCAGGGAAAGAGGGAAGGAAAGACCAGGGAGATGGAGGCCTGGAAGATGGGGAGGGATCGACAGGAAGAGACTGGAGAGAGTATAGGAAGATGGTGGGTGAGATTGGGGGGAGAAGCCAAGGAGATACTGGGTGAGAGGCCAGGGAGAGAGGAGAAACTGTTCTTTTTAATTTAATGTACTGACATTACATTACTACAATCAACATATATGATATTACTTCCAGCAAGTACCAGTTGTGTTAACTATTGCCATGGCAATGTAAACAAATGTTTTTCATGCCAATTAAGCCTGTTGAATTCAATTGACTGGAGAGAGAGTCAAGGGAGAGACTAGGAAGGAGAGAGAGGATAGAGGGAGAGATTGCCTGGGAGAGGCTAAGGAGATGACTGAGAGGGAGAGGCTGGGGAGGAAGGCCAGAGAGAAGAACATGGGAGTGTCCTGGCAGCGACAGAAAGGTCAACAAAAAAGGGAGGGAGACTCCAGTCTGAGGCTAGGCAGAAGGAGGGAGAGACCAGGGAATGTAAAACGTTGTATTGAAAGCATTAATCTAGGAAAGTGTGAGTGATGCATGGAGTTGTCCGGGCTATTTTCACTCGCTGGTCAGAGGTCTTCTTGAGGCACTGTTGAATGACATTACATATTTAAGGCACTAGGTTGGCCCATAGACAATGGGTGTCGGATCAGACATGATCCATCTCCATGTCTTTGTCTATAGCTCCTGCATAGAGTTATTATCAGCCATTTTGAGCCCATTAAAAAATGGCCATTTAACATAATGTAGCACATTACATAACAAACTATGAATTGAGGCATTATAAGAAATCATACACGTCTATGATAAGTTATAATGCATAATACATGCTAAGTAAAGTGTAAGCGACCAAATACACACAGCTATATAGACTCACCGCAGCCCACCACCAGGCGTGGGGAATGCTGGTGAAGTTGGTCCGGGGCATGTCATGCTCCACTGTGTACACCATGGCCGAGAAGGCGAAGATGCCCATGGCGATGAAAAGCAAGAGGCAGCCCACCTGCTGGTAGCACTGGCGCAGCGTGAAGCCGAACGCCCGCAGGCCCGTGGAGTGGCGCGCCAGCTTCAGGATGCGGAAGATCCTCATCAGGCGCATGATCCTTAGCACCTGGCCCACCTTGCCCACCCGCCCCACTGTCTCGAGTTCGCTGCCGTGCTTCCCGTAGTCTTCGTTCTCGAAGCACTCCAGGAAGATCTGGAGGTAGAACGGTAGGATGGCGATGAGGTCCACGCCGTTAAGGACACTCCTGGCGAAGTGGCGCAGGTCTGGCGTGGAGACCAGACGGAGGAGAAACTCCATGGTGAAGAAGGCGATGCAGAAGGTCTCCACATGCTCGCCATGCGTCTTCCCGCTCAGCTGGCCCGTGGGCATCTTGTACTGCATCTCCTCCACCGTGTTGAGCGTCATGGCCACCAGCGACACCAGAACAAAGAAGCTGGAGGCCGTCGCCATCAGCTTGGCGGTGACTGAGGAGAACGGCATCTCCATCAGGTTCCAGATGCCGTAGCGCACATGGCCAAACGCCATGTCCTGGAACAGGTCCTCATTTTCCTCCATCACCACCTCGGCCTCCAGCTCTCGCTGGATCTTCAGCTGGTCGTTCAGTTCGTCCTGCCGCTCCTCAAAGGAGATGCGACAGCAGCGGTGGGTGTTCTTGATCCTCACCCCCCAGTAGTTGATCTCCTCCAGAAAGCTGCGCGGGCACAGCTCGTCTTTAATCCACAGGACACCGGTCCGGTAGAAATTGAAGACGTTGTGGAAGACGTCCGGGTCGCGGTCAAAGAAGAACTCATTGTTCTGGACGATATAGTCGTCGCACAGGGCCAGCTTCTTGTTGTGGTCCGTGTAGGTGGCCAATCGGCCAATCCTGGTCTTGGGGTATTTGGCAGCCACCCTATAGGACATCTGGTAGATCTTCCCGCCTACATTGATGTTGAGCATGTAGTTCTTGGAAGCCGGCATTTTGGATAGGGAGGCCAGCATTTTGAACGGGGAGGCCAGCTTACAGGTCGGGGAGGCCAGCCTACTGGATGGAGAGGCCAGCATTGTGGACAGGGAGGACAGCATTGTGGACGGGGAGGCCAGCATTCTGGATGGGGAATCCAGCATTCTGGATGGTGAGGCCAGCATACTGGATGGGGAGGCCAGCATTCTTTCATCTTCCACGTCTTCATATTCAGCATATATGTTGTAGATATCGCGGCTGAGCTCCTGCATTGAGTTCCATGGTTTGACCAAGTTGTTGGTGTCGAAGGGAAGCTCATCCTCTTCTGCGTCTTTGAAGGTGGGGGTGCCCCCCCCAACTTTGTAGTTGGGGAAGAGGCTCTGGCGTCTGTCTTTGAGCTTGAGCATGCTGAAGGTTTGTGTGTGTGTGTGTGTGTGTGTGTGTGTGTGTGTGTGTGTGTGTGTGTGTGTGTGTGTGTGTGTGTGTGTGAAAGCTCTGGGCCCGAGTCGGACGCGGCGGCTCACAGAGTGTGTAGAGGCATCTGTAAGCCTAATGAGTAATGAGTCACAGCAGAGCAGAGGGATGCAGCCCTGACCGTCTAATGTTGCTGACTGCGAAGCTTAAAGTTGTAAATACTATTATCCTCTTTCAGTCTCTCTCTCTCTCTCTCTCTCTCTCTCTTGCTCACTCACTCTCACTATCCCTCCCTCTCTGTCTCTCTTGCTTGCCCTTCCCTTCTCTCACTTCTCCTCCCTCTTTCTCTCAATATCTTTCATTTACCCCTCCCTCTCTCTCACTCCACCTTGACGTCTCTTTTTTGCCTAACACATCACAGATCTAATCTCCTGGCCACAGCAGACACTCCATGCTGTCTCATGTCCCATTGCTGACCTCATGTCCCATGCTGACCTCCCTGTTAAACATATGTGGAGAACTTGTTTGTTTTTATGGATACTTACAGAGATTGAATTAGGATTTTATAACTTTTTTTTAGAAAATTAAGTCAAATTCATTGCTTTTCCTTAGTTATATGGTCTGTCAAATTCCACTTAGATTTTGGTATTCTTTCTTAGCCGCTGGTCACTCTCTCATTTTAAGAAAAGACAAGAATGCAGCATGAATGAGATTCTTTGTCTCCTGTAACAATGGAAGTTTAACTATTAAAGGCTTAAAGGTATTACAATTTACTGCAGTAAATAGAAAGAGATTATCAGGATGGTGACAAGGAATCTTCTTTCCTGACTCTGACATCTTTCATGTATTCATTCATCATTTATGCAGATCTACACGCACATGTTAATAGTCTTAAAACCACTGGTTGTATGAGTATGATAATGAGTATGATAATCCCAGAAGGGAGGCATGATAAGAACCCAACATCTGACCCCTGGAGTGTGTGTGTGCTATTATATGCTATTGATGAATTTCAGCAATATTGCAACATCTCTACCCAGCCCAACAGATGGGCAGATGGAGCTATAATAACCATATTGCTTATATCTGCCCTATGTTCATTTACACTAGTGCTTAGGCATTTGGAATTTGGAATTCAGAATATAGATTAGACCTACCTGATCAACCTTCTCCCATACAAAAAAGGCACACAATTGAACAATGACACAAACCATTCTGTTCATTGTCTGTTGGTGAACATTGCTGTGAACCTTTAATCCAATTTAAAGCAGACAAACAAATGTGCCATTGTGAAACCTGCTCTCCTGGCCTGTATGAAAACTCAGGCCCTATCAAGCTCCTTGTCTGTCTGCCTAATCCACCTAGCCTTGCAAGAGTATCCTCTTTGTCTGCCCAACACACTAATTGAATCTCCATAGTCCTTTTTCTATTCCTTGCATCCTCTCTCCTCGCTTCCTTCTCAAAAAGCAATGGAGGAGACTAAGCGGAGAAACCTGAAATCTTCTCCTCCTATGCGTTTTAACAAGGAAGTGAGGAAGGAGGACGTGAGGAATAGAGAACAGCCTATTGGGACACACCCTACTATAACACAAAAATTAAATGGTGGATTGAAGAGTGGATTTTATTAATTTGTCCCCCGGCAGCCCTGTCTCCTCAGATTGTATGGTATAAAAAAGATGCAGTAACCGTGAGACAACTCAAATGGCGAACCTTACTCCATTGAACACTTTCTCATGCAAAATAGACAGTTTAGCCGCATTTACCATAATATCCATGCATGGCACGTGTGTTTTTCACTTGTTTGTTATGGGGGTGTGTGGCCAAATCGCAAAAATCTTTTCTTGATTCCTCGCATCCTTTTCAAAATGGATGGAGGCTCCGAGGAGAAAGCCTTGAGGTTTCTCCCCTCAGACCTTCTCCTCCAATCCATTTTTCAGAGGAGGTGAGGAGGGATTCAAAGAGACTTCAGAATGAGATGTGCAAGTTTTGTGATTGTCTGGCACTTGTGAAAAACCTAATAAATTACAATATTTCAATAAAGGTTGATCATCTTCTCAAACAAGTGTTGTGCTAAAATGTTTTATATAGAGATCATTTTTGCTGCTTTAGTGCATTGGTATGCAATGTGATTACAGTGCTGCTGTGTAAAAAGCCCTGTTTATCAAAGCTTAATCTCTACTGCCACCTGGCTCTGTACTCGCCATCCCATTAGATATTTACCATCCTGTGCACAGAACACTCCCATACTTCTGTGCACTGCTTCCATGTCCTCTCCCCCAGAAAATATATCCATATGAAATGTTAATGAGTGAACCAAACAGCATCTTTCGTGCGCACCTTTTGGTAATTGGAGGTAATTTTTCATCTGGCCACTAATGCCAGGGACATGGACCTTGTTTGTTAGTGAAATTAGATCTATTCATTAATCACGTAATGTTGACTATATACTCCTAAATTACCACCTTTGGACCAACCATCTCCACCCAAGAGACTTTGAAGATGCACCTTTAAATCAAGTGAAAAGTAAGGAAGCAGGGTTGAACAACTTGTGGGTCTGGTTTTATTTGAAGGTGATTGCAAATCAGTTTCTTCACGATACAGAGCATTTAGTCCCCCCCTGTACAAGGCTATAAAAGTTCACAGCAACGGCACACAAACATACAAAATAGTTTAACAAATTCAGTTTTTAAATACATCTTGCTCTACCCTGGTACTATGCCCAACCATAGCAAAAAATTGATTTCAGTCAAATGTATACAATCTTATTTACAGAGGAACATTTGATCAAAGTGCTTCAGAGTCCTGATTCTGTATCTTAGGGGGAGGGGATTATGTACAATGTTTTTACAAATGCTGTACCATCGCATTCATTATAGAGCTCGTTTCCCCACCAGAGAGTTGCACGAGAAAGCTTTATAAGAATGCATTTCTGGAGGTAATGTTCATAAGAAAGAAAAAAGAAACTTACATCTTGAAGACATTACTGCCTAAAATATGCATTTCATAAATATTCACACAGATAAATGTCCACTAGGGACTAGAAATGTTCAGGACTGGGCTTCCTGCATTGCCTGGGAACAAGGACGACCAGTGTCCTCAATGCAAGGTCAGACTAGAATCAGACATTTTTCAAGGGGTTGGGGAAAAAGGGAGGTGGGGATAATGAGGCCACACCCCCATAAATCCCTTGACACTTTGGACACACTCAGTGTGAGTAGGACACAATTCATGATCATATTCACACTACAGACAAACAACCCCCTCCCCCCCAGAGAGAAATAAACAAAACAACTAATGCACTGTAGAAGGCATGTGGTTGTAGTTAGCACTGCTCAGGAAGCAGTCGTTGGCATGGTTACCGAAGGGTACAGTAAACCGCTGGGGTGTGTTGAAGAGGCTGGTTACGACAGGTCATCATCTGTATTCACCACTGATATCTGGAGGGAGAAAAACAAATGGAAGATCTCATTGATGACCACTTAGCGGCTTAAACGAGATCTTCAGCAGCAACACTGGTGAAGAGGATTGCCAGTGCTTAGGATAAACTGTTTAGTGGGGATGAGTGAAAGTAAGGACAGGGGTCACAAAGCAATTCAGGACAATTGACCCATAGGTTAAGCAGACTCTAAAAGACTAAAATGTATCTTTAGTAGAGAGCCTGAATTGAAAGTATGATTTCATTCAGGACTTAACCTTAAGAAAATCTGAGAGTACTTTACATTTGTCCTGAAGTTCAGAGAAACAATTCCATCCCAGAACACAAATCAGTTAGTAACTAGTTAATGGTGTACAAGTTGCTAGAGAGAAACAGCTACCTTAAAAGAATGACTTGCTGTAACGCCCACAAGCAGACTTGTTGGTGCATACAAAGACGGGCTGCAAACAGGAAGTTATCGTTCTCTGCTTCATATTTCTCTGGTGCAAGTATGCCCTGGCTCTTTTGGATATAACGTGGCTATATAAGCAGCGATGGAGTACTTACTGCTGGATACGTGTGGCCTACGTTTGAAGTGTGCCTGCTGATATCAATGTTCAAGTCCTCCTCTGTTGTTTTCAGGTACACTGGATTGTCGAAGTTCATGCTCTTCTTATTCTTCAGCTGCCAGTTGCGCCACATCAGATAGCCTCCCGCTGCAGCCATGGCCAGCATTACTGGGAAGAGAAGGGGGCAAAGGGACATGAGCAGAATGTTTGCCTAACATTGGTGTCTTGACCAAATAGCCCCTTCACACTGGTGTGACGGGATGCTTGACGAGTGAGAATGGGGTTGTTGCTGTAAAAATGGCCAGTGTAAGATATCAGGATCCAGCGATGTCAGGGGTCACTGTAGCATCGAATCAAACTTTATTCGCACATTTCCAGAGGACTGTGCTCTCTCTCTGTGGCCGATGTGAGTAAGACATTTCAGGGAGTAAATACCCGCAAAGCAGTTGGGCCGGATACCCGACCGCATCCTCGGAGCATGCACAAACCAGTATTCACGGATACATTCAACCTTTTCCTGTCCCAGTCTGTGAACTCCAATATCGACCACCATTGTTCCTGCGCCCAAGAAATCAAAAGGTAACCTGCCTAAATGACTGTAGCACTAGCATTCACCATGAAGTGCTTTAAGAGGCTGGTCAAACCCCACATCAACTCCATTGTACAAGACACCCTGAACCCATTCCAGTTTGCATACTGGAACAATAGATTTACGGACGACACAATCGCCATTGCACACCACTCTATCCCATCTGGAGAAGGATATCACCTGTGAGAATGCCATTGTGCCCTCCAGGCTCGGCCCTGGAGATGAACACCTCCCTCTAACGGGTCACTTATTCTTCCTCGGGCAGGAAATTTGCCATGGCACCCAAGATCCTCACCAACTATTCTATAGGTGCAACACAGGCCATTCTGTCTGGCTGCATCCCCGCCTGGGTATGGCAATTTTACCACTTGGGACCGTGAGGCTCCACAGAGGGTTGTGAAGACTGCTCAGTTCTGAGTCAAAGACATCCACACTGAACAGGTGTCTGAGGAAGACCAACAAAATCATGAAAGACTCCAGCCACCCCAGACACAGACTGTTCATCCTGCTCCCGTCTGACAGACTATACCGGAGTGCCCACTCTGGGACCAAAAGCTTCTGTGGCAGCTTCTACCCCACAGCCATAAGACTGTTGAGCTATCCCAGTGACCGACACATTTTATTGACTTTATTGCTGCCGCCAAAGAACTTTGACTTCATACACAGATGCAATACAATGCACTTTACAGGAAGAATGTGTACTGCTGAACATTGCTATTGAGCATGCTGTTCTTTTAGTGTTAATCAAAGGTAACTTCAGGGGTCATAGACACAGCGGTACTCACACACAGGGAGGATGGCCCAGGCGGCTGCAGATCCTCTGGCAGTAGGGTTGACCTCATGTATGGAGGTACTGACATTGGCTTCTGAAATGCAAAAGGTTAAATCACAATGAAGAATCATTTGGTGATCATTGTTCAATCATTTGGTTGTTCACCTCAGTTTTCCTCCGCATTATTCTCCATTTACTCAGGGCAAGATCAGGGTGGTGTTCAGTAGGCACAGATCATTTCAAAACAGGGTGCAATGGGTAGGGGTACTAGCTGGATTTATCCTGAGAAAACCTATGTTCCTTTTCCATTGCAAAAATGCTAATGTTGTGCCTAGTGAACACAACCCAGTTGTAACCAGTATAGGGACATATTTTGTACCAAGAGTTAACAGTACAACACATACTTTGGGTCTACAGTACAATATGCTTGATCTGTCATGTAACTGATGGACCAGGAAAATGAGCAATGAAAGATGGTTTGAGGTGAGAGTCAGGGTAGTGACATGACTTGCAAAACAGTAGGTGAATGGAAGAGGGGGGGGAGGGGGCAAAGAGCTTTGTTTAAAGGATCTTTCCTGCCATGTCTGCCAACTGGGGGGATGTCTCTCTGCTCCTTGGCAAAGCCCTGCCAGTCAGCTGAGCGCTGACTAAGCCAGGTTGACTAACCAACCAACAGTGTTTGGCACAATAACACTGAGCCCTAAAGGAAAATAAGTGATGGGTTTCCTCAGTGTGCTGGCTGGAGCAGGGAGTGTAAACTAGGCTTACCAGCGGGAACAGGTTGGGGGACAACTTTTGGCGAGGTGGACACTTTGAACGAAACAACAAAACACCAGGATCAGTGCAAACGAGAAGGGCATGGCTCCAATAATGTCAGTTGCAACCTAAGCAAGTTAACTAAACAAACAAAATGGGCTGCTATGCAACAAATTATATGGTGTTGTAAAATAGCCATTCATTATCATGAGCAGGAATTGCCTCCAACTTCCACATCCTACACTGGCTCTGTTGCTAACAGGCTGCATGCTAAAGTGCTAACCTTCCTTATGTGCAGGCTGCATGCGAACAGGCGAATCAGTATACAACAATAGCACAGCGGTGGTAGACTTGCATTCTAGTGTGAAGTTAAATAATTTGTATCGAAACAACTAGGACCAAGAGCCTCGAGGGTGAAACTAGGCTCGGCCCTGAAGCTTACGGTTATGGCCTCAGCGTACACACACTCAGCCACACGTGCCAGCAGCAGGCAGGTGACGTCTTTACCTCGAGGGTGAGTGGGGTGTATTAGCGCTTTCCCATCATCCTTTGAGGGAGCGGTAGGCCTCACTATCACAAGAGAGCAAAGCAAAGCTTTGGAAAAAAATAATAAAATAATTCACATTCTGACAAAACAAACTCTTCCTCTACTTCCATGTGACATATGGAACCGTTTCAGGTAACACATTGCCTTGTCATTTTCCTGGTGGGAAAGTATGGAAAAATTGAGCAAAAGCAAAGCCAAGCAGCTTATTGAAGACCGAGAAATATTACGGGGGGGGGGGGAATTTGAAACAATATCAATAATACTGGTCACAATACTGATTATGAATGATATGAAGATGATGTGATGAGGGACATGGACATGGAGGGACAGACGGATTCCATGACAAGATGAAATGACGAAACTAATTGGTAACAAATCACCAATAATTCTACAATTGTGCAATCTAAGTCACAAATGTTGGTTTGTGATCATTATCTGGGCCAAAGCACTAACCCTACAAACGTCTTTATTCCTCGATGCTCTGAAGTGATAAAAAGTATGCAGATTTTGGTCCATGTCAATGGGGTGCACAGCCCGAGTGCAAGAGCTTTGTCCACTAGGCTGACTATAACCAGATTATGTCCTTTATCCCAGTCAAGTAAAAGCATTTAACACAATGGACCATGGTTACCATTCCACTTACTTCACATCACTTACCATGGAAGCCATTGATTTATTTAATAAAACAGTGACTAGCTATTGGTGGTTGGTACTAAACGAAATAGGAGCTTCCTGGATCAAGTCAAAAAGCAGCATAAGCATTCATCGAGTGATTCCCATCCTGCTTTTGGACACAAACCACACATACCACCACCACCACCACCACCCCCCTCCCCCACCACCCCTTGGGTGGTACATTCACCCTTCAAGGAGTTTAAATGCTTTAAATGCTTCCCCTCCCAGATCATTGATGTTTGTGAATCTAAAGAAAAGGGGCAGCACATTGACAGCAAAGCGGCTCAGACTGGTAGCAGAAAGCGGTCAGAGCAGAATGAAGAACAGAGAGACTTTCAGCTAAACTACAAGCTGTCTCCCTTCACAAGCAACACATTTCAACACACGCATGCTTGAGTGACTCAGGCACAGAATGGGAATGAAAGCTCGAAAGAGAACTCCTAAAAGTTTAACCCGACTGCCTGACTGGGGAGGGGAGGGGGGGGGGGGGGGGGGGGGGGCTGGTCTGGTAGTGCAGCGAAGTACTTGCCTGGTCGGCAGCGAAGTCCGTCTGAGGCCAGCTCCTGGTCCTGCGGACACACACACGTGTACTTTGGGGAGTGTTTGTTGATCTGCGGGGCGGGCAGGCACATGAAGCTACAGCCTCCGTTCTCACCCTTCTCCGTGCACCAGTTGGTTCCTGTGAAAAAATAAATAAAATGAAGAGAGGCGGACCCAACCTTGGCCTGTGGCCCATAGTTCAGATGTTAAGATAGTCCTAAGAAGCCCAGACAGACAAACAAATGTATATGAATCGAAAAAGGACAATTTCTATAGGAGTCAAGACGATTGGCAGACGTAAACAAATTAATTTAATTGGTTTCTGTCCGTCAAGGCCTTGACAAGAGATCCGGTCAAGGGCAGCGTGAAACTCCTATACATCAGTACCCCCAAATGCATGTCTATGAAGGGTTACTGCCTAAAAGGAGATTGCCTCAACTTGAATCCAAAATCTTCATCGTGGTGGGAAAACTGTGCCAGCATTTTGCATTGATGAAATGGCGTACTAAGGATACTACAGATTTGATTACAGAGTGATGGGGAATGGTGCTTTGAGTCTGCAGGAGACCTCCCTCCCTCTCTACTGGCCCTAACAATATGGTTGTATGCATCTCCCTCCCTCCTTTCCTTCCCTACCTCTCTCCAAAACATATGGCAGTCTCACCAGAAAGCTGAATGAGCTCGTGGTAAACGATGATGTCCTGTGGTTCGTTCAGATTACTGGCCAGGGTAATCACGTCGGAGCCTGTGAACTTGTTTGCTCCGTAGATCGCCTCGTTTTCGCCATCTGTCCAGAACACTCGATCCTGAAAAGAAAATCACGGTTGTAGATAAGTCTGCCACACATAGGCAGTCAAACAAGGGCATACCACAGGTCCGCCCACGCACGCATACACAGACACAGGCCCACCCACACATACAAGCACACACAGCCCGCCCCCCCCCCCCCCCCCCCCGCCGCCACCACACACACACACACACACACACACACACCACCTCCCCTGACTGGCAAGCCAAGTCTTGGTGCCTCATGCTATGTTGCTGTACCTCAAACACAGTGAGAGCAAAGGGATGGGCCAGGTAATCTGAAGACTGCAACACTTTCCGCCGGTTGTCGCCATTCAAGTCCACACTACAGAGCATGTGCAGCTTGGAGTCCACCCAGTACAATCTACTCTTGATCAGATCTGGGGAAAAAATATATACATTCATGTTTATGACATGTTTAACATTTTGCTGTCTGCATATTGCAATGATGCAGTATATTTGTAGTGTTGATGTTTTTTTATTGGGTTGGTGCAATCAAATTTCCCTTTTCGGGATTAATAAACTATTTATCTATAACACACTCAGTTGTGAAAGGTTATGAAACAGTGCTTCTAAAAAGCAACACATAATGGACTAGAGTTCTCAACCCAAGAGTCCAATTACACCTGGACTAAGTAGTATATTCAATTGAACATGGGTTTTTCCTTTATTCAGTACGCTTGATACGAATCTAAAAAAAACAGACAGATGACAATGGGTTAAACTAGTGATAGGGATGTGGCACGTGTTGGGATGTTGACTTGGCAATGGAAGGAGAACAGAATTGGAACAAATACACTCCTATTCAAGTTAAAATGTCCGGTGTACCAACGAAATTGCCACTGTCAGAGGATATACGCGTTCTATGAATCCCAATTCTATGGGTAGGACAATTCAAAGCTTGGGGTTGATGGTTTATTTTTAAATGGCATTACGCTATACCCACCCAGGGTGATTCCATTGGGCCACTGAATATCGGTCTCAACCAGGACCTGCCTGTCTACTCCATTCATTCCAGACTTCTCAATCTTCGCTGGCTCGCCCCAGTCTGACCAGTAGAGGAATCTAGAAAATGGGCAGAGTGAGACGAGATCAAAAAATCATTTGTACACATTAGGCACACAGAAGGTGCATATGAAAGGCGCAGTATTAAAGTTGATTACCATCAATGAAATTGAACAGTCTTACCCAGAGAGTGGGTCCACGGCGATGGAGGCAGGCTCTTTTAGCCCTCTGTTGAACAGAACCTTGCGTTTGATGCCACTGAAGTCGGCCACTGCAATGGTCTTGGTGCCCAAGTCGGACCAGTAGATGTTCTTGTAGATCCAGTCCACCGCGATGCCAACTGGTGTCTGGACGTTGTCTATAACCTTAATGTGATTTCCTACCTCACCTCGCTTGTCCAACACCGTGCTGGAACGACAAGGGGAGGAGGAACATTTAGTTGGCTACATTGGGAAGAAGTTGTATAGCTGGGAAGTACTTAAATGGTTACAAACAGGAAGGTAAACAAACACTGTATAACTTCAAAAATATGTTTAAAACTCCCATATAACAGACTATCAGTCCTTGCATCCCAAATTCTGTTCTTCTATTCTTTTCCAACAATCCCATCCCTAAGCTTCATGTTGCAGGGCTGATGTGTTTTTTTTTTTTTAATTGTGTGGCATTAAATCAGAAAGAGATTCATATTTTGATGAGGTGTCTCTCCATGTTTAGTTCAGTCGCAAGGCTGTAATGAGCATTGAGAGCTGCAGTCCAACTGATTTCACCGTAATGATTTAAATTATATTCTTGCCTTGTAATCTGATGCTGTTTCCTACCTGAGAAACAAGACAAGTGCCATAAGGACAAGCATCTATCTAAATATGGCGTTAAGTAGTCCTGTGGAGGATTGAGACATTTGGTAAAGTGAGCCAGTTATATTGGCTATATTGTAAAGAGATGAATCTTAGGGGCTTCTCACACTATAGGGCTGACCCGAACCATGCTGTGCTGACTCGGCTTTGTCCCTTCACACTGCCCTTTCCAGCACTGTCCACCAACAACTATGGTGCCCTGTACAGTTCAGCTCGGTTCTGTAGTGTGAATTGGGGTTTTTAAAATGGGACCTGGCTAAATTTAAATAGATCAACCTATAGATGGCTTTCTGGCCCAGGTCTGCCCAGAAGATCCTCTGCTGGGTGAAGTCTGCATCCAGAGCCACGGTGTTCCGCTGCTGCTCCACGATCTGGGTATACTCCCTCCGCTCCAGACCCAGCTTCCTGATGTCCCGTCGGTTTGTGAAGATCAAACAGGGCTCCTTGCCTTGGGAGTGGGGTGTGGGGGGGGGGGTCAGAGAAGGAGGGAGAGCGTGGAGAGTGTGGGGGAGAAAGTGTGAGAGACACAGAAGACACTCATTCATAATGACCAATACAAAGGAGCCTTTTAGAGTCATGCACTGACCACACTGATCACAAGCCAGGGACGGCAGACATCTCTCCCAGCTGCATGTCTAACTCACAGAGGCCAGGCTGCTTTTGAAAACAATTCCACTGCTATTCTAATCTGGCCTCCATTGCCAGACAGATGTTTCCCTTTGATGTTTGAGGCAACATTGACACTGACATTTTTAAAATACTATTTTGAACCTAGGTCTGGTTAACACATCCCTATTCCCCAGGTCTCCTGATGGTCAGGAGTAGGGGGTTGGGTAAGCCTACTTACCTACAGCCTTGCACACTCCTGTGGTGGGGTCCATCTGGTAGCCATTGTGGCATTCACACTTGTAGCCCCCCTTCAGGTTGATACAGATCTGACTACATATCCCAGGGTTAAGACACTCATTGATGTCTGCAGAGAAGGAGGGAAAGAATGTGTGAAAGTCATCCACACACATCAAATAGCAATTCACTCATCCAAATCCTTTTGGTAAACAATGAGGTACTTTGACTTTGGAATCACGTCTTGCACTGGGTGAACTGAAATTTAGATTGACTGGTAGGTTGTTTTGACAGTGTGTCTCAATACCCCATTCTGAACACAACTAAAACATTTTGTTTTTCAAAGTCTTGCATTGGAGTTGATATATCTAACCAGTGCTATTCCTCGCAGGAGCTGAGCTGTAAATTGCATTCCTTTTTGTAATTTTGTTCTTCTGATGCGTGTCATAATTGCATCTGGGAAAGGCCACGCTGTGTGGCATGATGCAGAAATCAAGTTCATTCATTCTAGTAGTGTATGGGTGAATGTGTTGTGTCTGAATTGCAACGCCTACCACCACAGGTCTTGCGGTCTATGAGCTGCAGTCCGGGGGTGCAGTCACACTCGTAGCCAATCACCATGTCTCTGCAAATGTGGGAGCATCCACCATTGTTGAGCAGACACTCGTTCAGGTCTGAAACAGTCAATGGAAGAGTAGCTGTTAATGCTTATTCAGGTCTGGAACAGGTTGTTAATGCTCATTACTATCATTACCATAGACTTTACCAAAGTGTTTGACAAGGTTCACAACACAGTTCAAATAAAGTGCCTGATCAAGCAAGGTGCCAGATAATCCATCATACTGTACACTCTGGGATATGAAACCAGAGGCGAAGGTATGCCTTTCATCACAGCAACCATTGACTTGTGGTGTGCCTCAGGGCACTGTACTTGGGCCCCTTATTATCAACAGTGCACTTCAAACATGCAAGCAGAAACTGACATACTGTTTCATGAACATTGCCATATGCAGAAGGGTGGGTCAAGCCCTCCTTCCTGCAGCCTGTGCTCAACAATTTGTGTTCCTGAGTGGACAAGCACTCAGGTCATCCATGACTGCCAAAATGGAGAGAACCCAGAAGTGTGTATGGCGCATCATGGCTGGTACCAACATACAACAGCTACAAATCTGCACTTTCAGCCCTCAACCTCTGCCCAGACTGACTGAAGGAACAACACAGCTCTACCTCAACTTTGCACAACACCATCTCCAGTCTCAGACACATGCTACCACAACCAACAAGCACAACCTCAGACAGGGAAACACCCCACTCAACATTAGACCTGTCAAAACAAGAACTGAACGACACAAAAACAACTCTGCAATCCTCGAACATGACAACTCTTGAACACCAACTTTTGATCCCTGTATATTGTACTGTGTTGTTTATTTCCTTTTAATCTATGTATTCGTCTCACAAATCAGGTGGTCAAATGAACCCTGCCATGTGATTAAAATAAAATGATGTTATTCAAGTTATGAATCAGATCTGGAACAGTCAATAGAAGAGGTAAATCAACCAGACATGGGTCAACTACATATGTGAGAGGTGAGCTTTATTTAGCTTAAAGATTACATTGTACCAGGCAAACTAATGAAGTGCAGCTCCCATATTTGATGCATTTTACCAAGGTCTGTTATTAGTGCACTTCATTCACAAACAAAGGGCCATCAACAGCCTGTATGAAATCAGTCAAATCATTAGATTGACTCAGGCTGTCTGACAAGGTGCTCTAATGTGATTTCTGCACTGTAGGACCAGTTGAGTAGGGAGAGGAAGTGGTGTATATACTTTAGGTCAGCAAACCCACAGCACTGCTGAGCATTAGGTTTCTTCAGTACATGACAGGTGAAAAAAATACTGTTACATTGTACAGTAGACCACCATGTCAACTGTCCTTGGAACAGTTCCAGCAAAACAAGCCTCATTATTGAGCTCGAGTGAAAACTACAAGCTAACCCACTTACCAAATTCTGATGCACTCATCGCCTCAAGCCCACTGATTGAACTTACACTCCACTCTAAATTCCATCTTGTGAATAAAATATCAGGTCTCTTATGCCAGACATTCTACACTTCTCCTAAAACCTTCACTCCCCCACATCAGCTACACGCAAGCATTGGCTAAATGGAGTTTCAACCATAAGCCCAACGAGTACATTGCTAGATTTGAGGCCAGAGTGAACGAGTGCACATTTCGACTCAAGGTTCCTTCACTTACTGCACTCTTTGATGGGCTCATCACTCCAGTCGGGACAGTCCCGGGCCTTGTTGCACACCTTGCTCATCTCGATACACTCTCCGCTCCGGCACTTGAACTTGTCAGGGCCATTGCACTGGGTCACTGGGTGGAGGAAAAAGAGAGCAACAGTAGCTTTACAAACTGGTGATAGTGGAAGGTTAAGCAAAGGTATCGTGCAAGTGGTAGGGAAGGGGCGGGACTGCTCTGTTTTTCAAGTAGATTAAATTGGAATGAAAATTACTTCTGGCTGAATAGAGACACTCACAGTTTTTACAGTTGACTTCATCTGAGCCATCTGCACAATCACGCAGGCCGTTGCACTGTCTGCTGCCGTGGATACAGTTGCCATCCTCACACTTGAACTGGTCGGGCCTGCAGCTACGAACAGCTGGAAAGGAAAGACGATGCAGACCTGTTAGTTAATCTTTTAACCAGTTAACACTCATTTCAATTTCTTTTTTAACCCATTGGCAAGCGAGACCCAACCCACAACCAACCCATCAACTCTTACTTACCATTAAATGGTTAGTTAAACCCTGAGTTGGCCTATTAGCTAACCCCTTTAACGGTTCACTTATTTAATCTAAAATCTAATTTCTGTGATTTACCTTCACTCAATACAGCAAGACGCTTTTTACTTCCATATCCTGGTAATAATTTTCCAATATAACGGAAGCAGATGGGATGCAATTTAAGGCTACATAAAATTGGATCCCATAAGTCCTTTCCACCACTGATAGGTGAGAGCATTGGTAGGTATCTATTACACCTGGCACATCCTGCCAGATCAGTTATTCCTGAGGAAACGAAACAAGAAAAGCACGCAAACTCAAATTATCGAGACAGCAGCGTCTCACACACACACTCACGGCAATTGGCTTCATCGCTGCCATCCTTGCAGTCGGGGTCTCCGTCGCAGCGCCACTTGCGGTGGATGCACTCGCCCGAACCGCACTGGGTCTCGCTGGACGAGCACTTGGCTGGTGGTGTGGGGTGGCGGCCGCAGCGAGTGGGCAACTCGTCCGATTGGTCCTGGCAGTCCACGTCGTCGTCGCAGACCCAGTTGGCAGGGATGCAGGTGGCATTGCCACACTGGAACTCGCTGGGGCCGCAGGAGGACGGGGCGCAGTCCTGCTCGTCGCTGCCATCGCCGCAATCGTCCTCACCGTTGCACACAAAGTTGCGGGAGATGCAGCGGCCACTGGCGCAGGTGAACTCCAATGGGGCGCAGGTGATGTTGCCTGTGGGAGGGGATGGAAGAGTGCTGTGATGCTAATGGGAAAAGAGGTCCTTTACAAATAACTATTTATTTTCCCAAAAATACACAGTATATTCTAAAAACCCATCATAGAAATGTTTTCCTTTCACACTTGAGACACGTCTCTGTCCTACGGCTGAAGTGCAGATCCACTCACCACAAGCTATTTCATCCTCTCCATTATCGCAGTCCTTCTCTCCATCACACTTCCAGAAGACAGGGATGCATTGGGTCGAGCCCGCCCCGCAGCTGAACTCATTTACACGGCAGGTTCTGGTGTCTGTATGGGGGACAGAGACGAGCTGCTTACAGTTCTGCACAGTAGAAAGTCGAGCCTAGGCTGGCTATTGGAGCAGAGCGTGTGTTGTCTTGGGGGGGGGGGGGGGGGGGGGGGATTGCAGAAAACTACCACATTCTAAGAATAGAATTGATTAGATTGCATGATGGCTAATAAAACATTGGTTGTTTATTGTTCGATCACAGGTCTTCTGCAGGAGGGGAACCAGGCTAACTAGCCTCTTGAATGGATAAAGCTACACAGTTCTCCAGGAGTGGGCGAGGCCACCTAATGGTGAACTCAGTATACTGTATGTAGCTGATAGCCAAGTTAGCATAGTGCAGCAGGGTCACCTTCCTGAAACCTGAAGACGTGTTGCCTTCGCCTAACCAATGCTACCAAATGGTTTGGTAGAGTAATGGTTAGTACGCTAGCTTCTAGAGTATGTTGTATGACATGGTAGCGAATCCAGCCTCTGGCAGAGGATCATGCATATTTAATAAAAGGTATGCATGAGCTAGGCTGGCTAATGGAAGACTGATCACAGGTGTGCAGTGCTGGGCTAGGCTGGCTTATGTAGCACTAACCACAGGTCTGCATTGCATTGGTTGGCTAGGCTCACTAATGGAGCACTGAGCGATTTATTGAAAGAACATCCAGTATAACCCCTCAGATAGTAAACGTATGCGATTAAACACATTTGACACATACACACTGGGTACCCAGGTGCATTGATCTTGATGTGTTCAACAAGATCACGTTTGATTGAGATTAGTGTGTGGACTCTTTACAGGGACCATATTCTATAGATTTCATTACTTATACTTCCACAACAACCACACTTAAGAGTCAAGACCAAAACAATTACAAGGCTCTATTTAGAAGTGGCTATTGATCCATAATAGAATGCCTATTAGTTTGAAGTGGAATCTATGCGTCAGATCACTGAAATGGAGCAGAAATGCAACAGAGGGTTATAATGTGTAGTCAGGGAGGAGTGCTAGCTAGTAGGTAGCAAATCAATAAAACTCCATTTGTGAGCACTGCACATGAAAGAACATGCTGAGGAAAACACAGGAAAAGGTCAACTTTTCAAGCATCAGATCCCCATCAGACATGACTAGTTCATACACAACAGACTATAGTACCATTATGTACACTTTGTGAAGCTAACTAGAGCAGAACAGCATTATATCTACAGGTATATATTAGACATGGGCTACCTGTAGCTCATACAGAACAGACTCTAGTATTATATCCCCACCACAGGTATTAGGCTAACTAGAGCAGAACACATATCTACAGTCAGGTACATCAAAGACATTGGCTAACTCACACAGAGAAGACTATTATCATATTGCCATTATGAGGCTGGAGCAGAATACTATCATATGTACAGGTACATCATAGACATGGGCTAGCTCATACAGAGCAGACTATAGTGACCCAGTTTACAATAACTCATAGAGTGTATTGAGAGTCATATGCAAGGTCTTCTATGACTCATAAGACACTCACTTTTGCTGAAAGTTAAAAGCAGAAAGAATAGACCTAGTTCCTCAAGTTGCATGACCGCACACAGACACTGCTGACGGAACATTTCCAACAGCTGGTCAAACAAAACCAGTGATATCAAGTGTGCACGTACGCCACCGTAAACACGACAGGCACTCTTGCACGGCTGAGTAGAATACATGGCCACCGTCCCGCCTAATATGGAAGGATCATCTTACTGTATTTGGAACATTAAATTAAGGCCCCTGTTTAATGTGGCCACCTGGTGACCTTGTATGTGTGTTGGGGGGGGGGGATGGGCGGACAAACACTGGAAAGAGCTTTAAGTAACACGATCCAATGGACTGAATCCAACGGCATGTCCAAAAACTTGCACAGCTGTTGCATTGGCCGACACTAGACAGTATGAACCACATGGCGAGCCTACATGCTTCAATGTGGGATTGAATATGGTGGCCCTTGTTTGAATATTCTACAATTGGCATTATCCAAGTGAGCTTTCCATTGCATTGCCTTCACCAATCAAAGCATGTCAGATTAGCGATTTCTTCTATGGAAGGAAGAAGGATGGATTCATTCCTTTCAGAGTGCATTGTTAAAACTATTCAAAAAGGGGCAATGTCTTTAACGATCCTAAAAGACTAGTTTAAAGTTGAAGCCATTTCACCTGGCTTTTGTCATTAAAGTACTGAGGGGGCAAAAAAGCAAAGCTCGACATGGGCGACTTACGGCACACTTCCACACTCTCGTCAGATCCGTCCTCGCAGTCCGGCTCCCCATCACAGTGCCACCTCTTGGGGACGCATTGGCCATTTTGACAGACGAAATCCACTTCTGCACAGGTCTTCCTGACTGCAGAGGGCGACAAGAGGCATGAAGTAGGTTAGAAGGGTAAGGTACACAGAGTTCGGAATCAGAATAAGAGAAAGACTTGCACTCCTTTCCCACGATTGAGCCAAGCCGAGGTGTACGGTGCTGGCCTGGTTATGCATCCACTATAGTCGTTGTAACAGTGCTGCAAAGAGACGACGTGAAAACATTTCCGAGCCATCACAGGTCAGTGTGAAAAAGGCTCCAGTATGACTGGTCGTTTGTCAAACAGTAGCCCCCTACCCCTTGACATTTGCGCAGCTCTAAAATGATTGGATAGGCGATAGCTCCACCTTGCCATCTGATGAGCTATATGCATTTTCCAGAATCTTGCGTATATATCAATCCAGTCACTTCATACTGCATGTAAAACAAGCCTACTCTAGGGAGTAGAGGCTAGGGGTCATTTGTGGACAGAGCCTAAGGGGCTTTACACACTACAAGGCTGAGCAAAACCGTACTGTACTGGCTCGGATATTTTCTTTTCACACTGTCAGGTCTAGCACTGTTACAGCAACAATGGCGGATGCGCCACAGCCCCCGTACAGCTCAGCTGGGCTCTGGAATGTGAATTAGGGTTAAGTGACAAATCTTTGTTCTGAATTGCAAAGTGAGGTAAATATCAGTTCCCAGGTGGCTGCCTGCCAACCAAGGTACCCCAAAGCCAGACACATTCAAGTCTATATTAGTACAAGACTTCACCCACCCCCAAACTCCCCACCCCACAAGCCATTCTCAGTCCCTTCATGTCCACTGTGTGTTCAAGTACCTCCTCTAGGGAACTCCTCACTGTGGCTAGAATGGCAATAAGTGGCAGAGGCACATAAATATTCTAAAAGTCTGTTTGTATCACCAGGACAAGAGGTTTAGCTGACTGGACTTGGGTGGACTGAACAGTCAGTGGGTATTTGATTTGATTTCTTTGACCATTTTAAAAACACAGCTTCTAAATAATAAATAAAGAGAATAAATAAAACTGAGGATAATATAACAAAGTCACGTATTTGTGGCTCCCTTGAGGGAAAGTAGCGGGAGTTGCATGCAGAGAGGTGGATTACAGTACAAATAAAAGACATGGCCAGGTAATCCATTTGGGACAAAAACAAGGTGGTTGTTACATTAGCACAGATTTAATTGAGTGGAGGCGCTTCCTTTCTATGCCAACTCCTCCCATCTCCCTCCCTCCCTCCCACTCCTCTCCCTCCCTTTTCCCAGCACCATCCATGACCCAGATATCACACAGAATCAAGGAGAAAAGCATCCATTTGCCCAGATGGGGCTCAGAGACACATCGCTGTCTCTTGCCATTTTTAGCTCTCCAAAACCTCTGCCGCACCAGGTCACCAAGGCCCTGGTGTATTCTAGTGTGGCACCAATGGGGCCAAGCTAACATGGGTACTTCTCCAACACAGTAGTATGCAGGTGATTTTGGCAGCAACTGGGAAGGGGGTAGTGTGAGTGTACAGTATACGTGTGTGTCCCTGCATGTCACCATATATTTCCTGGTCATTCTCACCGCAGGTGTTCTCGTCGCTTCCGTCGGAGCAGTCCTCGTCCCCGTCACACTGCCAAACAGACGGGATGCAGCGGCCATTGCCACACTGAAACTGGGAGGGCTCACATTCCGTCTTTGATCCTGGAGAGGGCAAGGAAACACAACATTACTGAAGCTCAGGGTGTAGCGCCAAGGGTGCAGGCTACGCAAGGTTATCCCCATCAGTTCCCATGATATAACTCATTGCTCACTGTGAAGTTCCCATTGTATTCTTTTGTACACTATATTACATGGGAACTGATGTGGCAACGCAAGGTGTGCTAGCTTTGGATTGTCTGGTTTCCTGTAAATCATCCAGGGAATGCGTTCAGGATGATGGAAATGTAAGTAGCAAATATTTAAAGAAACAGTACAGCTTTGAAGACTGCATTGTAGGTGCATCTGCCTTGGGTAGTATCAACCAGAGTCAAGCATGGCATATGCCTCCTAATGTGACAGGATGTAGCCAATGCTCAACGCATCCAACATCCCCTAGCTCCTCAGACTGGCTGTGTGATCATCCGCTCAGCATGGGAAACTGCAGGGAAGTGCAATACCACCATAATGATCACCTACCTGGGAATGGTAGGTTTACTAGAGACCAGTCAAAACACAACATCTCACTTTTTCAGGAAGTAAATATAAGCTTGTTATTAGGAGGCTTGTATGCACAAAATAATATTTTGGGACCAAACTTAGTGGACTGATGAGAAATATACTTGAAAATGATTTCAGAGTCATGTACTCCTTAACAATAACAATAGTTTGGCTGGGAATCATCATTGTCATCCTGAATAATGTGGCCCAAGATCTTGGGTGTCAGTGTTGCATTGCCTGTGTGACTGACTGGGCTCAAACCCAGGTCTCCAGCACCACAAGACTGTGTTAGCCTGCTGAGAGATCTTAGGCATTTGCTTGTGGAGCTAACACCGTCTGGTAACAATGGCGGAGATCCTTTTTGGATCCAAATGTTGTGCAAGCTAATAAAAGGTATAATGTGTTCAAGCATACAATATGTGCCCAGGGGACTTGAATTTAGTGTGTTCAAGTGGCAACCCATAGGTTAATAGGATTACATAAGGCAGAGTGTTAAGCAACGGGGGCTCCAGGTCTGTAACAAACAAGATGCTGATAAAGGCTAGTATATGCTTATTGTCTACATACAGGCTATATGGCTTGGCGTAATCATGGATTTAGGATTGAATAGGATTTATTTTTGGAAAAAATATCATTGTACAAAAAGGATAACACATTAAAGTATTTTACAATACTTATCATACAAGCCACTCATGTCCAAAGTTTCAGGCCAGTTCTTGAGAGCAATGATACTGTGACAGACTGCACTACCTACAGCCGGGTCAACTACCTCAACGATGATGATAACTCAGTAATGGTTTGTTGCATTCCCAAGCCAAAAATAAATGGAGACAAGTAGAAACCAATGAAACTAAGCTATTTCTAATCTGATGTTGGCTATGGAGCAAGCAGTTCACGTCACACTCACAGTAAACTTGCAACTCATCAGATGTGCCACATTTAAGGCTGAGGTTGCTTCACTGAAAAGTGAACATGTAAGCTTGCCCAAGGCATCGGGTTGTGCTTACCCCAGTGTTGATCAAAAACAACCATTATGTCCGTGTCTTGGTATACAGTTAACTGGATTATAGGAAGGAAGGAACCTCAAAGACTATATTTTCTGATCTCCAGTCTCATCCAACATGATGCAATATGAATTGTTGTTGACTCATCAGGATATTGGCATTTTGTAATCATAACAGACTTGATAAACAGGATACATTTGTACAAACACGAGGCAGTTATGCTGTGGGCTAAATATGAATTCTTACCAAACAATTACAACTAGGCCACAATCTATATTCTTAATTAATCTACAAATACACATTCTAAATGTAGCGCTTATTCCCTTGTTGCATAATGTTTAATTAATATTGTAGGGTTTATGCTGAATTGATTGCATAGATTTCATGGTGACAACAACATTTCCCTCAGTAATTGAGTTGCAGCATGCTTACTTGCCACTTGCGGACGTCTGTAGACCCCTGGGGTAGACTACTGTCTGAAGACAACGAGCCAGTGAGCGCGGTTCGGATGGGCCTCACAATAAACGTGGATAATATGCCTGCATCTCCATTTTAATTAGGTCAGCAGATCAATATCTAATTTGCGTATAGCGTCCCTTTTATTTCACACCAACAATAAACAATATGCTCAGAACAAAAGCGCGTCTCCATGTCGCTGTAACAAAATGTCATTTTCACGGTTGGGCACTAATCTTATTAATGCTCAATGGCAACCTAAACATTGCATCTTCAAATAGGCCTTTTCAATTGGGCTAACCCAACCAAAGAGTTCAATTACCGCAATCTAATAGTATAGCCTACACGCCGCAAATAATCACGGTCACCTGGTCTTGGTAAATTGCGCCCCCACCCCCCGGTCACCCCCCATCAGCCCGTTTCCAGGAGAATGCGGTGTTGCTACGCGGACCGACAGCCGACTGTTACACCACCATATCAATCCACTGAAGGCTCGGCCCCATCTTCAGGAATAAATAAATAAATTAACAACGTACTGGGGAAAAAATCCTTTAGAGAGAAAATGCTAACAGAGGACTCCGAAATAGAAACATAACAGGTTATTTCCCGACACGCAGGCATTGGTTGTATTCGGGTATTTTGTAGCCTAACCAAAATGATAATTTTGAATAACATGCGTTAATGTCACTGTATATCAAAAGCATACATATGGGGCCTTAGCTTAAACGCCTTTGAAAGAATGATTAGGATAGGCCTTTAATATTCATACGGATACGCAAATATAAAGTGGCCAATTCACGCAACAGTCTACCACTGATTATTATAAACCAATTACATAATAAATCATGACAGCACGCAGTAAAAATGTGTTGCCCGTATGTTTGGGCCGTAAACAGAACAAGAGCAAGGTTGAACATAAGAAATAACGCTGTCATTCCTGCGTAAGACACAGACAGGTGTAATGGTCATAACCAAAACGCAAACAGTCATGCTGAAACGAAGCTGTCACAACAAAATAACCAGAACAAATCGTTTTCTGCGTCTAAAGTCGACAACTTACCGTGTACATAACCGCACTGCTGAAGACATATTGGTAGGATAAGGAGCCCCAGAATAGACGTGACCATTTCGCGGTGTAGCTGAGCACTGAAAGCTGGCCTCGTCGTTCTGCGCGGATATTCACACACTACCGATACGCCTCCGAGGAGCAAACAGAAACCACCGCAAACCACGCGCTTTTATCTCATTTAGGTGACCGTTCAGGCTCTCCCTCCTCTCAAGCTGGTCATCGACTTGCAATCCATGTCCTAATTTACTGATAGCGTGAACCTGCAGCGTATAACCGCGCCAGCAGAGCACTGTGCTTTCCCCCCCTCTAACATGTCATTTACACATACTGTAATTAACCCTTTCCCTGCCCACCCGTGAATGCAATGGTAGGCTATTCTTTATGGACAATGTTCAGTTTCATCATCAACGTTCCTGAGCTTCATAAAGCTTCATCCATTTGGGGACATGGAAATACAGACCAAGCATTAATCGGACGTTGCAACCAATAATACCTTTGTCAGAGTATCCAATGAAGTCATATTTTCCATGGAAAAAAACACGCTTGTCTTATCACTTGAAAAGTCCATTTGTTCAAGATTGAGAACCCATGAAAGCACAGTAGCCTACTGTACAGTAGTTATAGATAGATAATCTCCACAACCTAAAACATAGTTCTCTATCAAACCACTGACAGGGGATTAATGATCTAGGATTATCTAAATAGTTTGCAGTGGCAATGGTGACATGGTGATACTGTATTTATGATTAGGTAATTCACAAATCAATTGAACATGCCTTTAAGAGCCTCGCTTCTTGTTGTTTACAAACAACAGTTGCACAGATATCTCAGCCTTGTTATCATTTATCATGATCCACTTGAGGGTGGTGGGGGGAGGACTTTCCTTGCACCTTCTCTGCATTAATGGCAGTACAAGCACCGGTAATACTACTAGAGGCACTTTCTGTCCTAGATTTTGCCATCCCAAAACAAAACAGTCCATCTTGCTCTCCCTCTCTCTCTCTGTCTCTCTCGTTCTCTCTCTCTCTCTCTCTCTCTCTCTCTCTCTCTCACACACACACACACACACACACACACACACACACACACACACAGACACACACACACACACACACACACACACAAAGCCTCTCTTTCTGTTTCTCTCTCTCTCAAAACAAATCCATTATTCAGTGTTATTTTCAGATATAAATCCATAATTCAATGTCACTTCTCTGCAGACTATGACATTCACGTATCAACACACACACACACACACACACACACACACACACACACACACACACACACACACACACACACACACACACACACACACACACACATTTCAAAAAGTGAGCATAACCCATTAATTTATTTAGGTTAGTCAAGATGAGCACTGCAACTTGAATACTGATATCCAATAATCTTTCAAACAACACTGATTGATTTGACAAGTCCAATGATATTACAGTTCATTATGTAACATAATTATTAGGCAAAACCTATTATTATTAGATAAAACTATAGTTTCATCATCAACATCAATTATCTGGAGTACTATGCAATGTCTGCATGCTAAGTATTGAAATGTTCAATTCTAATGGAATTGGACATATTGGATGCCATCACTTTGGCAGTGCTGTCTGTCCTCACCCAATATGCTGTGTTAATTAATTCACATGCACGGATTCTCGTAATCCTGTCCTCATAAATTATCATTTGCATTGCTGTTCACTCTCGCCGTTTTAGATTTAATTAACCAGTTGAGGAACACAGTAGTAATTTCCTGTGCTGTTCACGTAGTGATGTTGGGGGGGGGGGAGAGAGAAGGGGGGAGAGGAGGAGGGGATGGGAGAGAGAGAGAGAGAGAGAGGGGGGCGGGGGGGTAGAGATAAGAAATGATTTAGAGTTTCCTTTGGGTGCCTTGTCAAAGTCTGAGAGAGAGAGAGAGAGAGAGAGAGAGAGAGAGAGAGAGAGAGAGAGAAAGAAGTTACATAATCTCCATTCCCTCACTAGTAAGATGTAGAGAAGAAATATTGAATATTAATCGCAGCGCCATTACAATGATTTATTTAGTATCAGTGCTTAATGAACTTGCTCCTCGACTGCCGTTATTGCTCTGTCTATAGCCTATTTACTGTGAGGCTCTAGTTTTATATTCTAAAACTGGTGTTGAATGTGTTACATTTACATTTTACATTCATGGCATTTAGCAGACATCTTTATCCAAAGCGACTTACAACAAATACATTTGACTAAGTAAGTAAATCATCTATCCATCAGTCATCATAAGAATTAATCTATGTGAGGACCAGGAGCTAGTCACAATGCTAGAAGAAAGGAAGATTTTTTAAAATGTATTATTATTTATTTACAGGAGAGGAACTTGCACAGGGGGGTTGTGGGGATGAAGAGGTCTTTAGGAGGGACAGTTAAGATGTAGCTTGAAGAGATGGGTCTTCAATGTACGGCGGAAGATAGGTAGTGACTCTGCAGTCATGACAGCAGTAAATGTGAATGTCTGATTCTATCAGTGTCCAATGTGTGATTCTACCAGTGTCCAATGTCTGATTCTGCACATCTACCAGTGTCCAATGGGTGATTCCAGCACATGCCCTCAGGGCGAATAACACCCAGATGGAACAGGATTAAAAACTGCTCACTAAAGACACAGGACAACAGGAAATATGTTGATTATATAAAAATAGCAGTGATATGAGCAACTCACTTTAATTTAACTCATAATCTGAACTACCCCCTTGTTATTGACCGTAGACTCAAACCTTGCATCCCATTTCTCCACCCTCCTCCTGAAGTATGCACTTGTGCGCTTTCCCACAGATTTTAAAACATAGGATTAGTCTAAGCATGGGCTCTAACCCCAATCCATTCCTATTTTGATCTCTATGGGGGAGGGCACAAGTGCATACTTCAATAAAGGGTGGAGAAATGGGGTGCAGTAAAACTGAAGGGGCATAGAGATATGGTACAGGGCCTTCTGGAATATGCAACTTACTAAACACTAAAGAAGTAACCCACAGACATCAATAACAACATTCTCAAAAGTATAATTGGATGAAATAGTATATTTACAACTTTACAAATGCATTTTTACAATACATATAATACATATTTCACAAATATACAATGCTGTACAGAGTAATACTGTATGTATGAATATTTTCACTTGAGGTGTGATTACATTTTACAAAAGCATTATAGGCCTGACAATAATATTGTGATCATGATTCCGTGCAATATATTTTGTGGTAGTATATGGAATCATCAAATGAATCAGCTGGGTTTGAGCACCATATAGTATATTGCAATTGTCATATTCAATTTTTAGGAACAACAATGTTTGCATGGATTACACAATGGGCTATATTTTAACGGTGTAAAAACGAGTCTTAGCACAAAGGCGGCCGCTGGCGGTGGCGCTATGGGGTGTGTCTGAAAATTAGGCCGGAATTTTTCAGCGCACTTGATAGCATTTCACCTGCTCATTGTCATGAACACGCCTGAACTTTTACATGAACTTTTACCCCTACTTAACCCACCTGAGCACAGACGTGGTATTTTCACCAGTTATAGCGGCCACAAATTGCCAATATGCTGTCGTCGATTTTGCGCTGGCTGTGAATAGAGCCCAATATCCTCTATCATTTGAATTATAGAATAAGTGAGTGAATTCATGTACATTGGCAACTATTTAACAGAAAGTGAAAAAGCTTAAACAGCTAAATTGGTCCTCAATTAGCATTGCACACATTTGTTTCAGACATGTCTATGTATTCAATCCACACGTCTTGACATTTGTACATTCTATCCAACACAAACTCAGCACTTTTGCAGCAATAGTACAATACATGTGGACATACACTATCAGTCCAGTCAGTTGTCCTGTTATCCAGTGTAATGACAGACAGACATTTACAGTGCTGGTCCTTTCAAGAGTCTGGCTGCAGCCTATAGTCTATACTCCATTCTTCTACAAAAAACATTGGAGGAGAATATACAAGGTCTATATATTAGGTCTTCTCCTCCAATGTGTTTTGAGAAGGAAGCGGGGAAGGAGGATGCAAGGAACAGAGGAGAGACTGGGATGCACCAATTCCATCCCTTTTGTTTAGCCTCAGACCAGGGCAAGAAGCACAGGTAGGGCAAAAACCTGTGCTCACCTAAAATACCTCAAGTAATCGCTCAAACAACATTTGGGGGCGCAACAATCTCCCCAGGGGGCAGTGTTGCATTCCTGCTGAAGTTTATTATTATGGCAGAATGGTAGATGCCACATGAGCAGATAAGGCATAGACCCCAGCAGTCAAGGTGAGGGTCACATGGTCATCTCGGTGGGGTGTAACCTGAGCCATGGGGTCATGGCGGGGTCACCTGGGTATGATGTAGCCATACGGCTTCTGTAGACATAGAGAGCCGTTGTTGGGGAGGGGTTGGATGTGGTAGTGTTCCACTAAAGCTGCCAGAGAAGGAAAGGTCACATCTACCTCCAGGAAAACCCGGGAGTCCTAGACAGAAGAAAAGCACAGCACAACATCAGTGTTACAAGACACAGCTTCATCAAACAACAAAAGGCAAAGACAAAATTCCTTGTCATTTCAATGGTCATTTCAATGATCCAACATTCCTAATTGACACACAGTATTACTACCATTGATATGCACAGTACCCTGAAGTGAAGAGGACAGTCAGCAACTCTTAGAGGACAATGGAACTTCAAAAGTTTTTAAAAAGTGTACAAAACCTCATTGTTAAAACAAACGTGTTTCGGCCTGTAGCCTTCATCAGGAGATTATGCATAGGACCCTGCCGGGCAGCCTGTGTTACACAGAGAATGTAGTGAGAGGCATGGGATGGTACTGACCTCCTGAAATAGCCTGTAGTTTCTGGCCTTGCTCAGGCTCACGTCCCACACCACCAGCACCTGTTTCAGCAAGAGCAAATAGCAAATTCCAGGTAATGTATATTTACTTTGTGGGAAAATTATGGTGAGTCACAAACACAGCATATTTCTTAGATTGGTATACCTCACTTGGGTAGCATACACTACTTGGTTTTGATTTGGAGGGTGGGTGTGTGTGTGTGTGTGTGTGTGTGTGTGTGTGTGTGTGTGCGTGTACGTGCATTTGCATGTGTGTGTATGTATGTGCATGCATTTGTGTGTGTGCACGTGCCACATGTGCGTGCGTGCGTTCATACATCCCAGCAGGTGTTGTTGGTGGCGTCTACCATATCCTAGTGTGTGCTGGTTAGGGTTAGGGTGTATCTACCTGTGATGTCTTTGATCCTGAGTTCCTGATGCAGTAGAGACCGTCCTGTGGAGTTCTGCTGCTTTCCTTAAATAACCTGTAGTGAATTAAAGCTAATTTATAATGCATCGGTGCAGTCCGACATGTGTTTAGAGCTTTACCCATGAGAAAACATACAGTAGTACAGTAATCATGAATATTAGAGTGTTGTCTCCTGATCCAGCTCTAGTGGGCGATAAAGAGTATAAACTACTCTATACACAAAGGAACATTAGGTGAGGGCAGAGAATGTTTAGTACAAAAAGGAATCCTGCTTCCTACTTTTCAATGTTGCTTGTTTTAGTCTTTAGGAAAAAACTTAAGTATGATTCTGAGTGCTGTTTCCTAATTTGTCACTCGTGAGTGCCTCTCTTCTTCAGTAAGTACATAAAAAAGGGTGAGGAGAGGAGTTGAGAGAATTTTCATCACAGAAGGGAAATGTGTGTCTTACCTTTCAACATTGCTGGTTTCAGTCGTGTCCACGAACACAGAATCTGGTAATTGTATCTGCAATCAGAAAATTAGGAAAACATAAGACGCACAGGGAGGTTAGAATGGAATGAAATGGAATCTGTACGTGTGCTCTAATGATTATGCAGGGTTTAATGTGGTGTGTGTATGTGTGTGTATGCTCACGTTATCGTAATCTTCGTCAGAGTTATCCCCAGTGTCTTCAGGGAAATCCCTCCTATTTAAGGAAGTAGGCATCTCGTCCACTGAAGTCCTGAAGCTTTGTCCATCCTGTGGCGATCTGAGAAGAAAAGGGTGTCATGAATGTAATCAAATCTCTTATGACAGATAATGTGACTGTAATGTTTTGGTATGATGAGCGGACCCAGGTGAGGTGGAGGCAGACGAGTAGGCAGCGATACCAAACAAAAGGATTTTTACTTAAAAGTAGAGTTGGCAAAATAGGATACAAACACAGACTACTCGAAAACAAAAAGGAGAAAACAAAGTCTCCAAAACAGTACTCGTATATATTCAAAGGCTACGGACTTGCACCCACATCCGTAACACTGACTCCTTACACACTGTTCACCTTACCGGACGTAAGACAATGAACTATAACCTTGATTCAACGTTATGGCCAGATTCAGAACAACTTTTCGCTCCTACAATATACAATATACAAAAATATAAGTGTATACTGTACTGTGCATAACCATGGGAAAAGTAAGTATTTCCTTACATACTTTTGTCTTTTCCCCGAATAAATTCCAAGCAATCATAGTTTACCGTTCTGCTGTATGATTATGGTATGAAAACCTTGATTCTAAAATAATGTGCATATAGAGGGAAACGAACAGATGTGTCCTTTATCAAATAAAGAGTTGATTATGGTCTTGTTTGCCTGGCCCAGATTAAGCCTTGTCCAGGACTAAAGACCATGTTCAATGGAGTCTAATCTCCAGTGCTGTCTAGTCTAGGAGTTGGCTTGATCTGTATCTGTAGGAAGTGAAAGGGTACACTTACTGGAGTGAGGGTCGGCTAGGTTTGCCCATGGGTGGGGGAGGCTTGGGGACCAGGGGGGGTTTGTATAATCCAGGCTTGGGGCGAGGTTGTAGTGGTGAGGCTTGCTGTTGTGCTGAGTTGTTGTCTAGACCTGCTGGTCTGGGGCTGACGTAACGGTGAGTCGGTGACAAGGTGGCCAGGCTGGGCTTATTGCTGTAGTTACCGCGCACCAGCGGCGGTTGTGGGTGTGGAGACGGGGATCCGCCCAGCGCCAGCTTCCTCTCAAGGTCTCTGCAGATGGGCAAGGTGGCAGGGGTTTGCAGAATTACGGGCACGGCTGGCTTCCTGTCCCTCAGACTCATCCCTCCTCCAGTGATGGTGGAGATCTCCGACAATTGCTTCCTCAGATTGACCATGTGAGGGGGAAGGGGGAGTGGGCTCTTGGAGCCCCCACACGCACTCCTCTCTGGGCTGGGCTTCGGTAGGTGGGGGGCAAAGGGCAGTGGAGGAGGCGGACCCTTGTTGGGGATGTCCTTGTGTCCGTATTGGTTGTTCCCTGTGTGCTTGGGCGGAGGAGTAAGGGGCATGGGCGTTTTTTTGAGTAGGGGGCTAGTGGGGCTCTTGTTCGGGCCTGGGACGGGAGGGGGAATACATTTGAAGAAAACCGACATGGACTCTTGTCTGAGCGGGGCGGGGACCGGGGGAGGGGGGTAGGATGGCGGTGGAATGGTTGGCCGACCTTCAATAGCAACAACATAAGAGATTCAGTGATGAATGGAACAACAAGGAAGGAATCATATTATATATTTCCGGTTGAGTTGATTCCAAATTATTTCAGTGATAGATAAATGAAATGGGATCCATGGGATTATATAGCAAATTCCACATCAGGGACCATGATATGCACCGGACTAGTCCCAAACACTGTACTAAACTCAGATATTAGTAGTGTACTATACCTGTAGATGTCGGTGAGCCATCTGGTTTTATGTAGTCCTCTTCATCATCGTCATCATCTTCTAACAGGTAATCTAGATACAAGATTTCCATCATTGTGAGTACATATAGCTTAGTGTATAGTATAAAACAACTGTTGACAGACAATGTCTATCCCTTCGACAGCCAACAAAAAGAACCACGTCAACCACTGATCCAGAAAAGCAAGGCTTTTCCAGGTCCTATGCCTCACTGCGCAATGCTAACTGGCCACTCTGCCAAAAGTGGCTTAACTCTTTTCACCACTGGGTGGCTTTATAACGTGCTTATAAATCATTTGTGAAGCATCTATGTAGACATTATAAAGGGTTTATGAAGGCTTCATGAAACCTTAAAAGTTGTAATTTGTTTAAAGTGTGATCGCCATGCGCTACACACATGGTGTGTCTTACCATCTTCAGGGTGGTCGGGGGCTTGTCTTATGGTCATAGGGCGCTCGATAGATCCATAAAAACTGTCTGTATCAGAGTCTGAGTCGCTATAAAAATAAAAGGAATTGTTGTTATTACAAAGGACTCAAGAGGAAACTTGAATCAGAAAGCCACTGTATCACCTCTTTGTTGTGTGCAATTAATTCCCTTTACAAACACATTTTTGGTTTCTTATTTTCTGAAACAGGACACCTGGGGCTTTCACAGAAAAATGTGCAAACATATTTAATGAAACATAACATTACTTCTTTATTAATGACCAAAAACGTATGTTTTAAGTGAGAAGCCATGGCTTGTCAAAAGCCGCAAAAGACAGTGGCAATTTACCGTTGAAAGTGTGAATTAGACAAGGACTAGGCTTAACCTAGGTTGGTGGAATTTGTTTTCAGTAGAGCATGGTGGGGAACAGGTGGTCATTTTTTGTAGTCAAATGCCTTTGTGACAGTATAAGGTTTAAGCCTTAAATATGTATTTCTGTCTGTAAACATTTCCCTGTGTGATATCAAGCTCACTACCACAAAGATTACCATAATTAACCATAGATTGTGTAACGGTTTTCTGGACCTGTTATGTCAATCACTGTGTAACAAAGAAGAAACATGGTAAAATAAAATATTGTAAATATTTAAAATAATGACTTTTTCAGATCATTGGATAGACATCACTTCTCTGTCAAGTAAGCTAATAATTCTTGTGTAGCCATAGTATTTATATGTGTGTCTGTTTCACAATGTCTGGTCGTGTTACAATTAGAATATGGATAGGCTCAAGTTCTATTATATACAAATAAATTATGTGTGTAAACGGCTGAGAAAGTATGGCATTTTGGCATTTTCAATGGTAGGCATAACAGTTACACATACAGTACAATATAAACTATCTGGCATATCATGACACATTTGTATTTGAAGAACAAAGGACCTGGAGTGATTGAAATACTTCAAAGAGGTCTTGGAAACATCAGAACAATAAAAGTAGCATTGTTATTAAATATATATGTCCCAAAGTTATATAATGCTATTAGTCCTATATCCCCAATGTACTCCTATTGTTTTCAAAGGGGAACCAATTATATGGAACTAATCAAGCATATATGAGGGTATGAATGAAGAAGTTGAGAGTACCATTATTGTTGCCATGGTTATGAATGAATCATCCTGATTGTTTTTGCTGACTCTCATTCATGTCTTTTTGATACAAGAGCCTGTATGATATTGTTGTTGATAAGAGCTGTGCCATCTACCAGAGAACACTGTCACTGACCGTCTCTTTTTACGAGAAAGAGGAAGTGACCACAGCTGGTAACATTGTATGAGGGGTGAGAATATGCTGTCATTGTGAACAAAGTGTGAAATATACAGAAAGGGAAGTGACATGAAATGGTGTAGTCATCATTTTGCAGCCAATGGTTAGCGTTAATTCCTGATAATTGCATATTAATTTACATTTTTACATTGTAATGTATATTAATGTATATTAATAACATCATGAGAGCAATAATAATAATAATAATAATGCATTTTATTTGGAGGCACCTTTCAGGTCACCCAAGGTCACCTTACAGAAGAGAAGTAAAAGCAAAAGCATGACATCAATCATTAAAAACAAAACAAACAACACATCAAGATAAAAACAAGTGAAGTGCAGAGTGTCCAATTTATAGATAGTAATAAAAAAATAAAAAAAGATGGCAAAAAAAGCAATACTTAGTATTAGTAGGTTATTTATAGGTTGTTGTTTTCCCCCATAAAAGTTCTGACTTACCTTGGACTGAGTGAATCCCTTCTGTCATTGTAGTAGTCAATTTCTTTCCGCAAATTTCGCATCCATTTCTGTCAGTAAAAATAAAAATAAACAGTATTACATTATGTGACTAATACATTTTTATATCCATCCACCCATCCACCCATCCATCCATCCATCCATCCATCCATCCACCATCTCTATTGAAGGGGGAGCCATCCATGCTGCCCCCCTATCTCCAAATGACCCTTCTCCCGATGGGGCAAATGGCTGTGGAATGTGGTAATGCGGTGATATTATCTGAATGGAATAGATCTCATTGGTTCTCCTTACAAACCTCTCCTAATTTAAATACTATGGTTGAAAGTCGGGTATAAAACAGAAGCAGAGCACAGATTTATTGTATTTGACCATTCTTGCACTGCATCTCAGCACAAACTCAACAATCTTTTGCATATAGTGTTAATTAAATTACTTGGAGTCAGATTATTAATATTAAGATATGCTTGGCTATTAACAAAATATAGCCACATTTCCTTGCCAGACCATCACATTGTAACTTCCATTCTAATAAGGCCTACAGTTTTGGATGAACCCTGACGTGACACTAGTTGAAATTGCTTTAAATTGATTCATGCATTTTGTGGTATTGGTTCATGGCACAGGTATTATAATCGCATTGTTCATAAGGAAAACTCTGCATTGAATAGCTTTATAAAGCAGGCCTATTTTCAGGACCGACATAAACCGTGCTTTGATAGTTTAAAGTGATCACTCACCATGTGTAACGATTGCAATGGCAAGAGATAAAGATTTGAGTTAGGTGCTTCTGTGACTGTTAAAAGCACATTGCTGAAATTGATGGAAAAAGACAAGAAACATCTTACTGCTAATTGGTCGGAGAATGAAATCTCAATGTGAGTGCCACAATAGTCTCCCTTCTGTATTGCAATATACGTATACATACATATATTTAGCAAGATTTTACATTAACGCCTGCAGTCTATTATCTAATGATTGGCTAACTGTCTCTTGAACAAATAATACTTTCCCTTTGTCAATCAGATTGTATCTGTTGCTGGAATAGTGTAATGTATTGTTGCCTGTTATATTTCTAGCCACTGACCCTATTACAGGAGTTGAATTGAAGTAGTGAGCTTCTTGCTCAGGTTACATCCCCGTTCTTAAATCTGGTATATGAGAGAGTTAAATGTTTAAAGCTCATATGCACGTTTTTTTCAGCCTACAGCTTTTGTATTCTTAATTGAATGCTTTATTAGAACTTTTGCCTCTAACTATATGTTCATATTTGGTGTGTTTACACTTTTGATTGTATGATTTATGGCTTACATTATTTCTTGTCTAAATGAATCTCTTCAAAGTATGATACAACGCTGTAACAATGTCCGTGACACACAGAGGCAGACGCAGCGTGTTGGTAAGGGAATGTCCCGTTTATTAAGACAATCGCTAACTCGATGTGACTCTCCAGCCCTCCAAAAACACTCGGCGACTTTCCAGTCGCCCTCTTTCCCTCTTTCTGAAAGCAGAGGCACACATCTTAAAACCTTTCGTTAGCGAGGCTTCATTCGCAACACCTTCGCAACCAGCCTCGCCTCCGAACCCTGGCCACGGTCTTGTAGCTCCCTCTACAGGCCGAACGCTGCATGTCCCCCCCCACATACCCCCACCGCCCGACACAGGCCGGGGACACGACGGCCGACAACCTACACTCCTCTCTCTTCTCTCCCCCCCCCCCCCCTGCACGGGAGAGTAAGTCTGCCACGACCATCTGCGCCCCCGGTCTGTGCACGACCGAAAAGTTGAAGGGCTGCAACGCGAGATACCACCGGGTGATCCTCGCGTTCACATCCTTCATGCGGTGGAGCCACTGGAGGGGAGCATGGTCGGAGTAGAGGGTGAAAGCGCGACCCAGCAGGTAGTAGCGGAGGGCGCCGACCGCCCACTTGATGGCCAGGCACTCCTTCTCCACCGTGCTGTACCGGCCTTCCCTCTCCGATTGTTTGCGGCTCCTCTCGAACTTGGGTGGGTTGTCGTTCTGGTCGGTGACGGTAACCCTCAGTAGAGCGCTGCTGGCGCGTGGCGGTGTCCCCCCGTCCACCACGCGGATGTTCGTACGAGTCCTTCTGCTGGCGGTCCAGGTTGCCCATGACGATGAGCTGCGGCAGCTTCTCGTCAGTGTCCTCGGCCACCTGCAGGCTGAAAAGCTGGTCGGCGTCCTGCCCGGCGGTCAGCGAGTACTCTGCCACGCCGCTGTGGCCCGAGTCCTTGTCGTGGGCCATGGGGATGGAGAAGAGTGCCCCGATGTGCGTGTTCTCCGGGATGGACAGACTGAGGATGGGCGAGGCGAACTGCGGCGTGTTGTCGTTGACGTCCTGCACCTCGATGCGGCCCTCGATCAGCCGTGGGCCCATGCCCTTGATCAGGTCTGTGATGGACACCTCAAACTCCAGGAAACACTTCTCCCTCAAACAGGTTACGGCAGTCTCTCAGCGTCTCGCGGTCAATGGGGACCTCCGTGGTGTAGATGTCGCCCGTCTTGCCGTCAACCCGCAGGTAGGGCTCACCCACCTCCAGCTTGTACAGGTGGCCTGAGTCGGGCAGGCCCTCGTCTAACGCCAGGCTGCCGATCAGAGTGTTGGGCGGCTGTTCCTCGGGCCCCACGTTGGGCGCCAATGTAACAATGTCCGTGACACACAGAGGCAGACGCAGCGTGTTGGTAAGGGAATGTCCCGTTTATTAAGACAATCGCTAACTCGATGTGACTCTCCAGTCCTCCAAAAACACTCGGCGACTTTCCAGTCGCCCTTTTTCTGAAAGCAGAGGCACGCACATCTTAAAACCTTTCGTTAGCGAGGCTTCATTCGCAACACCTGCGCAATCAGCCTCGCCTCCGAACCCTGGCCACGGTCCTGTAGCTCCCTCTACAGGCCGAACGCTGCATGTCCCCCCACAAACGCTCTTCTCATTTGTCAGAAAATGCAAAAAAACCCAGATAGATCTGTGTGCCAGGATAATCTGCTGGAATCTACAGTATGCACAGAATTATAATTGACCAGGTTAAGCCTAGAAATAACTTTATGTTCCTAGTTGAGTTGTATACCAGGATTTAGTGCACAATACGATTTGTACACGGTTGGCGTTCAAATATTTTAATCTAATAAGGAGGGACATTTCCGACATACATATAGCGTGACAGGAAATTACTTAAACTAGTTATTTGCATATTGATTAAGGTAGACATTGAAAGAGTCTAGAGAGGTGCCCTCGTTAACGGCCATAACGTTCAAAGACGGTATCCCGACTATAAACCTCAGGCTCATTATATTCGGCTAGTTACGCAAGTAGGGAGCCAATCTATCATATATATGAATTTGAGTCAGATCAAACTCGCTAACTGTCATCATTGATTCCCTGATCAATCCATGATTTCCACAACATATACAATGTTGTCCCCTAAAATATGGGAAATTCCCAATCAATCACTTAAATGGATGACTGTGTCACAAGCTAACACACTCTAACATGTTTTTCACAGGTAATATTTAGAAACCCATGTGCAGATGCCATATGTTTCAGTCTTATGCTTTCCAGATGATGTTACTCAAAGCCAGAGCAGTGGCCTCTGGAGTAACACAGAGGGGCAAGTACGGTATGGTTCTGAAGGCTCCAGCCCTTACCCTTCTTTCATCTTCGCTGGCTGCAGAGAAATACCACGTCCGGTGCTTTTTACTGAAGTGGACCATCTTGAAGGGAAACACGTTATTGGATGTGGTTTCTTCTGCGGCCCTCATCACCCTTGCAACAAGAGAAATAGAAACTGAAACCCCACTATGGAAATGTGCTGCATGATTAACACAACATAAGAACACACAATGAAACAGGCATAGACACAACAATAGAAGCCTCTTCATTCTAACCAATTAGATTCCTTATTTTGAAGGTAAAACCATCTGGCAGCTGTATCATTGGTTTTTGAGCATGTTATCTGATGGTCATCTTATTGTTAGGTGACACATTACGTGTTGATACCACATGTTACAACATATCAGTAAAATGTTACTTGAGTAAGTTCAGTATTACTACACAGGTATACAGAAATGTGATACCAAACATTGTATGCCTCCTATTTCATTGTGTTTCTATATAGGTACAGTATGGGTCTGGCTGTTTGAGCCTGTCTCTGTGTCAATGTCTCAGAGCACAGCTGCTCTATATATACCCCACCACAGTAAAGCGAGAGAAAGACTGCAGACATGTAATTACACTAAAGTTACCACCACCGTAAGACATGAGACTGGGGAGGGAGGGAGTGACGTCGGGAAAAGATGGATGTATGGAAACACCACAAGCAACCATTTTTACTTTTAGAAATGTCAAGTATGGAAAGTGAAAGTTGAATGAATGGTTGCTCTGTACCCTGATGTGGAACAAAACACATGAGTTTACACCCCTGTCTTTCGCGAAAACCTCATGACCTTTAAGCAGCAGAGAAAGTTCACTTCACTGGAAGTGGCAAGCCTAGCCAACCAAGTGGCAACCAGTACTCAACAAGGGAGAAGTATGTCAAAATAAGTCAAAATGCTTTCACTGTCAGCAGTCTTCTGATGCCTCTCATCACAACAAATGCTAACAATTCCAGCTATATCTGTAACTACAGTACTGTATTATGTTTTGCAAAGCCTATTGAAAAAACACTTTACTTAGAGCATACAGTTATAATGCATGCATAGCACATTAGAATACTAGTTTTTGGATTAAAATGACAGATCATCTCATAAAGACCCATCTCAGGCTACACATGGGCTCCTCCTCCTCAGACCTCTCCACCCCTTAACACCCTACATTACTTTCTTTAGCACTATGACTGCCGATGGCACTTGTTCTTATTGACAGTTTTCCTTTATACATGTAATTGATTCACTTACCTAGACAAATGTACTTATTGTAAGTCGCTTTGGATAAAAAAAAGTGTCTGCTAAATGACTGAAATGTAAATGTAATAATGATTATGAGCTATTATTAAAATGTCTTATAAACAGACATAACATACTGTACTATGATATATTATGAAGTCATTACGAGGCATCACACATGCCTACAATGAGTTATAATGTGGTATATGTCTGTGCCTCATACTGTTAATGTACTGTTAATAAAAAGTGACACTGACCTGTTGTAGCCGTTGAGAGAGAACGCCCCCTGTGGTGTGGGGGAGGTACTGGTCTTGAAGTAGTAGACACAGCCCTTGTGGATAATGATGTAGCGAAGAGGCCCTGTAATTAATAATAAAAAGTAAATTATTTATACAAATACTAAATAGACAACATTTTATGTTGAGTTGAACTACAGTTAAGTAGTCTGTCATTTCAGACCTTTGTCAAAGGTACTTGACTGGTACTAGTTGGCTACACATGAATGAGCTATGTCGGTCACACACTTAATAACTGGACATTGGTACTACATATGAAGAAGCTACATAGGTCTACATACACTTCATATCTGGAAATGGGTGCTATGTCGGTCTACAGTACTCACACCTCATAATTGACACTGGACGACTAGAAGTACCATGGGTCTACATACACTCAATATCTGGACATGGGTACTCATGTACATTAATGAGCTGTGTTCACTTACACTTCATAATTGGACATTGGTACTACATGAATAAGCTAGAGTACGTAGGTCTGCTCACACTTAATACATTGGTACCACACGGATGAGCTACTGTATGAGGTTCTACTCACACTTCACAACTGAACATTGGTACTACACAGATGAGCTACGTAGGTCTATACTCAGACGTCATAACTATACATTGCTTGGTACTAGTACATACGAATGAGCTACATACGGTAGGTCTATACTCACACTTCATGAGACTGAAATGGCTGCCTCCTTTCTTGTGCAGGTACCCCGAGGAGGTTACTCCTCCTGGCATGGTCAGCAGGTTCTGGGCTCCGATGGCTCTCATAGGGATGGGCCAGGAGATCTCTACAGATGCCATGTTTCTGTTGACAGATAGCAAGACATCTCATAACACGTACTACGTAGCTTCTCTACACATTGTAGAGTGGAAGTGTTTTTATTCAATAATGGGAATTCAATAATTTAATTCAATAATGGGAAAAGTGTTGATGTAAAAAGAAAAACATTGAAAATAAATGCCGTTTGCAATCATTGAACTGTAATTTCAACTGACTGAATTGAAATTCAACTGATCCCAACCCTAATCAAAATAGATCAATACAAACAGGATAAATAAGCAATGCTTAAATACACAGAATGAGAGGAACTGTAAGTGTACTGTATAAGGACAAAACATGTACAGTACAGAAAAGAGAAATAGAGGAACAAGAGTATGGTGCAAATAAACAAAACATATCTATATCATCACCCCATATGGTGAGGAAAATAATCAACATCACAAATAAAGATAGTCAAAATATTCCTATATGGCCTGAAATACCTCAATCCTACAGGGCCCTTCCATCCTGGTATGAGAGGCGAACATCAACACAGGAATGACATTAATTCTACATTCATGCCTGCAGTACAGACTACTGTAAACCTCAAGGTTCTTTCGTCAGCTGCTCTGTCTTGCGACACACAACCTAATCCTGTCCCAAACCCTATTCGTCGGACATGAGAGTCTACCACAGACCTACAGTAATCTCCGTAGACAATGGCACTGCTTACCTCCTGCTTATTCGCCTCTTGAGGCTCTGAACAGCTGAGCTGTCCTTGAGTATGTTGGCTGTGGAGGCTAAGGCAGGGAGGAGATCCATGGCAGAGTGAATAACTGAACCACACATGACTAACTTCTAATTCAGACTGTGACTGAGGGAGTCTACACACACACACACACACACGCACACACACACACACACACACACACACACACACACACACACACGCCACACATGCGTGCGTGCATATACACACACACACACATCTTCTAAACCCTAATACACCCAAAGCCTGTTATCTCAAACCCTCAAACCTTGACCCTGAAGGGGACAAGCAGGAGAGGAAGGCAGGCAGGAAGCTGGACGTTTCCCCAGGAATGTGCATGCCCTCTCCGAGCTGCTGATTTCATCCTGGCCTGTGTACTTCCTGTCTGGTCGGTGTGCCGTAGCAATAACTGCCCTGCCGGGAGGGACCACAGGGAGCCTGCCTTCAGACCCCAAATAAACCAATAAGGAAAAAAGAGTCCATATGATTTCTAGCTGTAGAGATTACTGGTGAGAGCATAGGGTTGGACATTAATAAGGGTCTAACCCTGATGGAGGATGGAACTGAGTGCAATCCGTATCTATCCCCAGAGTTAGGGGTACTCATCTTTACCAACAGAGAAAAGGAAGAAACAGTATTTCTGCAAATGCCTTCATGTGCTAATGTGTTCATGCTCCCAGCCTATCTTCAGCATCTAAATTGAACTGTGCTGTGCTGTGGCCGGTTGGCGTGTTTTTTTACACAGCAGGGCGGTTGGTTGTTTCCTGACCTCTCTGTGGCCTCGGCTTCAAGGGACATGAAATAATAAGCCCTTATCTCTTCTGCTGTCATCTTTTGAAATTTGTGTTGTTTCCACTTGGGAGAGATACACACTGTTAAGACAGAGTCAGGTTGTGGGACCTAAGCACCAGACCAGATCTGGGTTGAAAAGTATTTGAAATGCTATATTCTTAAAATAATTTGAGTATTTACTTGAGTCTGTCTGGAGTGCCAGATGGGCTGGGTTTGCACTTTTTGAAGACTATTCCATTTGTTCCAATCTGCAGCCAGACCCGGGTTTTTGTCAAATACTTTATTTGAGGTGTGTTTGTATTATCTGAAATTTGAGGACTATTCCATTGGTTTCATTCTGCCAGGCAAACTAAATCAAGTGCAGCTCAAGTTATTGAAAGTATTTGACATACCAATGCTGTATATATTTGACCCAGGTCTGCTCAGGACTACTGATTCTAGGGACCCTCTAGTTTGGGCTAATTTTGTTGTTTGTAACATGGATTTGGGAACCACTCCATGAGTAACCTTAGGCCCTTTCCATTCCACTAAAAATGTTTTCTTCCCTTCCCTCGAGGGGGGAATTTTTACCTGGATGTAAGATGTCAGTGAAGAGCAAGGTGGTTCCGTTCCATTGTAAGTGAGGGAAGGGAGAATTCTGTTCCCTCCAATAATCTCTTCCACCACGTCAACAAGAAAACATGCCTTCAACACAAAGGGTATCATTGAAATTCCTCCAACATTTTCAATGCAATTCAAAGATGTCTGGCAAAGCTGTATAATTGTAAGTAGCTTGCTATATCTACTCCTAGCCCTATCTAACCCTAAACCTAACCCTAAAATATATGACTTTGAAATTAGCATGTTATATAGCTAAGAAAGTTATACAATTACAGCTGTGTATGGGAAGGGAACGTGATTGAGGGAGTTGCATCATGTCATGCTCATGTCCCTCAGCTAGGGTAGAGTTCACTTGTAGGAAAAAGTCATGGAAGAGCTCACTTGATGGGAGAGAAGGGATTGTGTTCATTTGGAATGGAAGGGACACCTTGACTGAGACAGAGCTAATGCTAAGGCTTAAGCCCAGCAGGTTAACACGGTTATGTGGCCCGAGTTTGAACCCTGTCAGTCACATACCCATAAAGGAAAATATTAGGCTACATTAGATTCTTCCCTCTCTGATTTGTAATGGCATAAGCTTTTCTAGATATTTGTATCTCATCTTCAGTCCATTAGTGGGGAGGGAAATTCATTTTCAGAGACCATGGTTTGTCTATGAGTTAGTTTGTTAGTTAACATAGGTTAATGAAAAACATCTCTTCTGTTGTCACGGAGGACCAGACTACCATTTCTCCACTGATATTACAATGTAGTCCCAGACTTGGCATAATCTGTGTTTGGAAATAATGTATCTGACATAAATACTATCACATTTTCCTGATTAAAAGGTTAACATTTCTAATATATGATTGCAGAGAGTGCTGACTGGCATGGTGGGCTACTGAATGAGTCTGAACCCTTCAACCTAACCAGCCCTCGAACCTCACCGCTAAGTAAGCTAGCAGAGATGCTAATCACTAATGGAGAGCTCCTGTTTGCCAGGAACTAAAATATAAACAGGAGTGGCCAGTAACATACCAGGCTCATTCAAACACACTTCCTGCAGCAGACTTAAACAATACATGGGCAAAATTGCCAACTCAGGCCATGTTTGTAGAATGAAAAGTGTGAAAAAAGAGTGGAGAAACTGGAGGGAACTACAGTAAGAGTGGAACAGTTCCTTTCATGGAACAGTGTTTTGGGAATGATTCTCATTGATAACTTTTATGTTTTTCCTTCAATGGCACAAAAGATAGCAAAATATAGCAAAAGATAGCAAAAGACCAACATCCCAATAGAACAAAATGAATGAATGTCATAACCTTTGAAAGACACTTTCTAGCCAAAGTTGTCTAATTCAACTGTTACGGATGGGGGCGCACTTCCCAGTGGCCGTCCACTGTGCTGTCCCCCTGACGGCCCTCACCCGGAAGAGCCCTTTCCCCTTCTCCTAGTCCCAGGAGGCGGGGGACGCTTTCGCCGAGCTTAAGCGGCGCTTCACCTCGGCACCTATCCTGGTGCACCCAGACCCCTCTCTGCCTTTCATGGTGGAGGTAGATGCCTCGGACATTGCAGTGGGGGTAGTTTTGTCCCAGTGGTTCCCCTCGAATAACAAGACTCATCCCTCTGCGTTCTTTTCGCACCGGCGGAACGGAATTACGATGTGGGGAACCGCGAGCTGCTGCCGGTGAAACTTGCGCTGGAGGAGTGGAGACACTGGTTGGAAGGCACCATGCATCCGTTTATTGTGTGGACGGACCATAAGAACCTGGTGTACATCCAGGGGGTCAAGCGGCTCGCGCTTTTCTTCACTTGCTTCAATTTCAGGATCTCCTACAGTCTGGGGTCAAAAAACATCAAGCCCAACTCCCTTTCCCAGCAGTTCGACCCCATCGGTGTGGAGAAACAGCCCGACCTCAACCCCGTCCTCATCGCGGCCCCAGTCTGGGGGTGCACTTCCCTTTGGCCGCCCACTGCACCACCTCACTTATTCACTCACTCACTCACTCACTCATGGACTTATTACCTGCACCTGTGTTTAATGGTCACTAATGCTTAATGTACCTTCACTTCCCTTCACTCTCCGCTTAGTCTTCACAGTGTGTTCACTGATTCGTAAGCCATTGAATGTATACGAGTACTGTTTTTGGAGACTGTGTTCTCTCCCTTTTGTTTTCGAGTTAAGTCCGTGTTGTATCCTGTTTTGCGTACTCTACTTTTAAGTAAAGGTCATTTTGTTTTCTATCGCTGCCTACTCGTCTGCCTCCTTTATATGCACCGCACCTGGGTCCGCTCATTATATCAAAACGTTACATTTAACCGCACATTCATCAACAGACCTGGATGAAAAGAAAATGTATTTGAAATACTGTCAAATACTTTGAGTGTTTGCTTGAGCCTCCCAGGCAAACCAGATGGTTTGCATTTTGGTACTATTCCATCAGTCCCATTGCGCCAGGAAAACTCAAGCACAGCTACAGTATAGGAAGTAATCCTTCCTTCTTCTAGCATTGTGACTGCCAATGGCCCCTGGTCCTAGCATAGATTTCTTTTTTCTTATGATGACTGATGTATATCTGATTCACTTACTTTAGACAAATGTACTTGTTGTAAGTCGCTTTGGATGAAAGTGTCTGCTAAATCTCAAAAATATAAAATGTCAAATGAATCTAGGTCTGCCACACACTGCAACCTCCAGTATTACTGGTTTGGCAGGTGTTTACCCAGCTGAGCACTGTTATCAGATGTACTGTTCTGAAGTAGTTCCTGGTGGGAAACCTCAACATAGGTGGCTCCACCACAGTGGCTATGTGTCCTATCTCACAGATGTGCAGTCGCAGCCGCAAACACACACCGGTAGACACCTGTGTAGATCTGAAAGAATTGGATGGATAGAAGCAAGATGGTGATCATTCCCCCTAGATAAAGTGTAGACGGTCCACACCTGCTTGCTCCTTAATTTCGTTCCGTTTGTCACTTAATATCTTGTCTGATTTTTGGTCTATGCACCACCAAGTTCTGAAGGCTCCAAGCATCTTCAGAACACTTCACCATGCCACGTGGGGCTTCTACCATCATGCCTGTATACTGTATATAGGGGTTAGAGGTTGTTTTGGGACAGGGTCTAAAGGCTTTGCCCCGGTGATTCTACCCAGGAAGTGGAATAAACAGGACCATGTATGAGATTGTGATATTTAAAAAAAACTTACAAAAAAACTTCACAGGTGACTGGTTTCTGTTCCCCCTAGATAACAAAGTTTCCAACAGCATTTTGGACAGTGCATTCATTGCTCTGTAGCCTTCGTTCATTGCAGATTGTAGCAACAACCTCATTCCGCTTCTGTTGGGGGAACCTGGCTTTCCCCCGTGCATCATTTCCTGTGGCCTAATATGAGCATGGCCTCTTGGGCAGGAAGCTGTCACTCTGATTACAGACCCCACACAGGAAAGAGAGAGGCAAAGAGAGAAACAGGAAATAGAGAGGAGGTGGATGCCCAGAATAACAAACACTGACTGAACCACACAATTGTCTCTTTGGAGACTTACAGTAGGACTAAGGGATGTAGGTGATTTCACTTTTCCTGAACATACAGTATAGCTGACCATAAACAGAGAACAGTAAAATGAGAGTGCATGTTCTCCAATGGGAGTGACCGTGATAGAGAATGTGCTGCTCCTACTGTATTTCCTGTAAGCGTGGTTTCACCGTATGACATGTCACTGGGTGTAGTCAAACATTTACAAACATCAGCATAAGCTTTGCTTTGTCATTCCCATTAAATTGAATCAAGCTATCCAGCTGTTAAATGGATGCCGTATCAATGTACTAGTAGCCCGTGATAATCATACCTTTCCTCATCGATAAGATCAGTCATCAATGCCAAGAGATGGAGATCAATCAGAGTTTAAGCTCAGATTTAACCTGAACTGAAGACTAGAACAGTCTATTATGTCAATCAACTTTGACAATTACATTCAATAAAAGGAGTTGAAGATCAAGCTGAGCTCAACATCAGAACAGTTGAGACAGAGAATCACACACGTCCGACACTTACATGAAATCCTGCTCCATGAAACACATTCTGATGCCGGGTTTGTTCGCATGGACAAACAATTTCTTCTTTCTCACTGACATAGCCATGGGTGTAAGTTTGTTGGTTCTACCATGTTACCTCCGACAGATGGACGGTTGATAGAGACAGACATGTGCTGCTGTGCTGATACTCCTGAGACCCGGTGCTGTGCGGTACGTGCAGAGGCACTGAGACATATTTCCGGAGGGCCCTGTCTCTGGGACCACACTGCTCATTGGCCGACAAGCCCGTACTGCAACTTCCTGCTCTCTCAGACGGAGTGGCTGATTTGATGACAGACTCAACCCACAGGGCCAAAGTGAGACTGAGGGGACTTTCCACCTCCATGGAACAATGGCGGAGGGGTTCACAGACACGGTCAAACTTCCTGACCATGCAACTTTCACACAGATCGCTGTATCCTATGCTACACAATTATGAAATGCACATTTGCATTTTGGAAGAGGTCTGAAAGCTTTTAGAATTAAACAGCACTCATGAAAAAACTGCCAAATCAGCTGTATCTGACAGTTCAGTAGTAAAATAGTTAAGTAGTGAAATAGTGAGAGTGTACAAATGAATAAATAAATAAAAACAATAAAATAAATAAATAAAAATAAAATGAATAAATAAATGTAATAAAATACGAAGGGAGGATGATAAAGGGGGCAGCAGCTGTCATCATATCGTGCCTCTATAGTGTCATGAAAGCTCATCCCCCTGTAGCCTGCTTAACAGTGAGCTTCAGACCTCCTATTTAGATCCAAGACCAACCAAAAACTAAAAGCCCTACAACAGCACTGGAGGGTGGCTTTAGCTTGACATAGCCCCACAGAAGAAACCAAGAATTGCCAAGAAAATACCACACACTGAGATTCTAAAGATGCTGTGCAAATGAAAAACATGCATATACAATCTAAACTATGCATTAAAGTTGACTTAAACCTACCAGTAGCTACATCATGTTTGGCATTAAAATTAAGCTTACCCATAGAGACCTTTAGATGAAGGACTGCTCTCTCTAACAACAGTTGTTTGCAGTGAACTCAAGGCCACTTCCTGCTTGCTTCAGTGCAATAAAGTGTCGTGACATACTCCCATTTACTGCTGCTTTGATAAAGCTCTATAAGTGAGCCAAAACATGCGGCAAAAGCATTTCACGCCCATGCAATTGAACCATTTTAGACCAAGCTGCATGGGCCATTGAGGGTAAATATGCACATGGTAAACTCCTCATAACATCTTAAGTGCCCCACATTTGAATACATTATAGCTTGGAAATAAAATGCTGTAATATACTGCCCAGCTCAGCTAAGCTGACATAGTCAGTTCTCAGTTTGATGACATTTGAAGCCTATAATCTCATTTGATATCATATGAAGACCTGCATCACTTTACTGGGAGCTTTGCAATTTAAAAGAAATATGTGTTTTGGAGCCTTTGTTCATGGTTGCAGGTTGCCCGCAATTCTCCAACTGTACAGTAGGCTGATTAGGGTATTGCATGGTGCAGGTCGGTTTGAAAACCAAGCGAACTCATAAACACGTGTCTACCCTTCTGTACCCTATTACAACATACCCATTTACATCAAAAATAGAGATTTGGTGAGAAAACAAATTCTAACATATTCTTTAACAATGGCAAATCTGAGAGAGGGATGAGAGAAGAATGAGAGCGGGGAGTGGCATGAGAGAGGGGTGAGAGAAGAATGAAAGTCAAGGGGGGACTGTGAGCTGAGAGGGGGATGAGAGCTGAGAGAGGACTGGAAGCTGAAAGAGTCCTGAGGGATGAGAGCAAAGAAAGGGATGAGAATTGACAGAGGGATGAGAGCTAGGAGTGGAATGAGGTCTGAGAGAGGGATGAAAGCTGAGAAGACAACAAACAAAGAGCCTTGTGAAAGTGAAAGAGGCTAGACTCACCATGATGACTCCTGCTACAGTACAATACAGAGCAGGGAACGCAGAATAGTGAATATGCTGTATGTCAGAGAGCCAGAGGGGAAGTACTTAGACTACCTTGTCAGTTGGGCAACTTCCTGGTTGTGTGGAGATGATGGTTTCTCACAGCAGACAGGACATCCTAGTGTTGTTTACGTACTGTATATCGGTGACTTCTCCTAATGGCTCATTCCTCCCTCTGCCACTCAAACCACTCTTGCCAATAAGACCCACCCACCAAGCCAAACTACATTTCACTCCGTGACAAACGAACTGGTGAGAGTCAGTAAAAATGAAAGTCATGTGCATTGCTCTCAGAGGGTGTGAAAAAGCACATACTGTATATCTTGAGATAGAGCCATGAGAATAAAGAAGTTGGACAAACTAAAAAAATAATTTGCCTCACTTGTTGCACAACCTCTCTATATAATAATAATAATAATAATGCATTTTATTTGTTTGGAGGCGCCTTTCAGGTCACCCAAGGTCACCTTACAGAAGAGAAGTAAAAGCAAAAGCATGACATCAATCATTAAAAACAAAACAAACAACACATTAAGATAAAAACAAGTGAAGTGCAGAGTATATATACAATATGTGTGCATATCCATGTAAAAAAAAAAACATACAAAAAAACTACAGCACCAGAACAGTGCTCTCCATTGAATGTTCTTTATCATGCAATCTCATTCCTTGATCGTTTTTTAAAGCTCAAATCTACATACTGGACCCTTATGGCCATTTACAATAAGGCACTATGGAACAGACCACAACAACTGCTCAAGTCACAAAGAGGAAAGAAGCCTCACTGGCATTAAAGTGATGCACATAAAGCCTGTCCAATACATCTCATTGGACATGTACAGATTTGGGTCCAAACACGTTTTTTCATACGGCTACCCTCAAATACTTGAGGTGCACTTGATGGAGTGTGCCAGGTGCAAAAGAACCAACATAATCATTTTAAAAGTCCAAACCCTGGCACCAATCACTCTAAATCAAATATTATCCAATACCAATTCAACTCAGGTCTGAACCTCCAGTGACCTCATCTGACTCCAGCTGGTTTGGTACGCCCACCTGTATGAGCAACAAACTTTCCTTGAGGGCATTTCATTAGCCTTATTTAGACTTCACTGTAAAATGAATGACTCAATCATTGCCAATGACAATGGTATGACTACACTGTGGTTTTTGTTTTGAAGAGCAGGAATACAGTTCAGTAACTTCATGCAAAGGAGGGGACTCAAGCTTGAAAAACCATTTGCAACATGCAAATCAGACATGCACTATCTCCCACACAGATTTTCTGAGCAGTTCAGTTGGCTATCACAACCATAGTCTTGAAGGCATCTCTAAGCTCCTCTACTCTTCAGATGATCAGAATAGGAGTTATTCTCCGCACTTGCAGTCTTGCAGTCTTTAATGCTTGCAATATACAGTAGCCCTACCTACCCACAGGCCATCAGCTGGTCCAACACTGTCACAAGTCTCTCCACATGTTCCTCCAGGTTCCTTCCAAAGACAAAGAGATCATCAAGTAAACAAGCACTTCCTTGTGACAGAGTTTCACAATAATATATTTCTGGACTAAGTTATTGCCTTTCTTTTGTGCTTTGATTTCACTCACTTAAGATGACACAGATGAGTTTGCTTTTGTGGTCACCTTCCCACTCAACATTTGACCACAGCCCTATAAAATCCACTGTTTTTATGACTTACTGTCTAAAAAGCTATGTTGGTAAATGATGATCTATTTTTGTAGTGAATTTACTGGCTGAACGTCAGGGGAGGGGGTGGGGGGACGTCGCAGACTTGTTTCCACGATGGTAGAGCAGGCAGACGGCACACGGACTCCCACTCTCACTGTGTCACATGCTGGGAGCCTTGCATACTTGTGTGTGTATTGTGGTTAGTTGTTGCAGACATGGGGCATAGGCCATATTATGCCCGCAAAGGCCAAATTCAAATGGTTTGGTTTCAAATGGTGCCATTGCTCTGTAATAATAAACAGCCATCATATGAATAGAACAGGTCTTTTAGATATAGCTGTTTATTACATATTTATACATGAATGATATGTGTAACACAGACTGTTTGTTATGAATGAGCCAGGAATTGTTACAAAAATTCATTACAGGGGGTGGGGGGAGTGTAGGCTCAACATTGCTGTTGCATTGCTGGTTGCAGCAAAAGATGTCCTTTGGTTACGGTTCAGTGAGAGCTGAGAAGTGAAACAGATAAGATTAGCAGTGACAAGAGGAAGCCATTCATGAGTAGGAGCATGTAAACTACTGTACCACATAATCGCAAGGTTCCTGGTTTGATTCTGACCCTTGACACGTCTTGCATGTCATCCCTCCTCTCTCTCTCTCCCATCCTTCCTGTCAATCTCTACCATCTCTATCCCAATAAAGCAGAAATGCTCTAAAAACATATTTAAAAAATGTTTTTTTACTACTGCCCTTTTCCTTGTAGGCTACTGTTGCCTTTGTTTTGTACTGTGTGTATTCTCACAGTTTGTCTGTTTTAGTTTGTGCTGCCTACTTGGCCAGGTGTCCCTTGGGAAAGAGGTCTTTTGACCTCAATGGGACTGATGGGTTAAATAAAAATTTAATAAAAAGATGCATGTGCTCAAGTTGCTAAATAATAAAAGAATCTTGTATCTTGTATTAGAATTCAATCTACCTGAAATCGTCTTGAAATACAAAGACCCTATTTCCTAAAGCAAAACCTAGTCTCTACGGCCTGTTTTATTTTCCGGTTTGAAATTCCATGACCAAGCTGAGAACAGAAGTGTGCCCAACTGGAGTTCAAACCTCAACAATCAAACTAGTATGCAGTACAATTATTTCCCTTAGCTACACTCATTCAACTGAATATTGAGAAGCAACGTTTTATTTTCCCTTTTTAGCTCTACAAGTGTACAACTGTTTGGTGTCAGAAATGACACCACCTTCGTATAAGAGACCTTATAACAACTACTGGCTATGGTCTATGTATATTTCAACCCACTTAGACCAAAAGTTATTATATCTGTCTCTAAGAAAACCACTCTCACACTGCACTCTATGACCAAGTTGCATTTGTTTTGCTGCAAAACCATGTTGCATTGCAACTCAATTTCAGCATTGAACATCCACAATAAAGTCATTTAAAGTCATTTACATGTCTTGCATGTATTCTTAGTGAGAATGAATGAAAGATATGACCTTTTTTTTTGCTAAAAGGGATGTGTTGCTTCCCTTACCGTACAAGCCCACATGTTGCCATGGTTTTGGCACCACTCCTCTGCCCACGCATCTGAGATAAGCAAAGACTATAATTAACTATGGGCGGAAACGACACCGCACCACAGTGTAAGCCTTCTGACTCTCACACAGCTATGTCTGACAAAGCAATACATCGCCCTGTCCTGTATTTGAACAGCACTGGGTAGAAATACTTTTTTAGATGCTTTCAAATACTTCAGATGCACTTGATTTAGCTTGCCTACCACCAACCAACAGAGAGAAAACCCTGACCATCTGGTGTGCCAAGAAAACTACAACCTCAAGAATTTTAAAGTATTTCAAATACTATTTCAACCCAGCTGCAGTCACACAGCATTACCACAGTGCTACTGCTACCAACTCTCACACTCTCATAAAGCTATTGCTGACTTAGCACCCAGTGTAAAATTGTGTAGGAAAAAAGCAGACTGGTGGCTGGGGGCGGGGGGCTATACCGTGCAGCCAGGCAATCGTGATTCAAAGGCCATGAAGAAATTTGCATTGTTCAAGATTAACATTCCACGGGGAAAACACCTGATCCACAGGCAGCTTAGCAAAAATAATTCATTATCGTATCTCTGAGTTGGCCAAGATACTCCACAAGGTTGGCCAAATGACTTTGTATGAAAGCATATTTTATACTTGGTGTCCATTTCTGTTGGTGTGCACTGGCACTTGTCATGCCTGCCTTACCCAGATTATGTGATTACAGTGGAATATGATTACTTCTGAAGCAGATAAGAGGGCCACAAGGGCAGTACTGAAGGTTACAGCAAACTGATGCCCACAACATGGGAGAACACTGTCCCCTGGTGGTGCTGGTATGGTCAAGGCAACGTGGGCAATCGCTGCCCTCTAGTGGTGCTACATCATTACGGCACACAACAGGGGGAGCCATAGGATGAACACTGCCATGTAGTGGAACTACGTATCTGAGAGGATATCCATATGTAGGCATGGAACAGACACCGTGTACCTTTGCTGACAGGATACTACTGTGAGATGTCCATGTAGACACAAATAATGGAAAATTTCACAACCTTTATTTCCAATGTGGTCGTAATCCTTTGCTTGGTGATGGTACTGTATTTTCAGTTATATATTAATGCTGTAGTGTTTTTGGGCCATTCTGAATCAAATAGTCCTCAGAAAACAAACGCTTCAGAAGGCTTGCATTCGGCAGCATTGGCTCACAACTCCATCTCAGTGCTTTTTTGAGCTGCAACAAAACCAAAAATCAAAGACCCCCACTCTATATTGATACAAAATGATGTCCTATTAACTTGTGAATTAAACTGTATGTCTGTACTTTGTAGTGCTTGAAAACCTCCTCCCTCCCACTCTCAGCACTTATAAATGCTCTGAAACAGACTTTTTATGAGATTCGCAAACTTGTCAGGAAATGGAAAAAACCTCTGTTCGAAACCAGGGCCATTGAAAATAGCTGCTTTGTGGAACAAGTATAGCATCACATAAAAGATAACACCCTTATAAAAATCCAAAGAAAGGATAGAGGTTTGCTTTAACTTTAACATGCTACATGTATTATTCTATTACTGTAACAGCACGCCAAAAACATTGTGCAAAGTGTATTTAGTCAGATCTTCATCATTCTAAGGCTTGAGACGCTTTCCGTTTCCTTACCATGACCTTACAGTATGTCCACATCCAAATTAAATGCATCACTCATGATTGAGGTTACAATATTCAATTAAATATGCAATCATTAAAGCATAAAAAAATAAATAATAATAATAATAAAAAATACGAAATAATAAAACATAATAATAATATATTTTATTATTATTATTATTATTATTATTATTATTATTATTATTATTATTATTATTATTATTATTATTATTATTATTATTCTGCTTTAATGAATGCATATTGCATTTTTTTGTAATATATATATATATATTTTTTTATTCTGCTTTAATGATTGCGTTTGTTTGTTCTTTATATGTTTTATTATATTTTATTATATATTATATTTCTCGTCAGCCTACCATTGATATGGTCTGGGGAAATGTGACCACTCTCAAATTCATAGAGCTCTTGATGCAAGGACTAACAGTCCATGATATTTTATATATTGTTTTATTTGTTTACAAAACATTGTTTACACATAATTAAACAAAACAACTATATATTTTGGCTTATGATGAGGTAAGACTACTTGGAGCGCAGGACAACGCCTCAATGTGATGAATCCCAGATTGTTCCTTTAAGTGCGAAATTAATAAGAGAATAAAGTATCACATGGACTATAATTGGAAATATTATAGTTGAAACACACTGATATGGTTTCCTGATAATCAAATGTTAATGTTCTCTATTTCCTAATCCTATAATCAAAATTCAGTTGGAAGTGGATTTATGCAACAAATATTTTGGGTTTTTTATACCTTTTTTAAGAAAATTCCCAGTCACTTAAAATTGAGTACTACACAAATAGCTTTTTGCAAGCAAACCATATCCTCCATTTACTGTATGTTCTCAAAACATGATGGTTGGAAGTTTGTTAAAGTTATGTGGGTCTGGCATTTCTATTATAACTGAAACACTTAGAGCATGTTTGAAGAAGTAGTTGGAAAAAAGTTTGATGGAGAGGAAAACCTTAGAGTGTCATCAGTGCCATCCTCTGGCACTGTGGAATCTAGACAGACAGATATAGTTGGGTACGTGGCATAGGCTCACTTTGAGATCTATTCAAAACATGCCTGTATTTAGCAAATCATTCAGCCAAAGTAAAGTAGACCTACTATCAAAAGCTATCAGCAGACAACATGGAAGTTATGGAACAAAGACATAGACAAGCACATAGTAAGGGGAAAAGGACTGTACACCAATGCTTTTGTACTGTAGTAAACTTGGTTCAGAAGTAGAATCCGTCCCAAAATAGAATCTCATTCAGGGAAAGCAGTCTCTGCACAATGTACAGTATTTTGTAAAGGAAAATCCACAACAGCAACATTCCCTTGTATTTTGCTTTCATTCTGAGGTTAGGACAGGTCATCGGTATGTGCATCCGTCCTCTCCAGTGCTGCCCATGTAAGGCCACATCCTTACCCAGGGCGAGGGCCTCTCTTCTGGGGTTGGCTGCTGGGGGGGTCAGCCTCCTCTGGGACTCTGTAATTAGTCTTAGAGCACCGGTGCTGAACAAGGACCCATAGAGCTGTTCCCTGGACCAGCTTTTTGACAGTTTAGACCAGATGAGAACAATTGCCTAGACCTGGGTCAAAACACTTTTGGAAATACTTTAAAATACTTGAGGTACGCTTGAGGTATGCTTCTCTGCCATTGGAATTTTCTCTGAAGAGCAAACCCTACCAACCTGGAAAGCAAGCTATATCAACTGCACCTTAATAAAGGGGCAGAATGTAAGATTTGAGCTAAAAAAAAGCTCTAAATGCTCATGATAAATCAGAAGTAGATTCGGTTGGAGAAATAGAACATTGATCAATGTAGATTTAGTCTCTAAAATCACATTTCAAAATACGGTGTTGATATCAAACACTGGCATTTATGTAGGTGTTTCTGGAGTGTGAGGACAAACTCTGTCCTGGTGTTCTCCTCCACTTAGTATCTTGCAAATCATTAATTGGCTGAGTTCCTCCATGTGTCCCATTAAGATTAATGATTAATCAACTGATGATTCAAAAGCGTGAATACAGGGAAACTAATTCTAAGGGCTTTTAGGACTAGTGTTGTTCCCAAACCATAGACAGGAGTCTGGTGGTCAGTATACTTGAGACACTTGGCCTCAATTTGGCCTCTCAATGGGCTGCAGTCTAAATGCATGTGGTTGCTGTGTAAAGGCATTTAAGGCATTTATGCATAAATTGACAGCTTCACAGCGGAACAGAAAATACTTTAATGTACGCCCCGAATCTTGGGGATCCTCTTTGGTCTGACGGTACAACATTTGGGTTCTCACACAGGAGACTGGGGTTCCATTCCCACCTGCGATTGCAGACGGTGTCCCAACTGTGACCACCGGATAGACATAGATTAGTTTGCTTTCCAGACATACCCTGATCAAACTAATTTTACACCTAGATAAGAAAGGTACACGTAACTAGATTGGATATCTGAACTTCTGCCAGTCAGCACACACAGACAAGCAGTTCAAGATCAAATAATAGAATCAAACATATGTACAGTATCTCTAAGGTCAGGGTCACCACTGACCAGTAACCACTGATAGGTGCTTTAAATGCAATATCATCATGATCTGAAACCACAAACATCTCCCCTCCCACACTGGTCTGTCCCTCTGGGATGACTATGCAGGACTGTACCACAGGTCAGGGATAGGGGAGGTCATTGAACAAAGAAACAATTAGTAAGCTGGACAGTACCACATCCTGTGTAGAGAGACAGCCGTACAAACTTCTTATCCTGATTATTTACTCCTCAGCAGACTTGTTTGTCTCTCTCCTTTTGTTTTTGTTAGAGACATTGCAGACCAACTCACTTCATCAATGTCAACTTAATGATAGAAATGATTTGGTTTTATTTCAAGAGAAACTATTGCCCTAGGTTACCTCAGTCTGTTTTGTTTATGTTTTGATCTGTTTTGGGCACTTTGACAGCCCTGTTTCTCAATACAGCGTGGCATGGCTAGATACTCTCTTTTGCCCTGGCATAAACCATCTCTAGATTGGCATATTGTTTATCTGAGCCCAAACACACATGGCTAGGATTCAGTCCACTATGGATAGAAGTTTCTGCGGTTTCAGAGGTGCATTTGATATGTACTGCAGTGCATTGTGTCCTGGATGAAGGCAGATGACAGTTGATTTAGAAACCGGTAGACCCATAGCTTAAACCGTCTAGCACTGATTGTGAAACTGGCAGGGAAGTAATCCAGCTCATATGCAACTCGACTGTCGATTTCTAAATCAAGGGATCAGGGATTAACTGCTGTGCAAATAACTGCTCTGCAATGGATTTAATACTGCCCGTAGAGGCATTTCATCATTCATTCAACATACTATGAGATTCTGTATCAAAAGTTTTTTTTTATTTATTTTTTTAATTTTATCCCAGAGTGATATCCCTTAGTATACACTGCTAAAAGAAGATACATTGATCCAATAGATTTGATTTTGTGTGTTTGCGTGTTCATAACATGAATATTCCATGGAAATGGACAACACCTATCAAACATGAAGTTTCCTGGCGAAGCATATAGGCAGGAATGACAGTGCGAGGCTACCGTAGCGTGAACATCACGTGTTCCTAGCAAAGCATTCTTCCTTTTATAGGTTCCTGTGTGTTGCCATTGCCTGATGTGTGAATGCACGAATGGCTTAGTTGGAAAATGCTATCACGTACAGCCACATGCATACTACAAGGGACTGGGCAGTCTAAACCTACATGTAGACAGATTATGTAAATCCTACTGCATTAGAATATATTACACACACACACACACACACACACACACACACACACACACACACACACACATGCATGCATGCACGCATGCATAAACCATTTATTTTTACATTTACTATTCAACGTAGCCTTCCTAAAAAAATACTTTCGCGTGTATGAAAATGTAAATAGATTGAAAAATAATTCAGTCCTCATAACAGGATGGTCTAGTCTAGTGTCTTGTGGCAGTGGTTGGGCAGTGTGGCCACACACACGCCATGTTTATAAATATAAATCCTCTTCAGCCATAAGGTATGAATATTAAAGATACATGCAAACCCAAATGAGTCACATCTGTTGAGTATTAAGGGAAGAGCTCACTGAAGTGGCTCTGTGGGGGAGAGGTTTTGGGGACATATGGGTAGAGCAGCACCGTAGCTGTTTTTGTTTTTTGTTCAGCGGTCACCTATTTTGCGGAAGAAAAAGAAAAGATGCAACTCCAGCCTCAAACGACATCAGATTTTGAAAAACACAATACACAAATGCACATGTACATACACACGCACACACACACACACACACACACACACACACACACACACACACACACACACACACACACACGCACACACACACACACACACACACAAGCTCACGCACACACACACACACACACACACACACACACACGCACGCACGCACGCACGCACGCACGCACGCACGCACGCACGCACACACACACACACACACACACACACACACACACACACACACACACACACGGCAGTTGAACCTTTTTTATTAGTGCTGACCTTCAGTACTCATTCCACCCCGCGTGGTAGATAGCTAAAAGCTATCATCAGGTACTGCACATTTTATACTGTACACAAACAGATGTCATTGCACGCATACTTTCAGCTGGACTTTTCACATGATAATTAACATTAAACCCCCAGCTCACTCCATCTTTCTCATATACACCCTTGGTTTTAAGTAGAACCTTTTGGACATGGAACATAACAACAGTATAGCCCAGCCAAGGTTGGACTGGCAAGCGCCCGTCCCAGACCGTTTCTCTGACCACCAGAACAGTGTCCCAGACCCTGTAGCAGCCCACGGCCCAGACCGCCAAGCTATTCCTGGCTGCAGACGGACTGCTAATGCTCTGGCTGGGCTGGAGAACAAGCAGGACAGGGAAGCCAACATGGAGCGTGGGGGCCTCATGCAGAGGTCTCAAGGAAAGAATGAGGCAACTTCTGAGTTTGGTCACTGCTGCAGTGTATGGCATAACAATAAACCTTTCTTGGCATAAGAAACCTGTTTTGAACAGTCACTAGTTCCTTCTTCTATAGGCCTAGGTCTGTGTTGCAGGCCTGTACTGTAGGTCTGTGTTGCAGGCCTGTGGGTCTTTGTTGTATGTCTAGGTCTGTGTTTTAGGCCGAGGTGTGTGTTGAACAGTGTCTGTTTCCCTGATGTGCACCTGTAGCTCTGTCTAGGTCTGTGTTTTAGGCCGAGGTGTGTGTTGAACAGTGTCTGTTTCCCTGATGTGCACCTGTAGCTCTAGGTCTACGTACAGTAGTAAATCTAGGTCTAGGTCAATGTAGTAAGTCTAGGGCTATGCTGTACGTTTGCAGGTCTGTGTTGGACAGTCTCTGGTTTTCTCTTGTGTAGGTCTAGATCTGTGTCGTAGGTCTAGGTCTATGTTGTAAGCCTAAGTCTGTCTTGTACATCTGTAGTTATGTGTTGGACAGTCTCTAGTTCCATTTTGTGTAGGTCTAAGTCTGTGTATTAGGTCTAGGGCTGTGCTACATAGTTGTAGGTATGTATTGTATGCTTGTAGTTATGTGTTGGACAGTCTCTTTTTCCTTCTTGTGCTGGTCTAGGTCTGTAATGAAGGCTGTATTGCGTAGTGGAAGTGGTCCTACAGTCTCTCTGCATGGTCTATTTGTACTACAGGTCATGCATGGACACTACAAACGACACTACAAACTACAGACGCCCAAGTTTGGACCCAGTCCTGGCCCATAATACACCATCTCTGGACCCAGGCCTGGCTCTGTTTACACACATAAAACACCATGATGTGTGGGTGTATAGTTTTCAGCTTGTTTACATCCTTTAGCTCAATTCCCAGAAAAAAAGCACGATTTCCACTAAACTGTTGCAAGCCCACTTTTATATATTGGATAATTTGTTTTGAGACAGTCTGAGAGAGACTGACAGAAAAATGAAAAATGTTTTACAAGGGAGGATTTTTTCCACACATATACCGTGAAGACACTTACATCAAGCCATGTGATGATGGCACAGGAGTTGAACTTTGTCCTGTGACACATGGTTACTATTTCTAAAGCGACATTAAAGACATAGTCCAGAGTCGTGGGCTGGACTGCCGTGGTGTGCAGTTCTATATAAAGCAGTGGGGAGTCCGACGAGTGTGTTTTCTGTGTTTAAGACTGTGTTAATTAGTGACATGAAAAGTGGCAGCTGGCTAATGACCCAGCGAGACCGCATTGTGACATTTCAAACTGACTCACTGAAGTGGCCCACTCGCACAGTCAACGGCAACAGTCTGAACCTGCTGACTTGACGGTGCTTCTGCTGCTAACTTCTGCATATGTAGTGGAGGTGATTTAGAATCATGCTCTTGTGATGAGGTAGCCCTGTCTGAGACATGTAAACTCAAGTGTCACCCTCGACCTCAGCCTCAGACCTCCTCTTGACCTAGAGTTGTGTCTTCCAAGTGGGAGACCCAGGTTCGAACCCAGCCCATCACGCATACAGTATACAGTAGATAGCTAACACACTGTTACTAGTATGCTACATCTAAATGGCTCAGGTTCCACAATGTTTATCTATTTAATAGTCTGTAACACATGCATGTTTATTGTTGTACATTCTTCAGGTTCTTTGTGTGACTTGCTGTGCAACTAAGGCCTCTTGTTTTGCAGTCCACACTCACATGATCTTCTTACTCTGAAACATGGGTGTACTGACACTAAACAGCAGTGACTTCAGTTAATATTTGGTTGTTGAGTGTCCATGTGGTCTGTGGACTGGGCCTAATTTCTCTTTATGACAAATGAAGTTGATTGGTTGATTCATTGATTCATTGACCGACTGACAGACATGGTTTGTGTATGAGTCTTATTTGCCATTTAACTCAGCTTGGCTCTATCAATTCATATTAAAAGGTCCATCTACAGTAGGCCTACATGTAATCTCACTCACCAGACCCTCTTGAGTAATTGTTTTACCAGTCTATACAGTGAGTATGCACAGCAATAGCCTGGGGACGAGGTTACAGTACATGTGATGTCCTTTAGTCAAGATAACATCCTTGTTCCTCACTTGTCACTGTGGTGTTGGAAGCTCCCAGTGTCAACAGGAGCCTCTTAAATGGTAGACTAATGAGGCTATGGGGGAAAGTCTCCAACCCAATGGAATGAACAATTGAGGTTGTTCCACTGGTGGAGCATGATGAGTCCAGTAATTACTATAACCAGAGCTTTACACATTCTCAAATGTCCTTGTTTTTTTGACCATTCAACATCTTGGGAAGAGTGAGATAGTCAGGTTGTTAATAGCTATTACTGTCCAGGCTAATACTATTAATATTATTATGACCATTGCTGTTCAGGGTTTCCCAGGACGCTTGCCTATCTGGTGGTCAGTGGTCACTGAGTCTTGCCAGTCCTTCCAACACCCATCAGTTTTCCCCCAGTGAAACTTCACATTTATTATTTAATGGAGGTCTTTTATGACATGGTCCAATATAAACTGTGTTCATTAAAAATTAATGAATTAGCTGGAATAAAGTGGAATTTTTTGAGTGGATAAATATGTAAACCATTGTTAAGTCATTTGCGTCTGTTCATTTCACAGTAGTGAACTGCTTAATTCTGAGAACCTTACATTTTTTGGAAGTACACCATCAACATGTACGACATGTACAACATTTATTTTACATATGTAACCATCTGGATGATGAGTTGAATCAAATCCAATTTAATCATGTTGTTTTCAAGGTGCTTCTTGTTCCCTATTTCATATTGTCCAGTTTCATAATGCTCTATGACTGCATCTATAAAGTGTTATGAAGATGTTTATTACACTTCATAAGAGGGTACTTCAACTAAAGTGTTAGCGGAAAGTACATGCAAATAATGACCTTGAATGGACCTTTCCTGCCCAGTCCTTTACTGTAATCCAACAACCTGGTTATACCATAGAAGTCGGAATTCCCCAGCAGTGGTACCGGTAAAACAAACCCCATCTACAGCACCAGTCCTGTGGCTAGAACTGTATCTGTGTCTACACCACAATGTCACAATGCCAGAGAGGTATCAGAGAAGGTTGACGCCCAAAGGGATTTGTATAGTCTATTCTCCTATACAAACAAACCAACCAACCTAGCAGAGTCACTGTGATGCTGTGCAGAGTGGGATTCTTTAAAGGGCTAGTTCACTTAAAATTAAAAGCTTTCTTTACCTTAAAAGTATAATCTTATGTTGAGATGACGCCCAGCAAAGACATGGGTATTCATTCTGATAACGCATTTACTTTTGTTATCAGATGGACTCAATTTAACTTCATGTGTATTTCAATTTCAGACTTTGAAGCAATGAACATTTTTCTAGAGAGCATTTAAAAGTAATTTAGATACTTGGAATACTATTTTGGCCCATTTTGTCAGGTAATAAGTAATGGCTCTGCGATGTAGAAAGAACACATTTGTCTCCTCTCCTCTCCTATGAGGAGCTGTCCGGAGTCTGACCACAACTGGACATCCTACACGACAGAAATATCCCATGGTTCTCTTATAGAATTACGCCTTCCTGCTTGAAGTAGAAGTATGGCAAATAGACAGTACAGTGTCTTTACCAAGCATTTTCACAGCTCAGAAAGTGCTGGTTTGTTTTTCAATTATGGTTTTCTATGGCCAAAGATGTTTGACTCAAATTCTGCAAATAAAGGGCAAAAAACAAGACATAAGAAGAAACAATGCTTCTGAGTCGAACATACGTGTTTTTTTATATTACCACAAACTCTTTCCCTACTACACTCTTTGTCCAAGTGAACAATGTTGAAGCAAACTTTACAACTTGTTTTACCAGAGAGCTTGTTAAATATTATTGGAATACCCCAAAACAAAGCATCACACCCTAACCCAGCACCCAACAGTATAAGAAAACACTGACTACATAGCTGGGTGATTTCTAATATATCTCACTCACACACCATTCTTTCTCTACCATGTAAGTCTCAGATCAATTCAGCAGTCTAAACCAACCCCAAGTGAGATTCAGGGCTAGAGAACAGCAGATAGGGATAATATGGTGACTAGTGAACAAGCTGACCAGACCCAGATCAATTCCAGTAAGTCAGAAACTTTAAAGCACTTGATTTACCTTGGAGTTTGTACTTTTGGGACTATTCCATGGGTTGTATTGGGCCAGCTACAGGTAGATCAAGTGCAGCTCAAATAGCTGAAAATATTTGCCACACAATATGGTCTGCAGCATATAGTTTACACTTCTCTCCCTAAAAATCTGTGATATCAGCGAGGCATGACCAGAGTAAATTGCCCTTGTTTTTCTTCCTCCCACACGTCTTATTTAGTTAGTGGTGTAATAAATGAGTTTGTTTTAATGATAGTGTTGACTTAATGTTGGAGCACTGCAGGTCCACATGAGCAGATTTAGCAGTTGGACTTCAGCCTAGTTTGATCTAATCGTTCCTCATCCTTTCAACAAATCATATTGCACTCAAACTGTCATAGAAATAGGGTTATGGAACAGTCTCTGAACTGCTTTAGAAATTAAATACAAATGGTTATAGCTCCACTGCCTACATACGTTGAATAAAATCTGCCGAATGATACTCAGACGAGAGATCAGGACACTTAACTTTCAAAATTCTTAAGTTGAGTATATGCATGTCATATACAGTACCAGTCAAAAGTTTGAACACACCTTGCCAAGAGTGTGCAAAGCTGTCATCAAAGCAAAAGGTGGCTACTTTGAAGAATCTTAAATATAAAACATATTCTGGTTTGTTTAACACTTTTTTGTTTACTACATAATTCCATATGTGTTCCTTCATAGTTTTGATGTCTTCAATATTTATCTACAATGTAGAAAATAATAAAAATAAAGAAAAAACACTGAATGAGAAGGTGTGTCCAAACTTTTGACTGGTACTGTATATCATTATGGTTGATTGATCGCCTGCTGGTCTCCTCCATCATGGCGGTATTTCCGTGTTGGAGCATGCCCGAATATTATAAATCATATCCTCAGACTAAAGTAAACAGTGAGTAAAGAAGAGATAATCCCTAGCCTTAAAAACGGGCCTGAACACATTACAACAGTGAATCTAATCATTGTGGACATGAGAACGTATGTATTCCTCCTATACAAATAAAACGTTACACCCTTCTTCATCTACACCAATTAGAGCAGGAATGTCTCAACATGTATTTGGGGAACCACCCTGCCTACGCTCTAAATTCTAGACAGGAAATGTATGCCTATAGCACTCTATTTTCACACAGCCGGTGGTTGGTTGGAGAGTGGGTGATCTGATTCTCATGGTGCTAAGGTGCCAGCAAGTCTTCCAAGGGAGCAGATGCAGACCCTAACCATGGCTTAGAAGCCTTTGTCTATTTTAGATAGAGACATACACATTAAGAAGATTGGGTGTACAGTCAAAAGGTTCTGCTAGAAGTTAGTACAACTGATGGTTGAAGGTCAAAGCCGTTTTTTCAAGCATGTTACAAATTATCCCATTAACTCTAGAAGCCCCGGGCTGTCATTACTATCCAAAGTACCCAGAGTGAGGTCCTGAGATATCATTGAACTGCCATGCAAAAAATAATGCGCTGGTTGTGTTTTGGTTGAGCAATATAGATCGAGGGTCGCGTCACCTTTCATTACCCGCATTCCTCGTGCTGCACATTTTTGACAGAGGGCGGAATGTTCCCGGTTCCGTTTTTGCAATCAACTTGTTTGCCAGGGAAAGTGATGTGAAGAAGTTGTCAATTTCTTCCTTTCCAGACGTATTATACTGTAACTGTAAGGTTTCGATGGACATAAAAACAGACATTTAGGAACAGTCAGGGAAGGAGGAAGACATGGGTTTCACAACATCAAAGTTATTTTCTTATAAAGTGTCACATCACGCCCGTGGACCTCCATTGGGAAGACTACTGTTAAGAAGTCTTCAGATGCATCTAAGCATCTGCTAAGATGGGCTGGGTGGTGGTGGCGGGTCATCTACAGATCAGTGACTCCATGGAAACAGGTCACGAGTTTCAGGAAGTAAGGAAAACAGAACATGGGCTAAACCCGAGACGGGAAGTAGAGCCATCCAGTCACTGTGGAAACTGGGGGTGGAAAACCAAGGATAATGCAGACATGAGGACTCACATTGTGACCTGTGTGTGTGAGGCCACCACCAGCCCCAACCAGAACCTGTGGGATCAGAGAAAACAGCCAGTGACTTAAGAAACTCAAATAGACCAATGTACTGTACTGCACATCAGTCATCCTCACAATAACAAAGTTGTTATTGCTTCATGAAAATGTCACTCCTTGGAAAGAAAGGAAACTCAAGCAGACTGGTATTCTTTGCAAAACTCAACCATAATTTACTGGATCAAATAACCAACGTTTCGGTCAACAAACCAAATATGTCAGGGTTTACAGAGAGTTGCCGTGTACGTCACCTTTAGGTGAAACCTTACTTTAATCCTTCTCGGTGAGAAACATGAAGGGGTAGTGGTTGGCTAAGTTAGCATCACACAGTGGAATAACCTTCCTGAGACTTGAAGAATTGTTGCCCTGAAATCCAGGTCCCGAGAACCAATGCCATGGCTTTTCAGGGTTTCATGTACAGTCGTTGTAGGCTAGGGTAATGCAGACTTTCTTGAAGACATAAATTGATACATTTTATATTATTATCAGTTTAAGGGTATTTTTAACAGAAAAATGGTGTCCCCATTTAAAGATACTTAACATACTGTTACTCTTCAAACCAAAAACATTAATCATATTGTTGTTCAAAGTGTTGGAGTAATTCCTCTTCAAGGGTCATTTTTATTTCATGTTCCGAGCATGAAACAATCACTCATGAAGACAATGTCTCAAATGATTTCAAATGGATTGTTTTATAGATGGCATTTCTGTCCTATACTTTTAAGTGAAATAGAGTCTGATAGTTTTCGCAAGGCAAGCGAGACTCCTTTGTTTTAAGACGTTTCCACAAGATTAATTTTATTATTCTTATTGTGCTCTCTGTTTTGCCTTCAACAGTAAAACGGCTGGGTGTTTTACATTTAGACTACTTGAGAGTGGAACACCAAATATATAAAGCAGGAGTCTCATATACTCCACAATATATTTCCCTGGATGTTTACTCCAATAACCACACAGACTTTGGTATTTTTTCTGGAGGTCGGTATGTCCCTATACAACTCTAATACAGTACAGCTTTGTTCAATGGGAGATATACTACTCAATATGCAGTATATGACAGGACATGACCTTAAAATCAGTGCAGAGCGGGTATGCTCATGCATGTTGTTTCCCTCTTTTCTCCAGACATACTTTGACATGAAATTGCCTGTTGTTTGGGATATACTTAGTCTAGGTTAGGGCAAATAGCTCTATCTCAGACAAATTGCTTTTGATTTCTGTTTATGTCTTCTCATGCAGTATTCAGATTCAGAAATGGTTTGCAGTGTTTTATTTTTTAAAATGATTATGTATAAAACAAAGCAAAGATGTTTCTTTCATGAGTGTTACCTACAGGCCCTCAGATCAGTTTGACACAATCAAGATAGAAGTTAGACAAAATAAAATGAACATGTAACATCTTCATACGTTTTGTAAAACTCCTACACAGGTATTATGTGGTGAACATGTCTTACCTTTGTAAAATAAACTGAGTGGTACAGTAGGCACATGTACATGCAGCACACACACACACACACACACACACACACACACACACACACACACACACACACACACACACACACACACACACACACACACACACACACACACACAAACACTACTAACTGTTTATGACTACATGCTAAATGGCTATGTCTGAGAGAACCCTTGTCGTAGCGGGTTTCCAACTCCCTTCCACTGTTTGGCTTGTGCTTGGTTCTTCCACTGCATAACAGTTAGTGTAACACCACATTTTACAGCCTTTAGGTCCAGAGCAAGTTATTCCCTCGCAGTGAATCAGCCTGATAGACACCACATCTGACCCTTCCCACCAGCTATTAACACTCTTGTATACTTTTTACAATAACGAAAGTTGATGGCTTAATTGAATATTCAGTTCAAACTTATCTTCATGTAAATCTGCATAGTGCATGCGCGTTGCAATGAGTTGAACGAATATTTCCAAACTATACGACCGCAAAGATTGATGGCCTCAAATGCATTTAATAGCGCTGCCTAACATTGTACAAGAGGCTCGACTTAAATCAATGACATCAGCTTCATAAACTAACGTTGTGGATAAGCTCTATATTAGACCCATGTGTTGCCAGTCATCCAAACCACACAGGCCAGCATTAACCAGACTAGGATTACTGTAAGGCCCCTAAAACATGCTCTACGGAGATCGTAAAAGTGCATCTCCAGCACTACTGCAGACTTTCCACCATACAGAGGAAACACAGAATAAAGGCTGTGTGGTCTGGTGATTAAATATACATTCTGATGTATGGGTAGTTTAGTAAAGATGGGTGATGCTATTGCAGGGTAACTCTACACTGCGGTATTGCACCAAGCAATATGTATATGCTCTATATGCTGACAGTGCCATAGTGCAATGTCACTTTTCTAACAACGTAACTCTATTCTCAATAATGGACCATACTGCTCTTCATTTGTATTGTGTCACTTTAAGCAGGTGATGATTTGCATGCGGTATATGTTACGTCATGTTTAAGTTACTATATGGAACTTTCAACCTCTAGGTGAGCAGTAGAGCTAGGTGGGTCCCCTAAATAGACCTGATTGGACAGACAGGGGACACCCATAGACAAAAGCTTATTTTGCAAAGGTTTGTTAGCTTTGCTTCAACTAAGGACTGTGTGATCTAATGAAATAAGAAATCTATTAACATTATATCACGTGCCATACAGTTAACACTGAAGCAAACATTTGATGTAATGAATTTGTGTAAAAAATCCGTAAAGTAGCTTTAAAGGTGTAGCAGGTAGTTTGGTGTGTTGCTGCCTTCTTTGGCGACACTGAAAATGTTAAATGTTTTCTAATAGCAGCAAATGTGTGCATATCCATGTTAACAAACAAAACATACAAATAACATAACATAAAAACCAGTGCTCGACAACAACACCAGATTTTAGAAAGCACTTCGTCTGGATCAAAACAGTGCTTTCCACTGAATGTTCTTTATCATACGATGTCATTCATTGAATGATCGCTACCGATTTATAATGGTCATTAGCTTAAATCTACATACTGGACCTTTAAGTCTATCACTGGAAGTCCTGATTATTATGTCACAATTATTTGTGGTTGGTGGTACAAATCAATAGGTTTTCTTTATTCCTACCTTTCATGTTCACTTTGTTCACACAAATAAGGGATGATTGATTTTGATTGATGGTGAACCACAATATGTCTCAGCCAAAGGGTGTAAAGAAAGATACATAAACATTTCTGAATTCCAGACACAAACTGAAGACGGTGGTGTTGGGACACAACATCAAATAAAGCAGAAAAGACATACTAATGCAACATGTCTGGACGCATCCACTTTCAAGCTTTCCAGACGTCTGCTGAAGTTTCAGGGGCCATGTCTGATTATGAGTCTTCATTAAAAAAAAATCCACATTTATGACTTAGTCAAAAATAAATCCACCCTGAGTACTGTGGTTTTACTGAACAAGGATTGACTTTAAAGCTGTACACTGATATACGATAATTCAGTATAAGGAAATAAGCTATAGAGGCAAAACATGTTACATTGAGGGTTAGGCTATACTTTTCAGGTGGTGTAAACACTTTAACAACATGTAGGTGATGCATGATACCCCAGTGAGTATGGCAGACACCTGTCAAACATTAACACAGAAATCCAGACGGGTTAATTGTAGGTTCAGAATGGATCGTATTTTGACAAAGAGACCAATCTGAGGTGTTACCTTTCCTAAGTACCACTTTACTGGGATGTTTATTTTTTAATGCCCTCTGACTTTTATGACACCTAATCACATTTCAGAATGTAGAGAATGCATATTTGTCTGGAAGTTCTCCTCAATGTGCAGAAGGCTAACTATCTCATATACCATGTCTTGTAAGAAACAATATGTCTCTGTTGAGTCACTAGATAATTATAAGCAAATGTCACCATTCTCAAGTCATAAATCTATCCTCTCCAACAGATCAGACAGTGAGTCACCCAGTGGAGAGGTGACTATGAGGGATGAAGTGAGTGAGGCTTCAAACTTCCTTTTACAGTTTTTAGTTCTGGGAAGTTGTGTTTAATGGGAAAATGATAGTGGCACACATTTTACCGGTTGCTTTCTTATCAAGCTGATTCATCAATATCAACTTATCATCTTATTATCTGTGATGATGTGATGATGATCTGTAATCGTTACCTTATAAACCCACAGTAAAATCTTGTAACTTCAATCCTCCTGGTAACTTCAATTGTCTTATCTAACTGCTGCCAAATCCCTTATCAGTAAGAGAACCACTATCCCTTCAGTGTTTTCTAGTGCCAATGATTTTAAGTTCAATCGTTGTCACACTGTATTTGATCTTCTTTTTCTCCAAAACTGTAAGTTAAGGAACATCAAGCATTGCCATGTACTTCACCTCCTTTTCTTATGCCTTGTCCTATGTTTACTTCTACAACAATACAGGATATGTGTTTTTTTTTCTCCCTCTAACTTGTCGATGGGTGAATGTTTGCATTGACTGGCCACACCAACCACAGGAAGAGTGGGAGCGGAGAGGTGGGCCCGGAGTGGTTAACCTCATGACATCACAAGCCCTGCTGCCATTGGCCAGAGCTGGAGACATCAGGGTTTATAAGCCAACCAGCAGCCTCCCCTCAGCAGCATCCGAACAGTGCTGTCTTTCCGTTGGTATCAAAAGAATACTGAGCAGCTGTCAGCTATCCATCCTGCCAAACTAGTGGTATCCATCCTGTGGATTCTCTGAAGAATAAGACCAGGTAAAGAATGGCTTCTGATTTGTTAACGTGTTGCTGTTTAGAGACTGCTCTGACACTGATTTGGAGTGATCTTTTGGGTTGTTGAACCAATATGGTACTATACTGTCCTTAGATGATATACTCTATTTACTACATTTTGAAAATTACAAAAACAATTGCATGTCTAATTTATTAAACAATGACTGATATCAGGTCTAGTTGACTGGTTAGACAATCTACTCTTGCAGAACATGTTGAATATTTGTATTTTGTGCAGCTAAAATGTATAAACCATAACTGACAGCCAAATTATAGCAATTATAATAATAATAATGAAAATAATAATGATAGATTTAATTTATATAGCGCTTTTCATTTACAAGGCAAAATCTCAAAGTCCTTTACATAAAAAAAAATGTGAACACGAGTAAGCTTTAGAAGGCAAAGAAAGTGCAGTAAAATAGCTGGGGGACACGACTCAGCACATAAGATCTACAGTTATTACTTTTTGATTGGGGCAATTTATGCAAAGTTAACCCAATACATTCAGTAATGGTTGCTGAGCAAATTCATAATCCGCACAGAAAAAGGGTGATCTTAGATAACAATAGGGTTTTGTTACAGTAATGACATGATGTTTTCCATGAGGATATTTCGATTACAATACTGTTTTCTCAGCCCCAACTGGCTGAGATAAATCCAATATGGTTTTATTCTGTTTAGCGATGAATCTGAACGTGACAGCCACAATCAGGAAGTTGTGGGCACAGGGCACAAATCCCTGCCTAATTGTTGACTGACTCAAATATTCCACAACAAAACCACAGCATTTAAGTGCTGCGAAAACACATACAGTAATAATAATTGCAAACTGAAATCTGATTTAATGACTTGTGAAGGAAGGCAGCCTCCTCAACATCCTCTCCCATCCCCAAAGTTTCTCGCTTTCCTCCCCTTGCACTTCCGTCAACACCACAAATTTAAGGGCTCTCTAGACTCCAACCAGGGCTCTAATGAAAAACCAAAGCAGTTTCCAAAATAAAGCGTGCATGGGGCGTTCATGTTTCTCGCGACTGTGGCTTTCCAGACTTCCACTTTTAACTCAGGGAATTATACAGTTGAAGAGATCATTATAGGTATAGCTAAACACTCGGGGTTGAGAGTTATACTTTATGTAATGTTGTTATAGCTGAAATGGAAAACAAGGGAGACGTGTGTGGGTGTTGGTATAGGCTGGATGTCATTCACAGAGAAATCTGCCTTGTCTGCCAGCGGTTAGTTGTGACTTTAAAAGGAGTGTACTTCCTCTTCCGCCAGAGTTCTTCTACTATAGCGGACACTCATAAGGGCCTATATGTTTCTCCCCACACACTAATTAGGGTTGAATGATTTAACTATAACGAGGCAGGACTTCAGAGGCAGTCTTTGCCCAGGGTGGCTAGCAATCCACTTGGTTTTAGAATGGAATTGCTGACTGGAACTATGAGTTCTCATGAGTTCCTGCTCTCATTGTAAAGAGTGCATCACATTTGAAACATTTTGTGTTTATTTTTCTAGATAACTACTGTCACGATGAAGGTTGCTGTTATTTTCGTTCTTCTCTTCGCAACAGTCCTCTGTCGCCCGGTGAGTTCAGTCCAACAAAATGTCAATTCAGGAGCTAAACAAGAAGACTACCACACACAACTTGTTTTGCATAGACACATCCTTTGTTTGGACATTTCTAGACCCACCAGACTATGTTGTCTGGTTGCATGTGTTTTCTCATGTGCGTGTATTTTGTACCCCTCAGTGAGTTTCATGTCTCCCCCTTTTTCTGTATGTTTCAGGCCAACCCCTCCAGTAGCAGTTCAGAGAGCTCTGAGGAAGTGGTGAGTGTCACTGTCATGTGAATATGCAACATCAGAGAAAGAGAGAGAGGAAGGAGAGGGAGGGGGAAGGGAGGGACAGAAGCAAGAGAGAGGTAGACAGACATGGAGACAGTCAACATAGAGATAGGAGGAGAGAGAGACAGACAGACAGACAGACAGACAGAGAAAGAGAGAGAGAGAGAGTGTGTGTGTGTGTGTGTGTGTGTGTGTGTGTGTGTGTGTGTGTGTGTACATGCGTGTGTGTGTTACCCACTTTAATTGGAGTTCATGTTCCCAGGCGAAGCCAGCTCCTGCACTGCAGAAAGCCCCAGAAGCTCTTACAGAGACTACACCTTTACAGGTAAGAGCCTGCATTGTCAACCTCTCTCTCAGGGCAAATTCCTCTATAATCTGTAGGTGTGTATAGATTGTAACTCAAACAATTACACCATAGGGCAAAAACTGCAACAATTATCTATCTCTTATTACATTCTTTCTAATGCTCTGGTTCTGTTCTAGAGTGTGACAGCTGCAGGATCAGATGATAGTTCTGACAGCTCAGATGAGGCAGAGGTAAGACTGAAGCTAAATCCTAAACCTAACCCTAAAACACCTCTTTTTCCAAACCCTCATAACCCTAAATCACCCTTACACTAACCCTAAACCATCTTTACCCTAAACCTAACCGTAAATCCACCCTTAACCTAAACCTAACTCAAGCAAATTGTTGCATGTCAAAAGAGTTGCAATTTTAAGTTTGTTGATAGTTTGAGCAACTATATACTATGGAAGGAGACTATGCCAATGGAGTTACTGTAGGCCTTCTTATGTGCCATATTGGTGCTAAATTAGTCCTGCACATGTGATGTCGATAAACCATGCTTGAGCTTATGACATTTGACAACAATAACATGCAGAATGATCCTGTTTCGGTACTTGGCAGGATTCCGACACTACATCAGACACCACGTCAGACACAACTTCAGACACAGCATCAGTGGACAGCACAGACAGTGACGACAGTGCAGACAGCACTGACAGCGAGGACACACAAGACACTGTGAGTAACACACCATATAAAACACTATTCCAAGCATGTACAGGATAAATTGAGTCACATGTTATATTTATAGGTTCATGTATGGCCATGACTCCCAATAAGTCCACGGGAACAGACAACATTTGGTTGTCTTTGAACTACACAACTTATTGGTCGAGAGAGCAATGACACTATTTTGGTATGACTGAATGTCTTGTGACACCACACAGAGGTGTAGCCCGGCTAACGGTCATGTGTTGCACGTTTGCAGGACACAGACGACTCCACCGAGAGCGCCGAATCTGGGGAGGCGGAGACCGCCACCGCCACCCCCGCCACCCCCGCCCCGGGCACCGCTGAGCCCGCCGTTGAGCCCACCGTCGAGCCCACCCCGCCCCTCATCGTTATCGACGACGGCAGGGGTGACAGCATGGGCTACCCCAGCGACTACAAGAAGTCTGTGATCTATGTGGAGACCAACAACATTGAGAAGAGCCCCTCAGACTACAAGTCCTACGGCGGCAAGATGAACGAGGGCATGAAGATGGTGGGCAAGAAGGTGTCCGTCTACGACAACGCTGACGGTAACGAGATCGAGAAGCAGCTGAAGGTGTTCAAGGTGAGCCTGTTGTTCCTCTCCGAAGCTTGTTTTCCATATTTAAGGTTTTGCAGTGTCCTGTCATTGAAAGATAAATGATGGAAAACAACCGGTCTGTGCCATATGCAGATTTGTCAACTCTAATATAAGCATTCTATTCCAATGCCTCCTTTATGGGCCTTTTGTAGTGCTGCTTGTCAAGTGAAGTGAATTTGACCATCCTGCCATCTCTTCCACTTACTTCCCCCCTCACCCACCTGCCAACCTCCCCCACATCACTCCCTCCCACATCTCCCCCTCCCTCTCCTTCCCTTCAGCAGGCCCTGCAGGTGCACGTGCTGGAGGAGGAGGACACCAGCACCCCCGAGGTGGAGAGCCAGGGTCTGGACGTCTCCAGTGGGACGGCTGAGGAGCCCAGTCTGAAGCAGGCGCCCCATGCCGACCAGGAGAGCGCTCCCGCTGAGAGCCAGGGCGCCGAGAGCCTGGAGGAAGAGGAGGAGGAGGAGAGCGCCAGCGCCAGCGCCAGCGACGGGTCCAGCACCAGCGAGAGTGTTAGCGATAGCACCAACAGCGCTAGCGACGCAACTAGCGAGAGCACCAGCGTTAGCGAAGAGTCTGACAGCAGTCAAAGCAGCGAGGAAGCTACGGCCACACCCGGGGCGGCAGACACCGACTCATCAGAGAGCGACGAGAGCCAGGAGAGCGACTCAGCTGAGGAGGGAGGTCAGGAGACCGCCACCACCAGCGACGCCCCCGTGGTCATCACCGCCGACCCCGTGGTCATCACCGCCAAGTAGAACCCCTGACCCATCCCACTGCTGACGACAGTGAAGAATGCTACCTAGAGCCATACATACAGAGAGTCCGGCCATTGATATTTCAACCAGAACCGTCACGATGTGTTTACAGTCCATTACACCACATAACTCCTTGGCAGCCATGTGTGTGCTTCCTGGGGACCAGTAGCAGTTCATTCAGTTTTCTGAATTTTGGCCAAACTCTCTCTATGTATGACTCTGATGCTGCCAGGACAAGGAAGAGGCTCAGTGACCCTCCCCTCTGTTATGTCACATCTGGGAGGAGAGGTCAAAGTAAAAAGAAAACTGAGAGGATAACAGAGATACACACTTGTGACCCTACAGGGTCCAATTCAGCAATATCTGATAGTACTCTCTCAAAGCGAACAGTCGTTTTTGTTCATTGCACAATTATTATTTACACTACATGTTGTTTGTCCCATGTTGTTTTGTTACTGTAATGTATCATGTTGTATCATTTATAAATAAAAAAGTGTTTTTCATAAAATCCGTCATATATCTGTTATTTGACATTTTCATACTTGTGTAAACCATGGTGTAAACCATGAATGCCAGTGTAAGGTCAATGATACAGTCAGAGAGATTGCTTCCACCGTAGATTGCAGACCCATCTCTTCAGGCTACATCTTAACGGTCCCTCCTAAAGCCCTCTTCACCCCCACTACCCCCCTGTACAAGTTTCTCTCCTGCTAATAAAAAGAAATATATATATATACAGCTGTGGAAAAAATTAAGAGACCACTGCAAAATTATCAGTTTCTCTGGTTTTACTATTTATAGGTATGTGTTTGAGTAAAATGAACATTTTTGTTTTACTCTATAAACTACTGACAACATTTCTCCCAAATTCCAAATAAAAATATTGTCATTTAGAGCATTTATTTGCAGAATAAAAGAAAATGTGTGTTTTCAGATCTCGAATAATGCAAAGAAAACAAGTTCATATTCATTTTTAAACAACACAATACTAATGTTTTAACTTAGGAAGAGTTCAGAAATCAATATTTGGTGGAATAACCCTGGTTTACAATCACAGCTTTCATGTGTCTTGGCATGCTCTCCAACAGTCTTTCACATTGCTGTTGGGTGACTTTATGCCACTCCTGGCGCAAAATTTCAAGCAGCTCGGCTTTGTTTGATGGCTTGTGACCATCCATCTTCCTCTTGATCACATTCCAGAGGTTTTCAATAGGGTTCAGGTCCAGAGATTGGGCTGGCCATGACAGGGTCTTGATCTGGTGGTCCTCCATCCACACCTTGATTGACCTGGCTGTGTGACATGGAGCATTGTCCTGCTGGAAAAACCAATCCTCAGAGTTGGGGAACATTGTCAGAGCAGAAGGAAGCAAGTTTTCTTCCAGGACAACTTTGTACGTGGCTTGATTCATGCGTCCTTCACAAAGACAAATCTGCCCAATTCCAGCCTTGCTGAAGCACCCCCAAATCATCACCGATCCTCCACCAAATTTCACAGTAGGTGAGAGACACTGTGGCTTGTAGGCCTCTCCAGGTCTCCGTCTAACCATTAGACGACCAGGTGTTGGGCAAAGCTGAAAATTGGACTCATCAGAGAAGATGACCTTACTCCAGTCCTCTACGGTCCAATCCTTATGGTCTTTTGCAAACCTCAGCCTGGCTCTTCTTTGCTTCTCGTTGATGAAGGGCTTTTTTCTAGCTTTGCATGACTTCAGCCCTGCCCCTAGGAGCCTGTTTCGAACCGTCCTTGCCATGCACTTCACCCCAGCTGCCGTTTGCCATTCTTTTTGTAGGTCACTTGATGTCATCCTATGGTTGTTGAGTGACATTTGAATGAGTCTGCCGGTCTGGAGCTTTGTTGTCCCTAATGTCTGCTGCTTGACCTTGTTCTTATGAACCGCCGTCTTTGAAATTATGGAAGCAATCTGACGGAGGATGGAAGCAACCTGACGCTTACTATATCCCTCTGCCAGTAAAGCCAGAATTGAACCCTTCTTTTCCTCACTCAAAACTTTTTGGCATGAGATATTGTTTCTTATCAACTCTTTTGGAAATATAATTTCTACCAAAAACAGTGATTGATCTGGTTAGTGATGTTGGACTGCTATTATTTTGAACACAACTGTATATATATATATAAAAATTCCTTCTTCTAGCATTGGCCCCTGGTCTGAGCATTGATTACTTTATCTTATGACGACTGATGGATAGATGATTCACTTACTTAAACAAATGTATTTGTTGTAAGTCGCTTTGGATAAAGGCGTCTGCTAAATGCCATAAATGTAAATGTAAATGTAAAGAGAGAGAGGGGGGGTGGGGGGGGCATGATTATGGGCTAATTATAGACTCAGGAGCATATGCAGTACATGGCATTCACTCGAGTAGAGACACGACATGAACACATTTTTGTGATGCGACGCACAAAATGTTTTATAGCTTTATGATGAGGGCCCTACGCCACACGCCAGCATTTTCAACCAGTAATGCAGCCAGTGAACAAAAGATACTGTCAAAACAAATATGCTTGATTTACATCTAGTTATGACATTAATCTTTTGAACCATAATATGAAGTTATTCCTAGATTGTTTTTCTCATCATTACAGGGTTTCAGATGATGAACTATAGCAGGAAGTACTTGTGTTTTAAAAAGAATTGCTATGGTGTTTCAAAGATATACATTACAATAATCAAACCCCACAATATGAATGTTCTCTATTGTACTTTTAAATACTTTTGTAGTGTATAGTTTTCATTGTTGTTTTTGGTCAATTAAAGGTTCAGTATGTAGATTTGAACTTTTTGACGTATGATGACTGTTGGATAGATGATTCACTTACTTAAACAAATGTATTGTTGTAAGTTGCTTTGGATAAAGGCGTCTGCTAAATGCCATAAATGTAAATGTAAAAATGTAACTTTAATATAGTGCTGAATGGCCATGATATGTAGGTAGCAATCAAGGAATGAGATCGCATGATCAATAATGTTCAGTGGAGAGTGTTGTTTTGTTTTGGACCTAACGAATAACAAACGTTATTCCTAGATTGTTTTTCTCATCATTACAGGGTTTCAGATGATGAACTATAGCAGGAAGTACTTGTGTTTTAAAAAGAATTGCTATGGTGTTTCAAAGATATACATTACAATAATCAAACCCCACAATATGAATGTTCTCTATTGTACTTTTAAATACTTTTGTAGTGTATAGTTTTCATTGTTGTTTTTGGTCAATTAAAGGTTCAGTATGTAGATTTGAACTTTTTGACTTATGATGACTGTTGGATAGATGATTCACTTACTTAAACAAATGTATTGTTGTAAGTTGCTTTGGATAAAGGCGTCTGCTAAATGCCATAAATGTAAATGTAAAAATGTAACTTTAAAATAGTGCTGAATGGCCATGATATGTAGGTAGCAATCAAGGAATGAGATCGCATGATCAATAATGTTCAGTGGAGAGTGTTGTTTTGGACCTAACAAATCTCTTTCTAAAATTAGTTGTCGAGGTCGAACACTGAACCTTACATACTTTGTTTGTTTACATGGATACACATACAGTGTTTACGCTATTAGAAAACGTAGCATATTGACATTTTCACATTTTCAGTGTGGCCACAGAGGGCAGCAACCTGCAAAACTACATGCTTCAACCTTTTTCTTTTGCTTCAAAGTTTTAGAAAAATATGATGGCCTCAATCCTCAATCCTCAATCCTCATGGCATTACAATTGTTTCCATCTACTGCTGTTCTCTGACCTGACAGATGTTTCTGGTTGCTCTATGAGAGTGTTTTAGTGAGGCTAAAATTGTGTATTTCATCTATGTTGAAGAGATACACTCATAGGTTCTTTTTGGGATCGATGTAGTTCGACTTTGATTGTATGCCCCAAGGGCAAATCAGTATAGTGCAGTAGAAGACCACAAGAGGGGGCTGTAGGATTGGATAAAAACACTAACAGTCACAGAGTTCACAGAGATTTGAATCTTTCTGTATCCTCTTTGGTCGTGCTGTGTGACACACTGGATCTGAGCCTTCTCTGTTATGAGTAAGAATGCATTACAAGCGCCTGCTAAAATATAAAAAATGTATTGAAAAGAATTATAGAAAATTTAGTGAAAACCTATTGAAAGTAAACAGACAACGTCTTTCTCATTCTTCCAATATTAATAATGTTAATGGTTATTTATTGGCTTAACAACAGTACAGCTCATACACATAAATATGGACTGAATATTGATACAGCAATAGATGAGACGAAATAAATCACCAATATAGAGGCAAACATTAGGATATTGTCTTCTAGCACTAATTTTGCAATGAAAAGTGCTATATAAAATGTAAGCTTTGATTATTATTATTGTCATTATAATCTATACCCATCAAATCATGAAAGCTATTTCATCACAGGAGCAGATGGATCCAAACTCCCATAATTACAATCACTGCAATAGTTAGCTTGTCTCTTATACATTCGCTCATGTAGAGGAGGTGGTTTGGAAACATTCTACCATAATCAATAGCCTTGCCTGAGGCCCTGAATTCCCTGAGAATTCCCTGAATCCCCAGAGGGGACCAAAGTGTATGTCTTTCACACGGGAGACCCATGTATTTTAATCCTGGTCGGTCACACTCATGTAGAAACTACAGGACTCCATCAAGGCTAATGAAATTCAGATTCATCAATTCCACACAAAAAGAGGACACTGTGTATGCCTACATATGCTGTAGATGCATCGATGGTGACCTGTTATACAAGTAAGCAACATTTTGTTCAGTGCAAGACAGTGACAATCAATTTAATTTCATGTGTAAGCCTATAGATATGGATAACATTACACAAGCCTTAAATGTGCATAAGGTACATTTAGAGAATACTCTTGTTTTTTTTAATGAATTACCTCAATGTAGCTAACTACTGTAAACACACTTGAAATACTGTATATGATTACATACATAACAAATGCAGAAAATGTGAAAAACTCAATAATTTATCATAATCATTCTTTTTTTTTTTTACCTTGAGTACTGATGAATATTGATATGAAACACTGTGTCCATTATAAGCTATCACCTCTACTTGCTGGAGTTCTTATTGGTGAAGGAGTTTGGGTTGGGATGTCATGAGTGACACATGCAGTGATGTCTCCTGACGAAGTCATCTCATCCGAGGTTGGCAAAACAGTGGTCATTTCTGTCCCCAATGCCATTGTTGTTGTCATTGTGTCTGGAACAGTTGGTTCAGGTGTTGGCAGTTCAGTGAAAGTCTCCTCTGAGTCTCCTGCCTCGTTGGATTCAGAAGAAATGGATTCAGAAGAACTGGATTCAGAAGAACTGGATTCAGAAGAACTGCTGTAGTTGGGGGACCTTTCCAGCGAATCAGATGATGAGCTGGTGTCAGTCATGTGACCATGGTAGAGCCGAGACCAACTAAACTGTGGAGCGAACATAACAAAACACAGCCAAAACAATATTAATAAAACTGCAATAGTGATAATAAAATAGTATGAGGGGTGAAGATGGTGTGTTATAAGTGTTATAGAATATAAAGAAGTGTTATAAGTGCCTTACCGCTCTTGTGGATGCTGTTGTGAAGAAGACAATAAGAAGCATAGACCTCAATAGCTCCATCTTTCTCTCTTTTTCTCCACTTCTTTCTGAGAGGAAAGAAAACAAATAAACAAAATTAAAGTTTAGTAATAATTAACTGCTTTCTTGGAGGACACATACAAATAAATTTGATTTTAGTGCACTGCCAAACTGCTCATTATGCTATTGCATCAAAATAATAAATAAAGTAACACTTGGATTCATTACCGTATTTGTTTGGTTACTCCTGTCCAGTATTAGACGAGACCAATGAAGGCTTTAGTGAATGAGCGCTATCCAGAGCAGGTGCTAATATAGCCAGTCCCAGTGACCAAGCCCAAGGTTGGTTGGTTACCTCATCCATGGAATGTTGCAGCAGCATGACTTGGCCGGATGTTGCCTGGCTGGTAGGATGGGCCTTTTCTGTTACTGTATTACACCCTATTGTCATTTCATAACTGAACAGTTTCCTCTTTGCCAGTAAAAAAACCCATAGCTTCTACAGTATAAACAAGATAAACCTCATAATAACCTCCCAAGGGGGTGGAAAAATCCATTGTGTTGAAACGTTTGACTAGAGGGAAAGCTGGTGCTGTGTCTGTTGCTATGTTTTTTTTACCAGACCAATGTACATAGATTATCGTTGTCTGATATTTTCATCAAACACAATAACACAAGGCAGCAAGACACATTAATCTAAATGGTATTCTCAAGTGGGCTGAAGAATTACATGCTAATAGTGTCTCATTTCAACCCTAAGTTTTCGAACGAAGTCGAAAATGCATAGACATGATTGCCTACATTAAATGCTTTTACTTGATAGGATCGTTGGTCAATGAGGAGAAATGTATACCTAAGCGTAGAAAAGTGGGAAGAACTTGGCTGAAATAATGTATGTTCTACTCAATTCAATGATTGGCTTCAGCAAAATATCTTCAGAGAGCTACAAGGAGTTTCCCGGATATAAAGTGCATATGCTGAAACGTCATCCTTTCCCAGCATATTGTGAATATACTCCATACTATACTATACTATACTATACTATACTATACTATACTATACTATACTATACTATACTATCACAGATTATGTCATTGTTGCTAGATCAAAATCAACATTGCGGGTGCTGCAAAGGATCCCACCCTAAATCAAACTTGGAAAAACACAAAAGTCTGAATATGCACAGTAATGGTATCCATTGCACAAGTATAATTATCTTTATCCAAAATGCCGCCAACTGCAAAACCTCAAAAGTTGAATCATGTCACTGCTACATTTTCCATTCACCATGTGGTTACAATGATTTGATTAATCAGGTGACACAAGCTCTTACTGTTAGCATTCATCATCATACACCTCATTTTGACCGCAAGATTGAGATGCCATTAGGTTAACAGTGTAGAATGGAAATTTCAAATCAGAACCAGAAAAGCTCCTTAGAAGTGTATGAACATTTTGTGTCACTGTACTGTATTTACTGTAATGAAACTAAATGATAGAGTGATTAAGATTGTAAGTGAAGAAATCATCACCATTACTTTCAACCTCAGTCTCATGGTCAGAGGGTACCAAATAAGATAGGGTTAGTTGATAGATGAGAGAAATAGATAGATAAATACATAGATAGACAGACAGACAGACAGACAGACAGACAGATAGACAGACAGACAGATAAATGGAGGGGGGAGGGGGGGGGGGGGTTGGACTAGACCTAAGCTTCTCTGTAGTATTGATTAGTGAGGTTATCTTTATAGCCACTTTGTGTTTATCGGCTAAATATGAGCAAAGAAAGCTCACCCAGTATGGAATAATACAGAGTACAGCAATCTGCGAGTCATAGATACTGTAAACTTTCACCAAATTGCAACCTGGTCAGTGCATGTGGAAACTACATACAATATGTAGTTATTATAATATGTATACATACATATTCCCTCTCATAAATATTATTTAGGTTAGATTTCTTGTAACGTCTCATACTGTTTCTTTCTCAAAGTTTATGTTTGTCTTTGTTTCATGTTATTCATTTTTTGTTTCCTGTTTTGTGTTCCTCACCTTGTCTCTCGTTTCAGACACTTCACTACCTGCCCTTGTGTTTCCCGCCTGTGTGATTGTCGACCCCGCTGTGATTGGCTTCACCTGTTCCTCATCATCCTTCTCTGTGTGTTCCCCTGTCTCTGTGCCAGTTCATCTTTGTACCTTCGTGTCATATGTCCCAGCATTTCCTTGTGATAAGTCTTTCTGTTTTTGACTTTGCCTTTTTGCTTTGCCCTTATCAGATTATCTGCCTGCCTTTTTGAAATGTTAATAATATATACATATATTAGTATAGATACAGATGTGAATATAACAAAACATACAGAGAGTGGGTATGGCCCTTATTAAACCCTCCCTCTCTCCCACTAGCAATCATAACACTGACACTTGTCTCCAAAAATGACGTGTCTACAGTTTTGTTTAAATTCTGCTGTTTGTGACGCATGTACTTTCATAGTGTATTGGATATTTCATTTTAAGAGTCTACATTCTAATGGTTTGAATGAGGATGTTATTGTATTTATTTAATTTTCTGTGATACTGTACACCACTGTTTTGTTTCAGCTCTGATGTTATATATAGTGGTGTGCATAAACACAACAAAAATGCTGTTACAAAGACATATTCAAATGCAATAAAATATTTGAATATTCAAAAACAAAATGCGCAGCTCTAGTCTAGTATGATACAGGGGAGGCCTTGTGCAACATTGCACTACTTCTTTTTAAAATACAAATGTGGAAGAAGCCACATAGCTTTTAAATTACCACTCAGCTCAAACCTGTGTTAAAGAATACTATAAATTCCCTACATACTGTAGTCACTTAAACATTTTTAGAACATAGTAATGTTCTTTTAATTGAGAATGATGTTTTGTTGAACAATGAAATGTAAGATGTTACACACACCTTGTCTACCTAGCTCCCTCTTGCACAACTCAACTGTTGCATGGAATGTGATGTGGTGTGGTGTGCCGTGCCTAAGGCCATGTTCCCATTACATTTTACTTGGTCTGTGGGTTGGAATTCTGGGGAACATTTAATAGATAGATCATAACAAACAACTTATGCCATTCAAAACAAAGATTGGCCAGACCTCGGGTTATGAAAACATTTAGACACTATACAAGGTAAATCTATGTTACATAAATACATATAGGTTAAGCAAGTGAAATGAGGCTGACAGGACCTTTGTTACAATACTTGTTTATTTCACTGAATACATCTTTCCTTTATACAATTGAATTATACAAAACCCAGAGATTCAGAGGCACTACATTACACTAGGATCCTTGAACAACCGTTGAGAATTATAACTTTGACCAACTTAAGAGACTGCAGTAGAAACGAAGATCAGCTTTACAAAGTCACACTAATTTTACACTAATGAACTTTTTTGCTGTTTTAAAAAAACATATATATATATTTTTTTTTTTTTACATATATCTTGACAACAGGAAAATGAGAGGGAGATGAAAGAGGGACTACAGAACAGAATGAGGGACAATGGGTGGATTCGGACATGTGTTGCCAAGTGCAGTGCATGTGGTCAGAGACAAACACTGCGCCACAACCCCTGCACATCAACTCTTTGTTATTATACATTATTCAACTTGATGAAGAGGGGCATTCAGTTGTGAATGAAGTAGATGGTTTCCATAGAGTTGCTGAGAGGGTTGTAAGGCATGTTATTACCAGTGGAGGTATAAACATAGGAGATATAACCATAGGGGTTTCTGCCATATGTGTTAAATAGGGGGTTAAGATGACCAAGGTTCTGGTTGGAATACCCCAGTATTGGAGTCCGGTAGTAGTAGTTTCTGGACATGGTACCGGTATTGGACATGTAAGCCAGGGGTCGGCGTTTGAACAGCCGACTCTGAAACATTAAATATTTATATTTTCATTTAAAAATTGTCATAGAGAGAGGACATAGATGAGAGGTGTGTGTCAGACCTGGGCCAAAAAGTTTGCAAATGCTTCCAAATACTTGCTTAAGCCTGCCCGCAGTGTCATATGGGGTGATTTGAAATGATTTCAAATACTATTTGAACCCAGGTCTGGCGTGTGTTTGAAATCCAGTGGCTGAAATTCATTATTACTAAACAAAAGTTTCAGTGTATTTTATTCAATGACTGCAACACGTCAGTTCACATGCTTACATATGATCACACATACTCACATCAACATTGGTGTGTTCCTCTGCCTCACGCGGCTTTTTGTCCACCTACATTGAGAGACAGAAACCAAGAGTTTCATCATAACATCATTATAGTATGTGCGTTACAATACCTGGCATATGTTTGTGTTTTTGTTGTCTGGAGTTCTTGTAAACATTTTTTATCAAAATTATATATATACTGTATATAGCTTCAAATCATGTTCTGAAAAAGAACTGCTCTCATCGAATTCCTCTATATGTCAATGATATCAGGTGCTATCTGCATGCTAGAATGCATTTGGTCCTTTGTTTACGTTCTGTTGGTGGCCCTGCATGCAGAAATCACTGATAGTGCCTTTTAACATTTTGAAAACTGTTACATATCATGTAATATTCTTTATTTGATTGGCAGGCACTTACCGGTATAGCAAGACAGAAGCTCACAAGACACATCATCAGGATAACACCATTCATAGTGAAATTTCACCTGCACATAGTACCATTATAGTTAAAACAACTCTGAGATACAGAAGCTATAATCAGTCAAACACTGTCCATTGTATTTCACTTGTGCATCTTCAGATTTGAATTGTTTTAAATATGAAGACTACTTTAGCACAGGAACCCCCTGCAGAGAGATCCTCCTGCCTCCTCTGCCTATTCTTTGACGTGTACACACACCAGGGTTTGCGTCATTAAGTATTTTAGTTCACTCAATTAGTGAATTGAAAATGTTAAAAAAAAATTTTTTATTAATTTCAATGCATACATTCAATACAGGACCCCAACCCAGTTACTTACAATATATCTGTTCTGGAAGTGCTCTAGAGTGTTATACCTTACTTAATACTTACTTAATTATACTGAATGAAGTGCACCTATACAATGAGTGAATTCAAAGAGTTATAAATCAAACCTTACCTTTTAATTACAGTGTGTTGTAAAAATGAAGTTCCAATTTGAAAACAAGCGATCCGAGATATCGGTGAGTGAATATAAATGGTTTACCTGTTCTGCTTCCTCCAATCAGAACACAGCTCTGTAATCTGTGTAATTGGTTTCACCACAAAACACAAGATCATACTGTAGAGACAATCAGTCTGATCAGATCATTATTATGAAATAAAGATGCCCCCTTACCCTTGATGTTTTCAGAAGTACACCTACTGTACAGGTTATCTGTATATGCTTTTGTATAGGCTTCTTCTCCAGTTCATCAGATGTTAATGTGCTTTACACTATGATAGGAGAAACCTCATCCACAGCCCATGTGTAGCACGCACTTTGTTGATGTTTAAGACAGCTACATTTTACAGTTTCAAGACCCCCATTAAACATCAATCCTCGGGATTATCTATTATCATATAGAGGTGATGATGGGGACGGTAAATGGTGTGATACGGTACAGTATATTCCCAGTTGTCTACTGTATGTCCAAATTAGACAATTTGACAATGCTAAATTAATACATTCCGTTATTAAGCAGGTACTTACTCATAAAGGACTGGGTAATAGCATTATTATTACAGAAAGTAACCCTTCTTACAGCATCGTTACCAAATAATTTCTAATCGTCGATAGGATGGAGCAATATTGTGGCAATGAAGTCTAGATGGGACTCATTCTCAATGGGAATGTTGGTTTATGGGGAACTAAATTAAAAGGCTGCTATGGTAACAGTGGTTAGCCAGTGGTAAGCCAGGGGCGTAAAATGGGCTATGCTAAAAGCCTGCAAGCTGTATAAGTGATTAAATTAAAACATTTCAAAATGGTCAGGTCAGATGATAAGCTGGCTTTCTTCAGACTGCCAAAATATTTGGTTTCACTCCTGCTTGGGTTGTTGTCCTCTTGGGAATGTTGGTTTATGGGGAACTAAATTATGTCTGAAGGTTGGTTCATAATTCTTTCATCATTTCTAGCTTGTGGCTTTATGGGATAACAGTCGACCTGCTTTAGGGTAAATGTTGATATATAGATTTGATTATATGTCAAACATTAACGGTGTGGTTTCTCATTTTTCATAATGCTATACAGTAGTACTCTGTTCACTGCAAATGCAAAGTTTTTATGTCTCGTTGTGTCCCAAGCCAGGACTTCAGTGATTAGTATTATTATTATTATTATTATTATTATTATTATTTGGACTCAGACATTATATTTCCAAGCGCTTTTCTGACATCACTTCGGGCAAATTTATAAAGAAATATGAATATCTCCCTAAATACAAATGTAAAGTGATAAGTCGCATTGGGACTTTCAATTGTAAGGATGAAACATATCAGAATGTTCAACAGGAACCTAATTCTGCACCTTACATTTGAATTGACTGAAAGATCTGCTCAGAAATAAGGCTAAGGATGTGGCACGGGGCAGGGTATTTATCAAATCCAAAAACATGTAGTGTTGTCAAGCCCTGTCAAGCCCTGAACATGTCAAGCCCTGTACATGAACGCTAATGTGTCATCAGAGAAGGGAGTTTGAGAACCATGCAGTGGCTTATGGAAAATCATCAAACTAGCATTCATATTTAAGAGTCACTCCATATCTGACTGAGTCACTCCTTATCTGATGTTTTTCATCAATGTGAGGGATTTTTAGTCTAATGTAACCTTGAAAATACTGATTATGTATCTATTGTATGTGTCTTGCTGTTGTCGAAAATGTATGTGTGTATCTGTTTTCAATTTGGTGAAATCACCATGTGTTTGTTTTGTTTTTGGTTTAATTTTTCATTTGTTGTACAATGCTGTTTGTGAATTGTTCCCTAATTTGTTGTTCACTTCAAAAAAGGTTTTAAAAATCTGACAGGGATGATGACCAATGCATGGGCGAGGGTTGAGGAGGATGGTGACGCTTAACCAGTGAAGGGTTGAGACTTAGCTAGGTGAGGGGGAGGAATGACGAAGTTCCTAATACAGTGCCCTGCATAAGTAATGGAACAGTTAAGCATGTTTTCTTCTTTTTGCTCTCCACTCCAAAAGTTTGGATTTGAAATCAAACAGTTACTATGAGGTTAAAGTAGAGATTCTCAGCTTTTATTTTATGGTATACAGTACCAGTCAAAGGTTTGGACACACCTTGCCAAGAGTGTGCAAAGCTGTCATCAAAGCAAAAGGTGGCTACTTTGAAGAATCTAAAATATCAAACATATTCTGGTTTGTTTAACAATTTTGTTGACTACATAATTCCATATGTGTTCCTTCATAGTTTTGATGTCTTCAATATTAATCTACAATGTAGATAATAATAAAAAAAATAAAGAAAAACCATTGAATGAGAAGGTGTGTCCAAACTTTTGACTGGTACTGTATGTTTACATATTGGTTTCACCATTCAGAAATTACAAAACTTTTTATGCATAGTCCCCCTGTTTCTTCAAAATTTTGTTTTTTTCATTTTGTTTTTTCAAAATGAAAAAAAAAAAGAAGTTTGCTTCTGGCATTACGACTGCCAATGGCCCCTGGTGTGAGTATTGATTACTTTGTCTTATGATGACTGTTGGATAGATGAATAAAAGAAAAATACATAAATGTATTATGTCGCTTTGGATAAAGGCGTCTGCTAAATGTCATAAATGTAAATGTAAATAACTGCCTGAAGTCAGCAACCCATTGACCCCACCAGACACTGGGTGTCTTCTCTGGTGATGCTCTGTCAGGCCTGTACTGCAGCCATCTTCAGTTGTTGTTTGTTTTTAGTTATTTCTTTTACCTAAAATCATATCATCAGGAAATGAAATGTATGTTAAATTGGACTTAAATTAGAAGATTGACTTAGCCAGTCAAGAACTTGGTCCTTGGGCAGATTTCTTTTTTCTCCAAACTTTCCACTTGCAATCACTCTAGCATATGATAATATTGTTCTTATCTGTCCATGTTTACCAGACCTTTGCAGGCTTTTTAGGTACTTTTTAGCAAACTGTAAGTGACCATCCCTAGTGGTTTGCACCTTGCAGTGAAGCGTCTGTAGTTTGGCTGGTGACGTATTCTACTGATGGTAGTCTCAGACACATTCATGCCTACCTCCTGGAGAGTGTTCCTCAGTAATTGTTTTGGGGTTTTTCTTAATTATGGTGAGCATTCTTTGGTCATCCACTGTAGAAGTCTTCCTTGGCCTACCAGCCTGTTTGCGATTGCTGAGGTCACTAGTGCTTTTTTTCTTTTTAATGATGTTCCAAACTGTTGATTTTGGTAATTGATTTCAAATCCAAACTTTTTGAGTGTAGAGCCAAAAGAAGAAAAAATGCTTCACTGTCCCATTACTTACACAGGGTACTGTATGTATTCAGTATTGGTCTGTCCATGTTCACCGCACTTTTTGTAACATTTGTAAAAAAAAAACATTGACTTCATCTGACACATTTGTGGCATTCCTAAAATATGTTGTAATTTCTTCTATGGGGAAGGGGGATGTTATTCAAGTGTATTTGATATCTGAGGTAGTTGGAGTGCTCTGTTTCGTGTATGTGTCTATATAGTGACATCTAGTGTTTGAATAGTGAATTGACTGAAAGAGGCATGAAACATGGCTTAGATGGTGGTACAGGTGCAGGAACTGTATATATACACAAAACAAATGTATGTCTGTCATCAGTCTGTCATCAGAGCAGTGGTTGAGTTAAGCTCTATTCATGTGCCTTCTTTTCCCAAACTCTCAGTTTCATAACTATAGCAGTTCTCTCCGATAGCATAATCAACATTTTCTCTTAACGGAACGAAGTATGAGTGATCTACACCCCATTTGTACTGCAAACATTTCAATGAAGCAGAAAGAAGCAAGCTAAGCAAGGACAGATCGATCCACTATAGTTTAATTTCCTTCTCAGTGTGTGTGTGTGTGTGTGTGTGTGTGTGTGTGTGTGTGTGTGTGTGTGTGTGTGTGTGTGTGTGTGTGACTGATACCCAGATTACCCACTGCAGCATGCCTCAGTGAACACACCACAGAGCATAGCACTAAACCACACCACTGCACACTACTCATGCTTGACATTTTACTGCACTTGAATCATTTAATAAACATTGAACAATGATATCAGTCATAATTTAATGAATAACTGAAGGGGAACAGAACTCCTGAAGGTGGACAGAGAACATGAGGGTCAGGATTATTATTATTTTCAATTCAGGAATACAATTGAAATGACAATGCCATGATTGCAAATAGAGCATTTACTGAATTATTTACTTCATTATTTCTCACTAAACTGAAAAATAGATGGGGTTTTTTCTCTTCCATTTTAACTCTATTTAAAATTCAAATCACTTCCTGAATTGACTACATTGAAATCAAATTGACCCCCAGCCCTGGTTTATATGACTGTTTTTAGTGAAGCTCAGTGTTGGCGTCTACCATCTCCTCTTTCTCCTCCATCTCTTATGTTTGCCATGGTGAAACATCACCTCCGTTCTGAAGTAGAAACCTAAACTGAGTCTTAAGATAAAATGAAACTTAAAGAGCGCCCTCTCATGCCTGTGTTTCGTGGCTCAGGTTTATTGCACAAGTATTCAATTTAGACTTTCATGTTTGTGCGGGTTGAGTTTCCTCAACACAAGAGACAGTTTGTGGAGCAGTAAGGGTTGTGTTAACATTACTGTTCTCTCCTTAACTTATCATAAACATGTCCTAAACCTTATAAACCTAACTTAACATGAAGTTGCTCTTATACCTGTGATACAGTAAAAGTAGTAGAATAACAGTCTCCTTAGAGGAACTACTGTAAAACCACTCAACTCCACCACTATGCAAAGCAGTATTAGCAGTCTTACTACACAGAGCAACATAATGTAAAGTGTTACCAATCTCCTCATAGTTGTAATCCATACAAATATAGTTCTCAAATATATCAGTTTTATGGGTATGTCATAATGTGTCAGTGGTCATGGCCAGACCTGTGTAAAATACATGTATCAAATAATTACAAACACTTGAGCTGCCTGGTACAATGGAACCAACAGACTGGAATAAAAGTGCAAACACCAAATTAAATTAAGCACACCTCAAATACGTTCAAGTACTTGACATGTTGTATTTTATCCAGGACTATTCACCTCAAGGCAGACAGGAAAGCTGTTTAAATGGTACTGTTTGGTAGAGACACGTTGACACATTAACGGTAGTTTCATGTGGTTTTGTAGCAGGGTTAAAAATGAGTACAAATGCACAAACAGGAAGTGTGGTAGGATGAATAAGTCTCAAACTCAATTACTCATTTCACTGAGAGCCAGGCTTTCCTCTGTGTTAACATATAACAGAGCATTAACCATTACACTGCCGCTGCCTTAAAGTCCTATAAGACATTAGTTCATACACAGGCAAAGAATGGTTGCACGAGCTAGCGCTTTGTATGTTCTTTGTTTTTGTTTCCCTCGAAAAAAAGATCATCTGAGGTTTGACACAACATCCGGTGACTCAAAACAAATTGCCCTGCTTTCCCAGCATACTTAGCCCCTCAGATGCTGGTCCAGATGCTGGTATCTGGCCCACTCCCATGGCATGCCTGCCTGCATGGTGTATTTAAAGATTCCTAATAACAACCTAAGCTGTGGAACAGCTTCACAGCATCCTGCTACAAGCAACCAGTCATTACTGTGACAACGGGAGAAAAGGCTTGTTTCTCTGCCTACTGGAAAATGAACCCTCAATAACTTCAGTGTCAGAAAGGGGTGGGTGAGGGCCAAAGAAGCAAGACATAGTATTACGCCCCACTGATAACGCCATTCTGAAAAGGAGAGGGCAAATGTAGTTACTCTTTATTTGTTTTAGTGAGAATACAAGGAATCAACAGGAGAATCTTGTAAATGATTAATTGAGGAATCATACTCATAAATGCAGCTTGCCTTCCAGGAAAGGAGTCTTGTTATCATATTGAGGTCACCCAGACAAGCTTAATCAGACTCTGACCATGTTTCCAGCAAAACATTCTCACAGGTAGTTACACTACTAACATTTATTGCACAACGTCTAAGCAAAAAGCAAAAAATATCACAGGATATGAATGATCCATATTGCTATACATTTCACTGGTCAGTGCATCAACCCATTCCATGATCATTCTCAACTGAATATATGTTTTAAATATATCAAATTACAAATGCACATCAATGGACATCTCAAGGAGAGTTTCATAAAAAGACAAAAAAAGACTGTCAAAAGGAACATAAACAACTTTGTATCAATATAATTAAAAAGGAACACAAACAATTGTTGTATCAATACAATTCCTTACATAATAATCAATAATTACACAAAGCCAGACAAAACTGTCTTTATATAAGTGATAACTATCTGTAGATTGTCATGTTACTGTGCCTGAAATTCAAAAGAGAATATTTGCATGCCTATGGCTTCTCCAGGTGTTCAAAGAGGAAAAACCAAAATAGTTCAGGAAAATAAATACAACACACTGGCATTCTTGCAAAACTCAACAATCATTTACTGGATCACAATAGCCAACATTTGGGCTGATGAAGGTCTATTGAAAAAGTGTTGGTTTGTGTGATCCAGGAAATTATTTGCAAGAGTATTGCAAGAATGCCAGGGTGCTAGAGTTTCTTCTCTTGACGGACAGTGTCTGAACTTGAGTATTGAGTGTGACAGAGTTGGGGTCAACCATTACGTGGAATGTGTTGGACAATTCGAGAAGTCCTTAGAGAGAAACGGCAGGCCCAGAGGCCTTACTGCTCATACATGGGGTTGCGGAAGTTTCCCACTGATCCATAGTCACTGTCATCCAGAAGACGTCCGTAGGACACACGCCTGGGATAGAGAGAGAGAGGGAGGGTTAGAGAGAAAGAAAAAAAAAAGATTGGTTGTCATTATACAGATGCATAAGGAGTTTTACCATTGCACTAATGTCTTTAAAAATTGAAGCACCCTAATACCAACCAAAACAGACTAGAAAGGATCTCCAACATCTGTCGCAAGATCATTGGAGCTCCACAGACAGTCTGGACACCACTATATGAGTAAAGGACCCTAAAGAAAGTGGATAACATCCTAAAGGACCCTGAACACCCCCTGTTCACAGAGTTCAAACTTTTACCCTTAGGGAGAGGTTTCTCTGCCCCCCCGGAGCAAAACAAACAGGGGAAGTCATTCATCCCTGCTGCTATATCTCTTCAAAATCACACAAAAATAAGGACCACCACTGCACTGCACTTTATACCATTGCACTTCATAACTGACTAAATGTTTTGTATATTGTGTGGATTGTGTCTTGTGGGTCAATGTCTCTTGGTGTGTCTTGTGATCCACTGCAAAACCAGTTTCCCCATAAGGGATAATAACGTTTTCTACAACTACCTCCAATGGCTCTACTCACCTCAGTTTGAAGTAATAGGCTCCTCCAAACAGCAGGAGGACAATGATAATAAACACACATACGATGGCTGCGACACTCGCTGAGGAAAGGACACAGAATAAAAGTGGTTAATCTCAGTAGTTAGTGAGTCCCTGAGGGCCTCACCAGTTTCTTCTCAAGCCCTCAGTAAGATATAGAACAACGCTCTTTATTACAAATGCTCGATATCTGTGTTGAAACCACTGGACCAATTGCTGCCAAACTAATGGGGGGGATGATTGAGGGATGATCACTTGTTAAACCGGGGTTGCCTTCCGGTTCTCTACCCTTCTCCTGAAGTGTGCACTCACACACTCCCGATCATTAACATTTACATTTTAGACATTTAGCAGACGCCTTTATCCAAAGTGACTTACAGCAAATACATTTGTCTAAGTAAGTGAATCATCTATCCATCAGTCAGTTTTTTTATTATTATTATTTATTTACAGGAAAGAAACTTGCACAGGGGGGTAGTGGGGATGAAGAGGTCTTTAGGAGGGACAGTTAAGATGTAGCCTGAAGAGATGGGTCTTCAATCTACAGCAAAAATCCATCATAGACTGTTGTAAGGAATGGACTGGTGTAAGGAATATGGCGGAAATTATCTCAAGCCATGATGCTTTGAAGTTGCATGAGGGGAGGTGCACACCTCTGGGTGAAGTGGACTTGGAACTCACCCTGTTTTGACAAGCGATCCTCCCACAATTATCCCCCTGTCAAAGTTGGCAACTGGCCTACTTTGTCTAAGATAGAGCAGCACATTGATGGGGTGTAGACTTTCAGTCAATGAATCATGGCATGTATAAACAGCTCTGGACATGGAGTCAGAGTTCCATGACAGATAAGCATAAGGCCTGCTACTTATTTCACTCTTCTCAGGTTAAAATAGGTGGATCTAGATTATAGAACCTATCCTCACCGGACAGTGTGACTTTTCCAACATCCCTGTTTACATCCCTCTCTCATTCTCTGTTCACTTTAAACCAACATTCCATCTAATAAACAGTGTCATAACTGTTCCTTGCCCCCAATAAAACAGCCCTACCTGATAACAATAAAACTCTACCTGATAAAAGTTGGAAAACATTAGCAACACATTCTGAATGACGGGTCACCAGTCAGACCAATACTCAAGTTCGATCCATGACCAGTCAAATCAGTCAGACCAATAATCAGGTCACCAGGTCTTACTACCCTCTGACCTTAGTCAGCTGACTAAGTGACATTGGTCAGGGACCAGGACTGGCTGATGAGTGAAATTGTGTGTGCTGATGAATTTCACTGTGTGTGAAATATTGTATCTACTGTGATCTATTGTAACTTCTGTATAATGTATCCTGAGGTCAAATAACTTGTTGTGCTGAGAATGAATATGATTAATGATCAACAACACATACAAGTCTAATGTGGACTTTGATATGGCATGTCTTAACAACTGTCCAATTTTAAAGACGCTCACATGTTCACATTCATAGACACTCACTATTACTAATCACATTTGTGATGAAAGTTCTTTCTGCCCGAGGTGAAAGTCAACATAGTTTTCTGTATGTTTTTCAAAGAACAAAATTATTTCTCAATCATAATTTAACTGCCCAATAACAATGATGATGATGATGTACCTGAACTGAGAGCCTGTTTCTCATTGCCGTTACTGGATGGAGATTGAGCAGTTGTACTAGATGGGGAGGTCTGGTCTAGTGCTGCTGTTGAGGACACCCCTGTGGAGGTCACCAGTACCGCTGAGCTTGAGGCTTGAGACTGGGACGATGTAGAGGAGACATTACCAGTAGTTCCATTCACAATGGAAGATGTTACAGTCGATTGACCAGCACCAGTGGTGCCTTGATCCACACTGGTTGGTATCATTGTGGACTGGGCAGTACCCGTAGTCGCATCCACTCCAGTGGTAGTATCCACACCAGTTGGCGTCACAATGGACTGGGTAGTGCCACTCACGGTGGGCGAGGTAGGTTGTGTACCCGTAGATGGCCCACCAGGATCAGCTGTTCCCTGGGTGGTGGTGGTGGTGGATTGAGCCACAGTGTTCTGGTCTGATGTACTGATGCCCTCCGTTGTTGGTGTTGGAGAAGACGGGGGAGAGGATGAGGATGAGGATGTTGGGAAGACAGAGGTTGATGAAGGACTGATGGCAAGAGTCGTGTCACTTACAGATGCCACTGTAGTTGTTGATGGGAGGCTGGTTGCTGTTGAGGGAGCAGTGTCTTCAGAGCTGTTCACACTGGCACTTGTGAAGGGAGAAGGAGAGGTCGCAGAGGCGTGTGGGGTGGATGATGATAGTGATGGTGATGGTGATGGAGATGCCAATGATTCTTTTGTTTGCTGCGGGGCTGCACTGGCCTGTACTCCACAGTACAACAACCCTGCAAGTACAATAGAGACAATGTATATAATACATAAATACATAATTGATATAATTAATATATGTGTGTGTGTGTGTGTGTGTGTGTGTGTGTGTGTGTGTGTATCCATGGTTCATATTAGCAGCCTATGTGTTAGTTGTTAACTTTAAGTTATATCAAACGTCAATCACAGACATGCTGTCTTGAAACACCCAGATAAGATAATCTGCCAAGTGTCAATTTTGATTTCCCTTAGGCCTAACTGTCTTTAGAGGTAATAAGCTATACATACCTGTCAGAAGAATAAACGTGCCGACTTTAATAATCGTATGCGACATCTTCGTGCGCTTGATAGATTTCTCTGAGAACGCAAACGGCGGTAGTTGAGGTTGTTACAGTAGTACACTGAAGTCGAGGGCAGACGGTGATTCGTTGCGAACAATAAATGTTCAAGTCCCGCCTCTTGATGGCTCTTTCGCCTGACCCCCTGGAAGAAAACACACCCCTAGGCTAACCAAAATAAATCACCGACCGTGGCCGACATCTAACGGTAGTGCGTGAACAGAGTCTACATTGAGTAGATAGTTACCTTGTTGGACAATTATCTTTCCGATCATTTTCATTTTAAAAATTAGAATTGTCCTTTGTTGTGTGTTATTGTTGATCAGGAATTGAAACAACCAATGCATGTTTTGAACTGTCTAATAACACATTGGGCCTTCAATAGAAGTTGGCGAGAAATGTTAAGTTACGACCATGTAGGCTACTGAGCGAACCTAATGCACCTGTCAAAGCTCCCCGCTTTGCTGTACTCGATCCTCCGTCTCATCTACAGTGTTGTGGTTACCCAAATTAGCCGCTAGAGGGAGGCACATCCCTGCAGAAACAATATTATATATTGTCAAAACAGACAATGCATGGCCTCAGTATATTCCCTTGAATAGTGCAAGCAAAGTATGATGTCATGTTAAATCAATACAATGTGTATATAAAAAGGATACATATGCACAAAGTGGTAGAAGGCTACACCCAGATATCACAATGAAATACTGTTCTTATAATTCTGTGAGGCGACATAACATTTAAATAAAAACACGCAGAGCATTTTTATAATCCGTGCATGCCTACATGTTGCATTAGTAGCAGTTGGAGGACAGTCTCCAAATCCAAGGACTCCATGCATATTTTGCAATTCAGGTGTAAGCACAAGACGCTTCTCTAGATACAGAGTAGTGTTGCCTCGGTGTAGTGAGCATTTGGGTCCAACAAATCAAAATGATATTTAGAATCTCATGGTGCATGTGCTTACACTGTGAATGTGAGGAAATTGGTTCCATCTCCATTCCAGTCTGAACCCTGTAAATTATTACATGAGCATTATTTCAAATGCGTGAGGCCCGCCATTTGCTCATGGACTAGTGGTTTGCTTTAACACATTTTGGTACAAGATCCATATACAGGGTATAATATTATTTTATTGCCACACTGACAAGAGTCATGAGTGCAATGAGTGTGTGAGGTGCCGTAGGCCGACAGTTCACTGGTTCACATGTCAGAGTGCAAAAGTAGCATAGGTCCAATAGTAGTAGCATTCACGTGTGTTAAAGTATTAACTATTATCCTTCAACTATTATTCTTTCACTCAGATGGAGGACAATTTATCGAGTGACTTGTTGAAGGAACTTGTTTCACATTTATTATTTTAGGAGTGTCATAGCCAAGGGGGTGAATACTTAGACTCAAGACATTTCAGCTTTTAATTTTTAATTCATTTAATTCACTTTGACATTACAGGGTATTTTGTGTAGATCAGTGTCAAAACATCTCAATTAAATCTATTTTTAAAGTCAGGTTGGGGTGAATACCTACTGAAGGCACTGTCGGAGATTGTAGGGAGGAGGAGGGGGGGGGGGAGTTTAGTGTCTGTGCTCTGTAAAATAAGCTGTGGTGTAGACTAACAGTATTGACTGAGAAGAGACAGGGGAAAATCACAAATGTCCCCCTCATATTTAATAGGGTAAATGTAAATCTCAATGTCCACAATGAAGTCATATAACTGGTTCTACCAAACCAGGAGTGTCTAAATACCATAACTAGACTGGAATGTTTTTAAAAATGTAAAAGACATGCTGTCTGGTTTGTCCACATTCCTCGTCCCTTATACTGAACTTTCGGTTAGCCTACTCGAAAATAGCATGCACAACAGCCGTTGTGTCTTTCCATCTAAAGAAGAAAACAGTCTTGGTCATTCTTGTTGTTTCTATATAATGGTACACTGTGCTTAACACTTTTTCAAAAAGGGCACTGACTGAAAATTGGCATTACAATATTTGCATTTCACTTGCCATTTTCCCCCCTGAGGAAAATGTTTTATTTCATTTGAGTGCCTTATAAAACATTAACATCATTCAGTCATACAAAACAATGACAAAACCTGGTTGTGTGTGTGTTGAAGGTACACTAGGACCTCTGTTTAGTTTCAATGTTTGCACAAGACATGACAGTCAATTCCTGTAGAGCGACATTCTTCAACACATTTCCACAAGTCATGTCGGCAGGCAGTTTTGAGGCAGTCATTTAGTCAAATAATTTTACTACGAAATACACGGAACATGATTGAGTCAAGTAAAATAAAGTAAAACAAAAAATAAAGCGTCAATTGTATCGAATATTGATATATTCTAATGACTCAAATGAAACCACACATAAAAATCGAGTTGTTGTCAGGTTCGAAAAATCTACATCAGAAAGCATTGCAGTCGAAACTTCTCTTGGACAGGTAGAGTTCACAGGTGCATACTCCAAAGCCTCCGCAACACCACACCCAGCCTTTTTGGGTAACACGCTCTCAAGGTACCACCCCCACAGAGTTTCAGTCAGACAAGCTTTTAAGACAGAACTCATTGCTTGCATCTTCACTTAGACAGAGGATTACAACTGCATCACATACGAAAATTGACAGCGGAAATTCAGCAGCCATGCCAAATCAAGCTGTGGAGTGGATGCGCACATCGTTGCGCACCCCGGGCATCCTGATATTCGGAATGGTTCTTTCCCCCTGCGGTTGGATCTTGAATCTGACAGCGACAGTGTCCCCGAATTGGAGAACAATCAACAACATTCCAGGTGAGACTACAGACTTGGTCCTACAACAAGGCATATGGGACATATGCAGGTCATTTGAATCATCCCGAGAAATCACTTGCAACCAAGAAGACGAGGTTTACTTCGACAACCAGATTATTGGAATCGCACAGGGGCTGATGGTGGCGTCTCTGATTGTGACACTCATCGGACTGGCCGTTGCTACCCCCGGAACCAGGTGTTGGACGGACCGCCCGAACTGGATAGTCGCCGGTCTGGGAGGTCTGCTGATTTTTTTGTCGGGTGTCATGACGCTTATCCCAATTTCGTGGTACACTCATATATTGGAAGACATCCCAGCGACAAGCACGGATATTCGCGTTGGCTACTCCATTGTACTTGGTTACATTGGGGGAATTTTTGAGGTGCTCGCCGGCTTCGTCATGTTCATTGGGATTTGCCGTTGCTGTGGCGGGAAGAACCGTGGAGAGATACAAGTCTCTGACTCCACACACTTCAATCACACCAGGCCTCCTACACGGCGCATCGACGTGCCGAGCATCAACCGGAGCAAAAGCAGCGCAAGCAGCGTCCCATACTCCAAAGATTCGATGGAAGACGACGTTGATTTTCCTCGTGCAAAGAGCACTGGTGCCCGGACAGTCAACACGTCTTACAGCGGTAGACCATACGACGCTGATTTGTGAGGACAATTGTGAATGTGAGACCTTTGATAAAAACAAAAACAAAACAAAAAAAACACCATCCGAAATGAAGGAAATGCCATTTTTTGTATTAACATTGAAAACCTTTTTTTGTACTAACTTGTTCCATATGTGAGAGATTTAAAATGTTTGTAATCATTTGTAAATATCTCCGTTTGACCTGCATATGTCCCATCTCATCCTACCTGTTTCTATGCTTTTGATACACAACAGTGAGTGTGACCTTTTTCTTTTTTTAGGTCTTTTCTTTTTTTCTGTAGGTCGATCATAAGTGTATCTCTCTCTCTTATTCTAGGATCGGTATGCTTGGCATTAAATATTGTTGCCATACTTTTAAACAGATCAACGATCAGCCGGTCACGCACTTTATATTATTCAGGCCCAGGAAAGACAATGTTGTAAATCAGATCTAATTCAAATGTTTAGGCCCTGAACCAAATGTATTTGAGAAATTGTAATGAGAAATTGTATTAAAATACCAACTATATTTACAAACAGCTGTTATGTCCTTGTGGAGACTGTGGGAGCTTACACCTGTCAATTCCGGTCAGTCGTACAGTAGTAGTGGAAGTAAGCGCTGGGGGTAAATCTTTCAATTCAGTGGGTTATTTTTTTTTTTTTGAATAATAGCATCATATGTGGTTTCGTCTTTTATCCCTATACACCTCACTGTGAAACAGCATTAGCTTGCATTGTGGTTGCTTCCTGTGTGACTGGCGGGGTTCCAACCCTGGTATTCCTGGTAGAAGAGTGGACAAGAGGACATCCTCAACATCAGAGGGTAGCTCAAGTCTATAGGTGCAACCCTTTTAGTTTTTTCAGCCCAAGGGCTTGCCTGTCACTTGTTTTGGCATAAAGTTAAGAGATGGGGTGGGGAAATGTGACCACATACACAGAGCTCTGGATGCAAGGACTAACCACTAGTCATGAGTGCTGTGTATGTATGCATGCATGTACTGTGTTGTATGTACTGTGTTGTTGTCTTGTGGCATTATGCTTTGATGAAGTCGCTTGCTCCGAAACGTGTCAGCAAATAAAACATAATTGAAGGGATCAAGTTGCCATCCAGGACCTGTTTTCTTCATACATCTATACTCACTCACTCGGCTGAGCACCCCTCCAGCCAGCACATATCAGCATTTCATATTTTAAAGCTAAATTGTTTATTTAGAAATGCATAGTTTGTAAATAAACAATGACCAACCATATACTTCTGTTATAAGGTAAGAAAGTTGTACCCAGTTTATTTAGCCTTCAAGAATTAATGTGTATGTGTCATGAACTAACTGAAATAACCATTGAACAATGGTTGTGCCAGATTGTGCCTTTAAAATCATACCCAAAACTGGTCTCCACAGCCCACTTGTTGGTATAGGCAATCTGAAGGTGGACCTACAATACGATATATGTTAAAGTTAGCATTCACCCCAAAATGTAGGTTTTGGTTTCAGACCTCAAGTAACCTAAAATAGAGATAAATCCACAGCCAAATCTTAAGTCCTTCCTGGATTCCTTGGATCCTCTTTCCTCACCGGCACTTCAACTCATTGGAGGAGAAGGTCCGTGGGAGGAACTTCTGATATTCTCCACCAATGCATTAAGTGGTGGTCTCGGGAGACAGGTCACGGAGAATCAAGGAATTAGTTTTGTAACTGATGGCAGCATCATTGGTTGTACACTTACAGTGCCTTCAGGAAGTATTCAGACCCCTTCACTTTTTCCACATTTTGTTGTGTTATAGACTCAATTTAAAATGGATTAAATTAAAAGAATTTGCAATCCACACACACAATACCCCAGAATGAACGCGAAAACAGGTTTAGAAATGTCAGTAAATGTATTAAAATTGAAATACAGAAATACGTCATGTACATCAGTATTCAGACCCTTTGCTATGACGCTCTTAAAATTAGCTAAAAAGCAAAAATGTCATCAACAAAATCACTCAATAAGTTGAATTGAGTCCATCTTAAAGCAAGGATAATAGTTCATGTAATTTTGGAATTAATATCTTTGTTTTTATAGGGTCTTTGATTTGCATAGGAATCAATTACACACTGGGCATGGATACAAACATCAAAACTGTCAAACTAATTTCAATGAAACATTAAACATCTTGACAACTAAATTACAATACTTGTGGGGCTACAGTTCTAAAACATGGAGCAGATTTTATTTCAGTAAACAAATAATTGCACAATTTAAAAATACATACAAATTCCAGAGGATAAACACAGAAGTATTTTTACAACACTACTTTCCAATGTGATCCTCAATGGAAGAGAAATCTGACTAAAAACAAGGGGGAGGTTGATCATACAAATTAGCGAAAGCAGCATTTCAGTCCATCACACCTGCAGTTTTACAAAAAGAGCCAAAGAGATGAAAATTAAGAAAACCTTCTTGTTCACAGTGTTTCTCTAAGGAATAATGCCATTGGTAATAAATCCCATGAATACCGCCATTAGAGTTTCACTTAAAATGTTTTGCATTGAACACTGAAGGTTTCCGCCACATACTAGCTAAGGAACTTGTCATGGTTTTTTTCTAAAGATGAGAGAAGTCTTGTGACTTTAATGACCAAAGTGACAAGAATCAAGAGAGATTGAGAGAATTTTGAGAAGCTTTGCATTCATATCAAAATCAATCTTTGTTTCACAATTAGTTGGCATCTTGTTTTCATACTTCACAGGAAAAATAAATATCAGTCTACAACAGCCATCGCTACAACTTTGCTTTTTTGATCTGGCATTGAGCTGCTAAACCACACTAGGCCAAAACATGTCATTTAAATACTATGAGGCCAAACCAGTTTTGCTACAGCCTAAATAAGCTAGTGTTTATTTTCAAACCTCATAAACCAGCAGCCAATGGTTTCAATGAGGAAAGAAAAGCACAGTTGAAATTCCTGTCATTTGTTAAGCAACTGAAGCAGAATGGCACAAACAAGTCTCAGAGAAAAACATATTGCTGGAAGATCTTCTTGATCTTCCAGAACGCAAACCGCACACATTCAGTCATGACATCAAAAACGCTGCATGATGTAACAGTTTATCCAATAAAGGGTAAAGGCATCTTCTGAGAATGATGAGATCCACGGACGGACGGATGTTGTTCTGAGGAGTAAAGTGTTTGTTTGTGTGTGTGTGTGGGGGGGGGGGGGGGAGAGAAAGAGACCAAATTACAGACCAGACAAGATACAACAAACCTTTTAAATGACTTCTACAACCTTTCCCAGTTTTGCACATTACAGGTAGACTATGACATTACCACTGGAAGTTGGATGACTTCAGAGATGTTTCAGATTCACCTCTAGCAAGCCTCTTCACTTGCTAGCAATTACATTAGCACATAAGCTTGGGAGTGCAGTGCGATTGCAGTGACAAAAAGTTCGCTGAGGGAAAGGTCTTGGTTTACGCTAGTCATCTCTGCTGGAAGTCACCCCTCTTCGGCATATTGACTGTCTACCTTTAAGGAAAATGTTTTGACTAGAATAACAGTCTAGTTCCTAGTGGCTTGTAAGCATGACATGCACATTTATGCGGTGTATCACATGACAATGTAACTGGATACAATGTCCTACCTGGAGTACGGTGGGGATCCATCTGCCCTAAACACAGGCTCCATCCAGGTTTGCCTCCTTTGCAGAAGCACATGCTTTCCTGTAAACAAATGGCCAAATGAAACATCAAGTCGGGGTCAATATTCTGTGCAGTGCGACTGTGATTTGGACCGACCTGGAAGACAAGATCTTGGGAAGGGTTGATTTTTGGCCCCTAACACATCACAATGACCTCATGTTTATTAAGTGAGGGTTTTTTTAAATGTCATGTGAAGCCAAAGGCAATTTTCCACACGACATGGACAATAAAGTTGTATTCTACAGAATATGAATTAAGAAATTGTCATGAATTCTAGATATTGTTAAGGTTACCTCCTCTGGGCATGTACTCTCTGTCTGATGAATGCGAAGACAAAGGCAGCGATGATGACACCGCAGATGAATCCCAGGACGCCCAGTGTGAGTGGCACGCTGACCGCCTCGTTGACGCTCTCGTGACAGGACTGGCCCCGGTAGCCCAGTATACACTCGCAGACCGTGTCTTTGCCCAACATCACACACAGCCCATGGCCACTACACTGTGTGTCACCGCAGGATGGCTGGTCCAGACTGCCAGGCAGAGTGGTGGTGAGGGCCATTACTTAGAGGATCTTAAGTTTACACCGGAGGGCGGGTGGATGACAGAGGGATGGGGCCCAAACACTGAAATACACATTAAAATGTCATTTTTGCATCAGTGATAACAATAAAGATTGCTCTCTTAGAACTTTATTTTGGCCCCATTTGATTTGCAGCTGGAGAAATGTTACCACAAAATTAAATACAGCGCTAGGGATGCAAGGAGATCAAAATTATAGTTAACCATGTTTTGAAACTATACAGTGTTTGTTTACAATTACATTGTTTACAAACAACGGAGTAAAACAAGCTTATATTTTAGGTTCTGATGGATAAGAAAATGTAACCAAGCTCGAGGCATTAATAAGTTGCATTCTTCAAGAATCAATGGCTATGTACTGTATCATTCATGTCCAAAAATTTATCTACCAATGTCCTTACCAACTGCCCCTTTAACTCTCCAAATTTTACAAAAAAGTTTACCATCTACCCTAACCAATCTAGTGCTCTTCACTGCAAACAGTAACCTTTAAAATCACCAGAGGAAGGATAGAGTGTAAGATCAGATTCAACTTTGTCATTGTGCAGAGTACAAGTACAGAGACAACGAAATGCAGTTAGCGTCTAACCAGAAGTGCAAAAAAGCAGAAAAGTGCAGTGTGAACAATATATACAGGTAGTGCAGTATAAGTAGTGCAGTGTAGCAGTATATGTATTAGCAGTAACATTATAAGCAGAATAAATAGAATGCAGTATGAACAGTATAAGCAGCATATGCCAGGGCTCAAGTATACAGACACTCATGAGGGGTTTCCACACAGAATGGGGTTTGTTTCAACTGCATCAGCTCCGATCAGTGAGCTCATCCAGTTTTCAAATCACTTCTCACCGATTACATTTCATTGCCACCAGTAGATAGTCAAGTCTTACAATTAGACCAGGCGTGATTAAAATAATATTCTGGCACGGCTTGGAGGCAGGCTAGCTATCTGGTCCAGCAGGTTTCACCTCTTTCAACAATTGATTCAGGTCAAAAACATACGCCCAGGTTGGGAAGGTAAACGTGGCTTTACATACCAACATACTCCCAAGCATGTACTTACTCACCAGTTTGTCGAATGTTGAGGCTGTTTTGAAGTGAATTCCGAGATTTTGTGTTTGGGTTACCTGTCCGTAAAATAGAAGCTGTTGAAGGTGTTGTGTGAGAAGGAGAGAAAAAAAGACTTCCCTTAAATCAGGAAACAAAAGATGGGAACAGGAAGGAGAGAAGCCAAGCCCTTTGAGTTTGAATACCTCCAAACAGGAAGAATCAGGTCAACACCCCTCCCTGTTCACCTACTTGAGTCACACACTCTCTCTGAGCAGGACTTTGATAACTGTACCGAGAATGAAACGAGGGGGAACTTTCAAAACAAGCACTACAGCAGCAAGGACAATACAAATAAAACTGTTTCTGTGAAAGAGAAAAAAGGTTAAATTGGGTGTAAATGGACAATTGAGAAAGGGTACCCCTCCCACCCACGTTCAGTGTTAAACTGCTGTGAACTGCTGTGCAATTAGCCACTCAGTCAGACTGGTGGGGGTGCGAATGAGGAAGGGGCTTTGGGGCATGTTGAAAACACAGCAATGCGACAAGACCAGACAAGACTTTTATGGAACAATGTACCTAGATGGTAGGCCCTGATAACCAAAGATCCTAAAGTAGGCCTGTGGCACAAACTGTGTGCATGTAAACAGAAACACACTGTAATACCCACTTCAGTAAAAGTGGAAAATAAGATAAAAACATCAGCTTTCCTCTAGTCTGGAACTTGATATTGCTTTACAATAGGGTATTGACTGACATGAGAACACAAGAGCCATTGGCTAATTCTGTTTGTTGAACACTACAGTATAAGACTGTCTGATGCAAATCTACGCATGATGTTTGTTTGAGAGAATAAACCACACCGGCAGGTTTCAGATAAGTCGTATTTATTTCAATGAAGAAAAGGAGGAGGGCTCTCCAGTAAGTGTTCAGGTCACAGACATTCTGTCAACAGTGGTCAGCAATTCCTAGGAGAGAAATCCGTAGATGGATTAGATTGGAGTAGATTTCTGAATGAATCAGACATTAATTATTACTATATTGGGAAAATCCAAAAGCACAAGATACTGGAGTAATAAACCAATTGTGTATAGACCAAAATGTTTATTTTGTCCCAGCCTGGTGTACACCATATGCTACATCCCATTTCTCCACCCTTTTCCTGAAGGATAAACTTGTGTACTTACAACATGGCTTTAACTGGGAATGGAGCCTGTGCATAGACCAATCCTATGATTTTAAATCCATGTGGGTAGGTGCACACTTTAAGCGGAAGGATGGAGAAATGGGAGTCATATTTAACAAATCAATTGAATTTTCAGAAGCTTGATTAGCTAGGCTGGGACAAAAGTCGCCAGCTCGACAGAACCAGAAATTAACAATCAAAAAAATCACTGAGTTAAACCGATAAGAGAAAAGGCTCCATGTACCTCGTCAGGGTCATACATCTCGTTAGCGAAGGACTCTGCATAGACTGTGCGTCCCTCCATGTTGGTCATCAGGGTCTCCTTTTCTGCATCATGGTCCCGAGCAGCTTTTGCCCTCCTGCAGACACATTTCACAGACAGACGCATCGGTTGACCCCTTTCACATCGGATTGCAGTGGAAATACCAGTTTGAGATATGGCCAATAACTCTACTGTCTTCCTCATGCTGGCCAACTGCCGGCACCGGTATAAAAAGGGTTTTGCGTGTGTGTGTGTGCGCGTGTGTAAGTAAGAGGGGCTAAACCAGTAAGGTCGTCTGGTTTAAGTATGTGTGTGGTTGGTTTCAGGGACACTGGGAAGAACAGTGAATGTGTTACTTTCACACAGATGTACTAAAGTACAGTACTACTTTATCAAAATACAACAATTAAGTGCTCCTCTAGTATATCCCCATGTCACTTGTGTATCAGCCCGCCAATTCCACATACCTCCTCCCGATGATGACTCCAGTGAGGATTACCCCAGCGATGAGGCTAAGGAGACCCAGGGTGAGGGGGGTGTTGTTACGGGCCCCCAGGCCCTCCCCATCCTGACAGAACTCCCCCTGGTATCCCAGCATGCACTGGCAGCGGGTCTCTCCACCCTGCGTCACGCATACTCCGTGGCCGCTACAGCGCTGGACGTCACATGACTGTGAGTCCTTACGCACCTCGGCCACCCCGTCTTGGGGTTTGGGGGAGGGGAGGGCCATCCCAACATTTCCCAAGGAGGGGGGTGCAGGTTTGGGCTCGAGTCCAGATGCTATATCGTTGTACGAACCTGAGGGTGGGACACATGGATGGACACACGTGTCTTTCAATACTCTCCAACTGATCCTTTGGCTAGACTCTAGCTTTCTTGCAGAAACCATAATTTGGTCAATCAAGCAGTATTTTTTCCCTTGGTGGAAAAGCTGCTGTAGCACAAAGTGAGAAACACAAAAACCACCACTTGCTTTGTGTAATCACTGCCTACCCGACCAAAGCTGTAATTTAAGACCAATAAGTTGCCATGCTGTGAGTGTAGTGTTCCCCATTCCTGCAGATACTGTACTAGATAAGAGGGGAAGAGAGAGCTCACCCACGCTCACGCACAAATAGACACAAAGCCTATTGAATGGATGCATTGTTGTAGGCAGCAGTAAGATAAACAGTGTCCAAATGTATCTGCTGAATCAAACCGGTTCATATGTCACCTGCGGAAGGTATATTGGCAACCAGACAGACAAACCAACCATTGCTTTAAAATGTTGAATGAACAACATGCTACCAACAACTCGCTGTCACTTACTTTGAAAATAAGATTGACATTAATGACTTTTACTCAACCTCTTGCTAATACGACTGCCACTTGTCCCAACACACTATATTACCCTCTGCCCGTTTTAACAATCTTTCCCCTCCCACCTGACAATGTTCTAAACCAACCACCTGCCCACTCAATCCCATCAGCCCTTCTCAAAACTCTCTAACGACCCCATTGCTTTCTATACCACCCTAATCAACACCTCCCTAAACACTGGCTCTGTGCTGGCTGCCTTTCGTACAACCAGTCACACCTCTTCTCAAAAAGCAAACACTTGACCCATTTCTTGCTTAAAACTACAGACTGGTATCCCTTCTCTCTTCATCTAAAACCCTATGACCAACTCTCTCTTTCAGACAATCTCCTTGACCCACATCAATCTGGCTTCAAGGCGGCCCACTTTACTGAGACTGCACTCCTTGCTGTCATGGAGGCCCTCTACACTGCCAGAGCTTCCTTACTCTCTTCTGTTCTCGTCCACTGTGTTTGACACAGTGAACCACCAGATCCTTCTCTCCATCCTCTTAAGAGCTGGGCATCTCACGGGGGAACTTACAATCCTGCTCGTCTGATTGGTCCAGGCAGTCAGGCTGGCGGTCACAGAACTTGGCATTGGGGAGGCACCTGCTGCCATCCCTGCAAGCTCTGCTGCCTGCCGGACACTGGGGGGAGGGGGCACAGGCCGTAGCATTGACAGGGTGCTGGTCCTGCCCACACCTGCAGCTACGCCCGCCCGGGTAGGGCAGGCAGAGCTGACTGCAGCCCCCGTTTCTGTCTGAGCAGCCATTGGTCCCTGGATCAGAATGAAGGGCAGAGGATCGGCTTAGAGGAATGTCATGTATGTAGCAATGCAAGACAAAAGAAAAATATTTACATTGTTTTTCAATGATTTAACCCTTCTCTATTCACCGACTGATAATGACTCATGCTATTCTGGATAAGAATGTCATGAGAACAGTCGGAACCGATACGACATGGATGACATGACAGAATTCCTGCACCATGACCTAAATAGCTAAGATGGCTTAACCATAAGATCACACACCCGCAAGATCATACGATAGATTTCATGCATTCATGCAAAGTATATTCACGTGCTTGTAAAACAGGCTATTTCCATTCTGAGCGCTGGAGAATAAAGGGCACTCAGTGTAGCGCCTGGGTGTCTAAGGTAGGGCCCTTCATAGCCTGCCAAGCTCAGTCTTTCACCAGATATCAGATCGCTCCACTCCTATTCACTTCTCTCAGGGGGGTAGGGAGCTTTTCACTGGGCCTATGTGAACACATGCATGCAGGCACACAGACACCCACACCTCACCTTTCTGGCTGGTCTTGCTGTAAGCCCTCAGAGCCACTACATTGGTCTTTACCTCAAACCATAACTGATTGGGTTGCAAACCATCACTGAACCATAGTCTAGTCACATCTGTAAAAGAGAAGACACAGTCTGAGAAGTGAGAAGACTGCAAATCACACATTCCTAATGTGATGGTTTTTAAATGAAAGGAATGCCAAGTTCTCTGAACTCCCCCCCCCCCCAAACCTAATCCAGTCAATACATCTATTTGCAAAAGTCACATGTCAGAAGCCAGAATTGTAGTGTGAACAATAACATGCATGCAATGGATTCGCGCAATTCATAACACAATCGTACATGGGAAGTTGCATAATACTAACCAATTGGTGAATAGCAAGAGAACATCGCATCTAAAACTTAATACTGCCATCATCTGGTGACTACAAGGGTTGCTAACTGGGTAGCAATACGAGCGGCAATTCATTGGGTAGGAGAAAGTGTACCCAAGCTAGTGACCATACCATTGTCAAGGGTGATCCAGAGGAGGATGTTGTCAGTGCGTGTGAAGGAGACTATGAAGCCAGGGCCTGCTTTATACTGTCTGTATCCAGACCCATCTATACCAATGGAGCTGATGACTCGAGCACCTGGAGAGAAGACAAGGAGAACATTTAGCAAAGCTTGGGACAGAAAACCAAAAGCAGACAAAAACAAAACCAGTCACAAAGTAGAGAAAACAAAAGCAAGCTCGGTGTTACAAAATGTACTAGATATATTTCTGTCTTAATACAAATTGCAATTAGTGTAAAACTGATGATTCATCATGATGGAAGCCATTCTCACACATTCATGACACCTAGCTTCGGAATTTCCTCGCCATTTAGCTGACCCACACAACAGAAAAGTGCAATAGCCCGTTACCCCACCAATTGCCAATGAGTTAAGAGTACAATTCTAATGCAAATATTATGTCGGATGCAGAGGCTGACGTGCGGACAGCACATTCATTTGCATTTGGTGCATGAACAGGTTTGGCAACATTAGTATTGCTTTGCACTGGAGGTATTCCGGTGGACAGGGTGGGGGGGACAGTGAAATATGCGAGGAAAATATTGCTTAAAAACAGTCTATTGTAGTGGTATTTCATTCCATAGATATTTAAAAACACTTCTCCCATTATTAAATCACATGTAGTTTTTATTTGCGATGGTGGCTGTTTTCTCTGCTCTCCAAGTGACAGTTTAGCCTATTAAAAGAGCACATTGTAGCACTTTACCCCATAGCTACTTCTACCCAGTTGAGGGGATACGCTTTTAAGTTTGGCTACAAACTTCAATTAGGCTACATGTCTAACTACACATAAAAAGTGCAATTTGTCTGGTGTTACTCCCCTTCTGTATCAACACTTGAAAGAACGAACAGGCAAGCAGTAGGATGACAGGGCTCATTTAAAATATCTGTTCAACAGTATGCCTGAATAGGGCATAATAACAATCGTTAATAGATGGACTCAATGTAGGCTACAAATACAAAGAGGAATTACTGGAAACAGTAGAGAAACATGTGCATGTTACATTCAGTCAAGGACGACCTGCAGCACTTCTATTCATGGAATTATCAATATGTTATTGAAGGTCACATTGCGAGCAAATAACAATATTTCTATGCTTCACCCATTGGTTCAGAATGGACATTAGACACCAAGTTATCCATAGTCAAGGAACTTGTATTGATATGCATGTTTCTTATGGTAATTTTAAAACTAATGGAAAAAAAAGTATGTTTAGTCTAGGGTTAAAGTTTGAGGTAGTGACAGTAATGCAAAGCCTTGGTGATTCACACCTGCCTGCCTGAGTCCATATTAGGTAAAGACAGGTGGGCCTCCCCTGCCTGTCTCCTCCCCACCCACACCCGCTGGCCTCACACGTGTGCTACAGATAGGATAGCTCAGAGCGTCTGCTCTTTTCCATCAGGCTCATTGACATGACCGTTGCCTCTTTCTTCGTGACGAAAGCTTCTGCACAGCACACCTCAGCATGTTGGGTGGTAAAGCCAACAAGGAAATTATTATTTCCACTTGCATGACAATGACTGAAATACACTGAAGAAACTACTAAAAACTATAGCCAACATGTACATCACATTCCATTTTGCTTCACAGGGACAGGTACTTGCTCCAGTTGTGCATGGGCAAAGAGGAACAGCCAAACAGAAGAAGCGTTCGGTTAATTTATAACACTTGTTTTATTCCGTTTTCTGATCTTTTATTTTTGTAACCCACGTATGTAGAATATTAGAACTGGCCTTTTTCTTTCTTATATACCTTATGGTCACCGTTTCATGTTTACAGTGTTCTACAAAGCCACCAGTTTCAAACAAAGCAGCATCATTGAAACAGCGTAGTATAGCAAAAAAGTGGTAAAGCTTAGAAGCTTTTAACCTGTTTTAATGCATGTGAAAAGCCTACATTGTCAGATGGAATTATTGGTGTTCAGTGTTCTTAGACTAAGTGCTTACTCTGTTTCCATTCCAGGCAGATGGATCAGACCTTCTGCCACATCACATCAAGCTCATGATGAGGCAGGTGAAGGACATGCAGAAAAAGGTCGAAGGATGTATGGCTTTAATGCAAGATATTTGTGACAATTGACGCAATGAGTGGCAGATTTCACCTGGACTTAATCATTTTGGAGTCGGGGCCAGAGCTTGACCATGCACTTTTCATACTGAGCAATGGACATCCCAAAGTTTATGGCATGCAACTGTTCATCATGCAAGTCCAATCCATGATGAAAAGATATCCTGGGTGGGCAATGAACACCAACTGGGATGGTTCCTTGAGCAAGGAGGGATTGCCAATCAATGCACGGAGATTCATAAAGGACAAAATCTTCCAGAGATTTCCTCTGCTGAGCAACACCAGACTGGAACAGTGTGATGGACATAATAAATGAGTTACCGTGGAAGATGATTTTCCTGACAATTGTTACATGTTGGTCTGAAAGGAGAATACAGACGAAGAATACCATGTGACCTATTCTCCTCGTGTCTCGTTGCAGTTTGTAAATACCTTGAATAAACACGTCTGCATATGCAAACAAAGCCCGGAGTTCCATTAACGGACTTGTTTTGCACTATAAAACATTCATATTTCAAAGTAACTCATCACTAATTTATATGTAAAACGGTTGTGTTTATAATGAGAACAAGCTTTTATAGGCCTAACAAATCTTGAAATGGTAACATAACCCAAAGCAACCAAATTCCCATATGCCCAGCAAGTCACAGAACATTGTCTTTAGCACTAATATAAGTCATATGATATGACACTCTACATGTAAATGTAATATTTGTAAATGCAGTCAACCTATTTAATACCAACCTCAAACACTGAACTGAAATATTTTTCTCCTCAAGTGGTTAGAGAAATCAGGTGTCATGAAAGAGGAGTGTATTAATATATCCACCAGAAAACCATCAAGCCTAATTGACTTTTAAAAACAGGAATGTAGTCAAGACCACTTCATTCTCCAACCAAAAAAAAAGGAGTTCATATTTACTGCAACCAATATGAAGTCCTAAAGTGCTCACCTATGTCAGCCCAGTAAAGCTGCGTGCCCTTGTTGGAGAACACCAGAGAGGTGGGCATCACAGCCTTCCTCCACAGCAGCGCCCGTCCACGGCCATCCATGAAGGCACAGTCCACCTGGGGCAAGCTCTTGCTCTTCACCCTGCCCACTGCCGTGAAACACAGGCGCCCGGACTGCGGGTGCAGGGCAATGGAGGTAGTCTCCTGGAGGTCTGGTTGGAGCAGGTCGGTGGTGTGCTCACCCCCGGAAGAGGTCACGTGGAGGTTGGGCTGCTTACTGCTGCTCCAGTACACATTGAGGGTCACCCAATCCACGGCCAGTGCCGTAACTGCATCGTCCCGGAGCTTGAGGAGCCTGCTCTTTGGTGTCAGGCCCTTGCTGCCCAGCTTCAGCAGGTCCACTGAGCCCTGGCCAGCATCCACCAGGTACAGCGTGCGGTCCCGGAGGGCCACATCCAGCCCAGAGGCCTCGTTCACCCGAGGCAGGGCCAGCACGCGGTGGTCGGGCCATTGCTTCAGCCCCACGCCTGCACGCATGGTTCGCATGAAGATCTCCACAGGTCCGAAGGGGGGGGGGGATGGGTAAAGGAGAAAGGGAGGTAAATGACAAGAACTGATTAATATAGAGTTGGAGGGAGTCCGTGGATTCAACTGATCAGGACCGTTAACGTAGAATGACTGGTACCTTGTTGCTTCATGCTGCTACATGAACCCAGTGTCTTCCTACCTGTGTGACTGTTGTGGGAGAGAGCAGCAGGAGAAAGGTGGTGTCCACAGGGGTGGAACAAGTAAGGCCATCCCCAGCTAAGAGGAGCCCCACTGGGCAGCGACAAACAGCACTGGGCCCCATGGCCACTCCTGGAGCCCCAGGCACTGTGGTCAAGACCGGGGCCAAGAGACACAGATGGGAACACTTGAGCTTCTCACAGGGGCTGCTCACACTGGCTTGGGTGAGGGGGTGCATTGTCTGTAGAAGACAGACAGTGAGGAATAATATGATTATTATTTTTTATGTTTGATGGTGGAAATGGGGGGGGGGGTAGACAAAAGTGAACAACTTAGGATCTACATGCATTCTGAAGACAACAGGGCTTCCCATCGGAACAATTTCCAGCACTTGAACATGGCAATGCCATAGATGGACTAAGTACCACAGCCATCACATGGTAACATTTGAAGTATATATATATAAAAAAATAAATCTTTACTCGAAGTCCAAAAGGCTGTCCTGGTCTTTTGAGCAGAACCTTGCGATTTTTGCCAGTGTTCTTATGGGCAGCTTGGATGGTCCTTCTCTTGGTGTCAGACCAGTAGACCATGTCATTGAAGAGCGTTATAGAAAAGGGGCTGGGCGTCTCTGTTAACTGTAGAAGCTTTAGAAAACAGACGGGAGAGGGGAAAATGTTTCCATTCACAGATGCAAGCCAGTTTAAATTAATCTAGTTATGCAAATGAACTTGGCTATTTCATTCTTATCACTGTTAAATTGCCCCTCCGGAGATGCATAGTCATATGAAACTACTTAATATTACCATCTGAAGCCCATGATTAGATATGTGTTATTGATGGTTGACCTGTTGAAGATACCAGTGGGATCGAAGCGTTGTCCGTTTAATGCTCCCCAATAAATGATCACAAATGCATAAAAGAGCAGACATTGCTCTTTTCAAAACATACCCTAATATTCTCTCCCTCCAGCGTAGCAGAGCCGATGCACTTGAGTTTCTCATCAGTCCAGTAGATGCGGTCTGCGAGTGTGTCCACGGTGAGACTAACCGGCCAGCTGAGACCACTGCTGACCACAACCTTCCTCTCAGAGCCGTCCATCCCTGCCTGCTCGATTTGGGGTTCACTGCCGATCTCGGACCAGAACATCAACCTGGAGCAGGGGTGAATGTGTGGTTACATCCTAATAGTCTTTCCTCTATTCTTCACACCCTCTCTCCCTGCCTTCTTCTCTAACAGCATTGGAGGAGAATGAGAGACCAGGAACCTTAGAGGTTCTCCTCCAATTTGTTTTGAGAAAGGAGGACAGACTAGTGGGATGCAGCAACTGAGTGAGTTGGTGAGAGAGAAAGACACTGATGATACAGCTGACCTGTCAATCTGACATATACCATGTCCACCCTCACCCTTTCTGAGGTAGCAGCACCAGGGAGCGAGGCTGTTCCAGGTCCTCATCCAGAACCACAGCATAGTTCTGAGTCTTCACTGCTGTAGCGCCACTGATCCGAACCGCCAGAATCTGACCTGCCACCCCATCCACCCAGTATAGGTTCCTCCCGACCCAGTCCACAGCAATGGAATCAGATTTTACACCTGAGAGGGAAAGAGAGCATATTCTGCAAGTACACCACATAGACCTTGGTCGAATACATGTCACATACTTGAGCTGCTGATTTTGTTTGCCTGGTACCATGAAAGCAATAGAATAGTAAAATGTGTCATACGTGTCTGATCTATGAGAATTAGATATTCTTAGCTATAGAAACAACTAATTCAGGCTTCCTGAGCTATCTTTTTCCAAAATCATGCTAAGCAAAATTGGCCTACTTCTCAGGTAACAGGTTACATCCCAATAGTCTTTCTGCTATTCTTTGCATACCCTGTCCCTTTATCAAAAAGCATTGGAGGTGAAACTCTTAGTGGAGGAACCTGTGACATATATTGAGAAGGAAGAGAGTAAGGAGGATGTGAGGAGTGAGAGTCTATTGGGAGGCAGCCAGTGACAAATCCCTACGTTTAATGAATGAAATCCTCAGAGACTTCAAGTAATCTAGTTTGTTTCATTTCCCCAAAGACCAACCCGGACCTTTGACGAGCGTGCCCTGGCTCTTGTTGTTGATGGAGGCCCACTTGATGCTCTCCTCCTCCAGGCTAACCCAGAACACCCTCTGCTCACTCCAGTCATAGTCCAGGGAGAAGACAGGCCTCTTGACCTTGGAAAGGACCCTGAGGCTGGCGCTCCGTAGGCCGAGGACCAGGAGGTCGTACTGCACCGATGCCAGCAGGAGGGGCTCCTCTGTATAAAAAAAAAAAGACAATATACATTTCATTGGGTAAAAAAGCTAGCCAGAAGTTCCAGGAAACTTTCACTGGGACTCACTTATGTATAGTGCCAGCAGCTTTTCCTAACCATTTATCCTGTAGAGAAAAAGCTTGGACCCTCGTTGATCATTGTGTACACCTGTCCCTACAGTGTACTCTGGGTCCCTGCGCTATAACCAGGGCCCAGAGTTCTTCTTCGGGCCATGTTTACAGTACCTTTGGTCTTGCAGCTGCGCCCATCCGCCTCCAGTAGGTAGCCCGGGTGGCAGCGGCACAGGTAGGACCCGCGGGTGTTGAGGCAGGCGTGGCTGCAGACTGCAGGCTTGACCTCGTTACACTCGTCAACATCCACACAGGAGAAGCCGCTGGCCTGCAGCCTGAAACCTGCCTTGCAGCCACACCTCTGGAAGTGGTCATAAAAAAAATTAAAAAAAGTTTAAAACCACACTCTTGTCACTTCACTTTGAAGCAGTTGTTAGATGTAGGACATTTTCCCATCGATCTGAGGCATTACCTAAATGTTACAATGCAATAATAACATTCAGGTAGTTGAGTTGTTTCCATTGCAATAAAATGGTTGTGCCTACATAACACAACTCAGGACTAGGTTTAATCTGGGTCTGGGAAACTTCCACATAATACAGTTTCAATCCATCATCAGTTCAGAATCCACCCACTGGTCCATGAGGGGTGCTGATACAGTGGTGGTCACAGAGAGGGGTCCCGGGGCTGGAGCAGTTCTTGCTGACACAACCTGGCCCCTCATCAGAACCATCAGGACAGTTAGTGATGCCGTTACACAGCAGGGATGGATCCACACACTCTCCACTGCTACACTGGAACAGGTGGGGGGGACACTTCGTCTGACCACCTACACACACGTCAGGAAACAAGAATAACCATAGACTCATGCCTAATCCATAGCCCATACCCCCTATACATTTGTACAGATCTGAAAGGACTGAAAAGTGTAATAGCTTGGTGGTTATCATGTGCAGATAGCATTTTACACAGTTAGAGATTATTATGGTAATCAATAGGCCCGGTGGAATGTTAACCAATTGCTTGAGTATTGGTTACAAGGTGCTGGTAAGTAGTTTGTCTCAGCTCACATCCAGCCTCGTCACTCTCATCCTCACAGTCCCTCTGTCCATCACACCTCCAGGACAGGGGAACACACTGGCTCTTGGAGGCACACGTCCACTGGAACTCCCCACACTTCAGCGGGAAGATTTTACAATTCTGAAATCAAGAACAGATTACTTTGCAGTGCATGCAAATACATTCAATTTGATCAAAAACAGGGTGTTCAAGTACACTAATAGACTGCATCATTTTAACAATCATTTAAACCTCAATGATTATTATAAACAAGCTCATACAACAGGCCTTTGACTGGAAATAGAAGTTAGCAAGATGATGGCTTTTAACCCAGCCCTGAGCACTAGAACACCCCTGTATGAGTGCCTGCCTGTCACCTTCTCATCAGAGCCATCCAGGCAGTCCTCCTCGCCGTCGCAGACCCACTCCTTGAGTAGGCACTCGTGGCTGTGGGGGCAGCGGTGCTGCAGCGGACAGTGTGGGGGCAGGGCACAGCCCGCCTCATCTGAGTGGTCCCGGCAGTCAGCGTGCCCGTCACAGCGCAAGGCCTCTGACACACACTGCCCACTGCCACATTGGAACTCCGCTTTGGCGCAGAGCTCTGCCGCTGGTGGAGGGAAGAGCATGTCAGAATGAAGGGAGAGGGGGTGTGAGAGCAGGGAGAACAGGTAGAGAACATACATGAGAAGGGAGAGAGCAAGAGAAGGTAGAGAAAGAGAGATACACCAGGGTAAGGAAGCAGAAGGGAACAGACCAACCACGTGCGACACCCCACCCATCAAGAAAGGGAAACATTTTTTAGATGTTTTAATCCACTATACGAGATAAATCAAGTACCCAAAACATTCAAATTGATACATTTGGCTAATCTTGTTTAGAGTAGTCTTACCACAGCTCTTTTCATCAGAGCCATCTACACAGTCTTTTTCCCCATCACATATAAAGGTCTCTGGGATGCAGCGGGTGTTATTGTCACAGCGGTGATTGCAACCCTCTGTTGGTTTCCAGCACTCTATTTCATCAGAGCGGTCCTGACACTGGGCTGTGCCATCACACACCTGCTTCATGTCTATGCACTTCTTCCCATGAGCACACTGGAACTGACCTGAGGGATCAGAACCAATAAGAAAATAGACAGCATACATCAATAGTGTGTGCAACTTTGCTGCTCAGAGTAGCAAAATTGAATCAAAATTGGGGCTGTTGAGGTGAACGCCCAGTAGTGAATTATGGTGAACTTAAAGGAATGCTTCACTCAAATCAGTCCACCATAAGTCCGGTCCCAAAATGTAGCAAATGGCAGGGTAGAGTAGCTTGCCTTGAGCAGGGATCAAACTCAATCAGTCGCACTAGCTACTGCCCCAAGAGAGTTAACTCCCTCGGTGGAGATGGAAACAGACCTTATACCAGGCATTTACAATGTCATTGTCTGTGCAAACAAGCCATAGATATCCTAAATGACAAGCTTATATGTACTTTACCCATTAAACCCATGCTCTCACTTTTCCAGGAAGTAAATAAGCTTATCAGGATATCTGAGGCTTGTAGGCACAAAACAATGATATTTCAGGCACATACTGATGTACAATGTACTCATTGGACTTATAAGAAACTCAAATTATTTTAATGAAGTACTCCTTTAATAGAATAGCAGGGAATAGGTGAATGCAGATTTAGCACTGCGCCATATATTTTACAGTACTAGCTCATCGCGGCTTCATTTATCTATACAATATCCTGTCAACACTGACCTGTCTTGCATTGAACAGCACAGTCCTGTTCATCTGATCCATCCTTGCAGTCTTTCTCTGCATCACATACATGGCTGTACAGGACACACTCACTCCCATCCTTACATGGCTTAGAACCTAGTCGACACCTCACAGGTGCTGGTCTGCTCACTCTGGAACTGTCGGCACTGTCAAAGGCTGGTGGGTCGACACACAAAGACTAACCTAACAACTTGTATGGAAGAGAAAATTAGTGATTCTCAACTCTGTAGGCACCCAGAGAACTGCACATTTATGTTCTAGCCCAGCATGAAAACACCTGTTTCAGCCAATCATTGAAGCCTCGAGTCCTTTGGATCTGCAGGGTTAATACTTGACTTGAACAAAATAATGCAGTCCTCTAGGGTGCATTATAATGGAGTTGAGAAGCCCTGACACTCCAATAACAGAGTTGAAGTATACCACTTGAAAGTAAGTAACCTCTTGTCCAAAGATGGGACTGATCGTATATAGGTGCCACTCACCACACCTGAATCAAATTTCTGATGCGCTCGATCTCGCCGGCCAGACGCAATGGAATCAATTAAATCTTAACCGTAAACCCATCCCATAAAATTCATCATCAAGTCAGCTAAACAGGCGACACAGAGCATATGAAAGCATTTTAAATACCATTTTGACCCATGTCTGCTACTCACAGCAACGTTTCTCATCTGATCCATCGCTGCAGTCCCTCTTCCCGTCACAGAACTGGCTGCCCGTCAGACACCTGGTCCCCTCATCACAGCTCATCACACAGGGGGCAATGGACGGACACCGCTTCTCATCCGACCCGTCAGCGCAGTGAGAGCGGCCATCGCAGACCTGGGCTCTCCCGATACACATCCTCCTGTCCATACACAGGAAGTCCCCTGTAACCCACGAGGAAACCAATAACTTCATTTATTCCATCATTTTACTGCAGAATCAATGTATACATAGAAACCTGGATTTAAATTCAGAAATAAACAAGAAATTTTATAGTATTTCTCACTGTCATCCGTTGGCCTACTGTACATTTTTCTAACCAAGAAATTAAATATGAATTTATCAAAATCTCTGTTAGCACCGTCACTAGAATCAACTGGGGAACACATTCCTCTCATAGGGCCTGCTTGTAAAAGAATTCTGTGCATCGCCCTTTCAAAGAGGCACATCCTCCCTTGTGTTAAAGTTGGGAACATCTAGCATAGGTCTCTTTTCTTGGAGATCATGACAAGAGCGTTAAATGTTCTTGTTCTACAACTGTGTGGACTAAACAGTAGTGAAGGTCTAGGCATGCTGGCTATAGTTTTGCACAGCACCATCAGCACATTTTAACTAGACCATGGGCATAATTTTCACCACTCCAAATGGGTCTCAATCGGCACAGCTAAAATGCTAGGCTAATCGCAAGTTTTGGGATAGAACTCAATGAGACACCATTAGGCACTGTGGCAGGTGCCCTCGGCAGACTAAAAAATACTGCCTGTGGTCTTTTCTAAATCAACCTTCTCAATTTGTTTTACCTTAATTCACTAGTTTGTGGAAATCAAGCATGTATTTCATATACACACACAAAACATCCCTGTGAAGGAGACCATCCATTTGGCTGACGTCTTCCCAGCACATAAGAATACCCATCTAGTTTACTAGATGTCCCTCATGCTGTCATAAATGGGAAACATAGCAGGTGCCTTCTTGAAGGCTATAACTCTATGCACCAAAGTAAATAAGAAGACAACACAAAAACCAAAAGTGACAATATGCCGGGTGAGAAAGTAAGTATAGTAACCTGGATTTTTGCATGACACAACACAGGACTCCTCATCAAAGCCATCAGGGCAGTCTCTCTGTCCATCACACAGCTGAGTTTGGGAGATGCACAATGATGAACCTGGACACCTCACTGAGGGACTCGTGCAGGATGGCTGAGCAGGAGGCACGTCCAGAGTGGTTGTAGTTGAAGCTAAAGGAGTAAGACAGTATATAGGGAGGGAGAATCCGATTGAAATCCAATTTAAGTCAAGTTAAGTTAAATCCAAGTCAAGAGAAAAATCATATTTCCAACGATCTTCAATCTTGTAAAGCAGCTATAAAAGGTTTCTCAAATTCTAATCTCTACAGTTCATCTTCCCAGATAATATCCAAATCTCGAATACAAACAAGATGGACGGATTTCAGACAGAACCTTCATCAGCATTGTTTATAAATGCCTTCTAATGCAATATTCTCTGGAAAGTGGCCATTGTGTTTAATTCATCGTTTGCCAAGATAGAAAGAGTCAAGGCATTTATAAACAATGAAGGTTCTATATCAGAAATCCATCTGACTGCTGCTGAAATGCATAATAATAATCTTGAGTTGGCCTTTTCCAATACAAGTCTTATTTATAAACAAACATGCTTTTAAAGATTAGCCCACATTCAAACCTAACATTAGAAGCCATGCTAGGTGTATACTGAAGATCACCTGACTCCTCACAGCCCTGCTCATCAGTTCCGTCCACACAGTCTCTCTCTCCGTCACACAAGAATGTTTCTGGGACACAGCGAGTCTTGTTGTCACAGCGATGGCTGCAGCTCTTTGTAGGCTTGAAGCAGTCCATCTCATCAGAGCGGTCCTGACACTGGGCTGTACCATCACACACCTGCACCATGTCTATGCACTTCTTCCCATGAGCACATTGGAACTGACCTGAGGTGATTCATAATTAGCAGGATTTGCACTGAAACACATAATTTAGTTGTCAATTACAATAAAGGAACTCAAGTGAAATTCTGACCTGCTTCGCAGAACACTTCACAGCCCTGTTCATCTGATCCATCCCCACAGTCCACCTCTCCATCACACACATGACTGTGGAGGACACACTCGCTCCCATCCTTACACAGTCTAGAACCCATACGACATTTCAGGGGGGGCGCTGCCTGTGATGTAGGAGCAGCTACGGTTGGACAGTCACTCTCATCAGAACCATCATGGCAATGAGAGCGTCCGTCACAAACCAGACTCCGCACAATACACCTCCTTCTGTCCTTACACCTGAAGTCATCTGGGAGAGACAAATATTGGGGAGAATTTGACAACCAGAAAAATTGCTTGGAGGACCATGCTGGGATGCAAAAGATTTCCGGATCATTGGACATTTATATAGTTACCTTGGTTTGGACATTCTCTAACACAGGACTGTTCATCATAGCCATCAGGACAGTCTCTCTGTCCATCACAAAGCAGAGTTTGAGAGATGCACAATGATGAACCTGGACACATCACTGAGGGACTCGTACAGGATGGAGGTTGAGTTGGCTGTACAGATGGAGCAGCCTTGTAAGATTGTACATATGGTGCAGGAACCCCTTTGTTTCAATTTGAGGAGAGAGAGACTGAATTAGACTCATTTCAATTACAAATTCATCGTTTTTATGTTGTCCTAATCTTTTGACAAGTTTTCAGTGGTTGAGCAGTCACAGTTGTATGACCTGAAGACATCGACATATTAGAAGCAGAAGATATCAGCATAGCACTGCGGGAGAAGAAGTTTCTAATTCTACAAGTGCACATATTTCTGCCCAATGTCAAAAGCCACCCCAGACAAAGACTGAACACCGTCTTTCTCTTGACAGCCCTCCTCATCAGTTCCATCCACACAGTCTCGCTCTCCGTCACAACGAAAGGTTTCCGGGATACAGCGGGTCTTGTCGTCACAGCGATGGCTGCAGCTCTTTGTGGGCTTGATGCAGTCCATCTCATCAGAGCGGTCCTGACACTGGGCTGTACCATCACACACCTGCTTCATGCCTATGCACTTCTTCCCATGAGCACACTGGAACTGACCTGAGGGGCAACGGTGATTAATAATTGGATGGTTTGCACTGAATGCTAGGATTGGGTGATATCTAGAGCTCCATATCGTCCTATGTAAATTTTGCAATTATCATCAACAACGTAGATCATTACAGATACCTGATAACATTTGTCCAACCCCAATAAATTCCACTATTTAGTTGTAAATAACAATTGGAAAATGGAGAACATTCTAACCTGCTTCGCAGAACACTTCACAGCCCTGTTCATCTGATCCATCCCCACAGTCCACCTCTCCATCACACACATGACTGTGGAGGACACACTCGCTCCCATCCTTACACAGTCTAGAACCCATACGACATTTCAGGGGGGGCGCTGCCTGTGATGTAGGAGCAGCTATGGTTGGACAGCCAACCTCATCTGAGCCATCATGGCAATGAGAGCGTCCATCACAAACTAGACTTCTTTCGATACACCTCCTCCTGTCCTTACACCTGAAGTCATCTGGGAGAGACAAATATTGGGGAGATTGATGCTTGGAGGACTTTTTTCGAACACAAAAGATTTCAGGATCATTGGGTGTTCATATTGTTACCTCGGTTTGGACATTTTCTAATGCAGGACTGCTCATCAAAGCCATCAGGACAGTCTCTCTGTCTGTCACAAAGCTGATTTTGAGAGATGCACAATGATGAACCTGGACACATCACTGAGGGACTCTTACAGGATGGAGGTTGAGTTGGGGACCCTATTGGGTGATATCCAGACATTACCAAAACATCTAGATAGATAAAGGAGAATTGAATGGCAATCATAACAGAAAGATGCCATTTCCTTGTCCATGAAGGCAAATACTGATATTGCAAGACAGTTTCTTCCTTGTTATTTGAACAATTTGTAAAAGATACACCATGCGGCAGAAATAGTTGCTAATGACCTCTTTGCAGTCATTTTCTGAACATTTTTGAAACATTCCAGAGATTTTCAAAAAGAAACCATTATTTATTTCATGCACACCTGGAATAGCAGATTAATTTGGCTAAGATTGCACTAATATAATTTTGACCCATAATATCTGCTAAGATAAATTATTGGCAGGTACAATATTTTTGTATCCATAATTATCGGTGTCACCGATATAAAGACGATACATCATGACACTTCACCTGACACTCTTGGATTACTCCTAGATTGAACAGAATGGTGTATTTATATCAGTAGTGAGACTCACCACCACAGTCCTGTTCATCGGATCCATCTTTGCAGTCCATCTCTCCATCACACACATGGCTGTGAAGGACACACTCACTCCCATCCTCACATGGCTTAGAGCCTAATCGACACTTCAGGGGATCTGGCTGTGATGTAGGAGCAGCTATGGTTGGACAGCCAACCTCATCTGAGCCGTCATGGCAATGAGAGCGTCCGTCACAAACCTGACTCCTCTCAATACATCTCCTTCTGTCCTTACACCTGAAGTCATCTGGGAGAGAGACATTTTGGGGAGGTTATGACAACCTGAACAATCGCTTGAGGGACCTTCGTGGGGTGCCAAAGACTTCAGGATCATGCAGCATTCATAGTTACCACGGGTTGGACATTTTTGAATGCAGGACTGCTCATCGAAGCCATCAGGACAGTCTCTCTGTCCATCACAAAGCTGATTTTGAGAGATGCACAATGATGAACCTGGACACCTCACTGAGGGACTCGTACAGGATGGAGGTTGAGTTGGGGATCCTAATAGGAGACATTTGGATGTTCAACACTCCGACAATTAAAACATCTAGACTGAAAGAATAATTAAAAAGCAATTCATCATAACAGAAAGATACATCAATATTGAAAACCTTTGTTGAATACCGATAATCGGTCAAGACCTCCATGTCCATGAAGGTGTGAGGGAAAATTACCGGTATGCGCTCATGTGCACAGACTTAATGGTTGCGTGAAAAGTGTTCTGTAATTAAATGCATGGGCTTCCTCTTCTCCTTAAGAGAAGGGAAAGCAGAACATGAGCATTGTGTATCATGTAACCTTTCATAAGCTGCATAACCAGCTATAGCATGCTTTTGCACAAACCATTGTATAGCTTCTAAGAAATGTAACCTTTTGTTAAACAACCGTAAGAAGCAGCTCAACCAGAACTGTCTGCAATGTGCCTAACATCTGAAATAGTTTGTTCCACAGTATACAAGGTGGTGAATTTGAAATTTTTCCTGAGTACTTCTGATCTGAGTTTTATTCCCAGTATTTCCACAATAAAGACCAATAGTGATATTGCAAAAGACAGTTTTGTCCTTGTGATATGGAGGGGAAAATTCTCATTGGAAACTACTACTTTGTTATTCTTTAACAATTTCTTAAAGCTACACCATGAGGCAGAAAGTGTTGCCAATAACCCCTTTGGAGGTTTTTGAAAATGTCCCAAAAATGACTGCAGAGATATTTTAACACGGCAGATTATACTCTGATATTATTTTGGCACATAATATTGCCCATGATAAATTATTATAGATGCACCCCCCCAACATTATCGGTGATACCGATATGAAGACAAATATATCATGAAGCTTGACCTGATACTCTTGGATTACTCCCTAGATTGAACAGAATGGTGTATTTATGTGAGACTCACCACCACAGTCCTGTTCATCGGATCCATCTTTGCAGTCCATCTCTCCATCACACACATGGCTGTGAAGGACACACTCACTCCCATCCTCACATGGCTTAGAGCCTAATCGACACTTCAGGGGATCTGGCTGTGATGTAGGAGCAGCTATGGTTGGACAGCCAACCTCATCTGAGCTGTCATGGCAATGAGAGCGTCCGTCACAAACCTGACTCCTCTCAATACATCTCCTTCTGTCCTTACACCTGAAGTCATCTGGGAGAGAGAAATATGGGAGATATTATTTTCTAGGAGGCAGAAGGTTGGTAATTGTCAGAATCAGAAATAGTATTACATTCACCTATGTTCAGACATGTTTTTATGCAGGACTCTTCATCATAGCCATCAGGACAGTCTCTCTGTCCATCACACAGCTGAGTTTGAGAGATGCACAATGATGAACCTGGACACATCACTGAGGGACTCGTACAGGATGGAGGTTGAGGTGGCTTGACAGGTGGAGCAGCCTTGACTGATGGGGGTACATTTGGTACTGGGGCACTGTTAGAATCTAAAAGGAAGGAGGTGAATTAAAATAATCTAAATGACAAAGCCATCTACACTCCTATCCCAAACCCAAGAACTTTCCAGCTTTATTCAAAGTATTCACAAGACAATTGTATTGTTCAAATCATTCAAATCACTCAATTGATAGCCTACAGTAGTTGCCCGCAAAAATGGCAGCGAGTGCAACATCTTCTATATACTGAATACTATGTATAGAAGAGATTTACCACAGCCCTCTTCATCAGTTCCGTCCACACAGTCTCTCTCTCCGTCACAGAGGAAGGTCTTTGGGACACAGCGGGTCTTGTCGTCACAGCGATGGCTGCAGCTCTTTGTGGGCTTGAAGCAGTCCATCTCATCAGAGCGGTCCTGACACTGGGCTGTACCATCACACACCTGCGTCATGTCTATGCACTTCTGCCCATGAGCACATTGGAACTGACCTGAGGGGTGGAAGTGATTCAGTATTGGAGGATTTGCACTTTAGTTGGACGATATCTAGAATTATAGTCATATTGACCGGTGTGTGAAAATAATGTCATACAGACCAAACCCAACTGAATTCCATAATTTATTTGTTCATTACAAAAGTGAAGAAATAGTTGATATTCTGACCTGCTTTGCAGAAAACCTCACAGCCCTGTTCATCTGATCCATCCCCACAGTCCACCTCTCCATCACACACATGGCTGTGGAGGACACACTCGCTCCCATCTTTACACAGTCTAGAACCAATACGACATTTCAGGGGGGCCGCTGCCTGTGATGTAGGAGCAGCTACAGTTGGACAGCCAACCTCATCTGAACCGTCATGGCAATGAGAGCGTCCGTCACAAACAAGACTCCTTTCGATACACCTACTTCTGTCTTTACACCTGAAGTCACCTGGGGAGGGGAATAAATAAGACTGACTTTACTGCTCTTTCAATGCATTTTCAGTGAACGACTAACCCCCCCAAACAGTACTTCAACAACAGATTGGAAACATAAGCCAGTTACCTTCGTTTGCACATGCAGCAACACACAACTCCTCATCTGAGCCATCAGGACAGTCTCTCTTCCCATCACAGAGATGAGTTTTAGAAATGCACAATGATGAATTCTGACATGTCACAGAGGGATTCTTACAGGCTGGTTGAGCAGGAGTCACTGTGGGGAAAACATTGTATATCCTTTACATTGAAAGACCATTCAATTATGCTCCAGGTCAACTGATGTATGATCTTGTGATCCACCATAGAACATAATCTAGTCAATATGAATAATTAAACATTTGTATTCAAAAGTGCTTAGTACCAACCTCCCTTCATATCCTTGAGGGCTACAATCACATCTGTGACTTTACTCCCGACTGGATAATTGGTTACACGTCGACCAGTCTTGCGATCCCAGAGCATGATGACATCACTCGCCACAGACACCATGTAGGGTTCGTGGGCGGCCATGATGGAACCGGGTACTTTCCATTCCCAGTGAGCCAGGTGAGTCTCCTGCTTCAGGAGGCTCATGATCAACAAGCCTGAATGGGAGTCACAGACATGCACGAAACAGCATGAGGTCACAGTAGTAGTCCAAATCACCTCCACTACTCTGGCTCACCTGGTTGAACTAAGAAATGGTTTGAGGATTAGTTGACGATATAAAATCATAAATAAAGTTGGTAGACCTGGGATAGAACATATGCCAGACATTTGGGGATACTCAAGGAGTATCAAACATGACTATTGGATAAGTGACGTTACACTGACCAGACCCTTCGGCATTCCAGATGAGACTATTAGACTTCCAATCAAAGGCGATGCGGCCAACGACTCCACCCCCAATGCTCAGTACTTCCTTAGCATTTCCACCTGGCAGCCTCATGCTGAGGATTCGCCCTGCCTCTAGCCAGTAGAGAATACCCCTCAGCCAATCCAGGAAGATATCCCTGACCTCACTCCCTGCGTGGTACAGTCTACGGGAGAGACGCTGATCAACCATGGTGATGCCAACGTTGACCTTGTCACACGACAACCAGTATAGATTCCCAGTTCTTTGGTCAACCTTGACAGTGCAAGCTAGGAGTGGGAATGGATAGCATGGGGTTAAATATGCATAATTGAAGATGCCAGTATGGAACTACCTGCTCATACACCAGTGCAACATTTTATTTGGACTTGATTGGACATTGAATAGTGTCATGCAGACCTGGTTCAAAAACATTTAATTTTGGTTCATTTAGTTGGGACAGATACAAACACAGAGTTAACAATCATCCAATGTGTCAGAGCAAAATGTATAGGTTTTGAGAATTGGCATAAGCTGTCTCAAGGTGTCATACTTGAGCACATCAAGCATACTCAAGTATTTGACCCAGGTCCAGCGTCATATTGGATGCATTGCATATACCTGGTTTCAGAGTTGGGACATTTTCAGATGCGTCATGGGCGAGGCTTCTGCGGTTAACGTGGCCTGTGCTGTTAGCCCAGTATAGCCAGTCCCTCCACCAGTCAATATCAAATGACTGAATGTCCTCTTCCGCAGAGAAAACTGCAGTCTTGATCAGATCTGTCCCTTTAAACTCCAACAGGTCGATTCTTGTGGCTGTTGCATAAACAAACCTTGGATCTGTGTGAAAAAACAATTTACTTAGCGTCACACAGCCCAATACTTAGCATTACACCAGTGTTTATGCATCAATCACATTTCAAATCAAGGATGCATAGTATATTGGCTTTGATAGTTGTTGTTTTTTTATTTCACTATTGATATTGGTCACCATGGCCAATAAAATATTGGTTTTGTTATCAGCCTAGAATTTCAAAACGGTTCAGCCCTAATGTCAATTCATCCTATGCAGTGCTTTTCCATAACTGACAGACATATAATACGATAAACCTACAGTCACAAGATCCATCGGGCATGATCAGTTTCCCCTCAGGACATGCGCAGGTGAATCCAGCGGGTTTGTCAGAAGCGGGCAAGCAGATGTGACAATGAGACTTCACACAGGCCGACGTACCTATTTTACCAAGTCAGTCAAAGCAGCAATCAGTGATTTCTGCATGCAGGGGCACCAACAAAATGTAAACAATGGAGCAAATGCATTTTAACATGCAAATAGCATTTGATTTCTATGACACATCTGTTGATGAATTACATTCTAAGAGCCGTATTCATTTTTTTAAATAATGATTCCAGGCTAAATAGCACTTGTTTAAAAATTCTCCAATGCCCACAAAATCAAACAATGGAGTAGTCTGTCCTTATAGCTTTGGTTATGACAGGTAATTTGTTGTTCTACTGACATTACAGCATTTAGAAGTCATCATAAGTTATGGGTATACACCATTGTTTGAAAATACCATTGACTAATATGGAAAACAAAACATGCTTGTTGCATGCTACTTACAGGCCTCAACTGTAACTTTAGACCAAAACCATGTTGTGGCTTGAGTAGAAACAATAAGCCTGTAAAGCCGGCCACACATTGGTGGTAAGCCAACCTAAATAAAGGCTTTGTAATTTTTGCACAAAAAGAGTGCCTTGATCTTTGTTGCAGGCTAAATTACTTCAATGTTGTTTCACTCAATCCTCAACATAGTTTTGCTCTGTCTATTTAGACCTTGTTTTCAATGAGCACCTTTTGATAGAGGTTATAGAAGCAAAGCAGCACTCTTTATCCTCTCTTCAGTACCTTTAGGCTGCTGGAGTTCATGGTACCCTGCTATGAGTGGGAGGGACACCTTCTGTACAAAAATGTTCCGTTTGAGTTGGTCATGAGAGGAGCGCCACAGTCCCTTCTCATCTGTCCAATAGAACCACCTCTCAAACGCAACTAGGCTCTGCGCTGGTCTACCACTGAAGAAACTCCCGAATGTGTAACGGCCACTCCCATCCACCTTCACCGTCTCTATGGTCTGACAAAGAATGGGAAGTTAAGCTTTTAACCACACTGCATTAACTGCTGTGCCAAAGACAACTGAAACCATGTAGACAAATACATAATGGGCCAAATACACAGTCTAAAGCATGGATATTATTTGAGATTAACTTGATTTCGCATGGAATTTGCACTTTTTTATTGGTTGCATTGTGCCTGGCAAACTAAATCAAGTGTAGCTCAAGAAATGTAATGTATTTGACTTACACGTTTGAACCAGGTCTGCACCTTATTCCCCACCGTTGCCCTTTTCACCTACCTTTTTTAAGTCACTGATCCAGTACAACCTTCGAGCAGCAACATCCAGAGTCAGACCTCGCGGCGCCTGTGTGGTGAGCACCGCAAGAGTTTCCCGCCTTGACCCATCCATCCCAGCTTTCTCAACTGTAATTCTACCACCCTGCCATTTGTTGATCCAAAACAATGAGCTACGGAGTAAAGGAGAAAAGTCAAATTGCAAAACTTTCACAATATAATCTGTGTTCAAAAGTAAACAATATCCTCAATGCAGTCAATACCTTTCAATGGGCAGAAGGACAATTTCAAACGGGTCAATATCCTTGACCAGGATAGTCACAAAACCACTCCCATCAGGTGAGCCCACATAAATGGATTTTGTCCTTTGATTGGTCCAGTACAGCTGGCCATTAAGCCAATCGCATGCCAAGCTTTTTATCCCAGCTTGTCCTGATTGGAGATAGGGCAGAAACAATTGTTAATCATTATGAGTCGCTGTGAGTCAGATCATAACACAAGTTCTAAATCTCAAAAGTCTTTCCTTGATTCCTTGCTTCCCTGCCTCCTTCTCAAACTCATTAAAGTAAATGGTCTGGGGTTCCACCTCCTCCAATCACATTGGAGGAGGTGGTGAGAGGAATCTAGGACAAAGACATTTGACCAAGGACACTGGACAGGGCCTAAATACCAATTTCTAACACAGCCCACATGTGGACAACATAGTTCAAGTAAAGAAGCAGTAACCACCATCATAGAGAGTCCTGCTGTGCTGCTCCACAGCTTTGTAAATACTCCCTTGGTCATTTGCCCAATAAAACGCCCTCCTGGCGATGTCAAACGTCAGAGCCACTGGGTCATAGCCAACACTTTGGAGAGCCTCGAATTTCAGTGTCTCCAGATTCATCAACCCAATGATTCCCTTCTTTGCAGTCATGAATTTGAAATCATTTCCTGGAAAAAAATAAATGTTGGTGTGATGGTCAACAGGTAGTGCAGAGCAGACTTAGATCAATTTGATTGAAAAGCCATTGCTCCAACAGACCTGTTGCATCAAATGCAGAGTTGGCCTACAAAAGAGTCCATATATCCTTCCTGAAGTCAGTAATCTGATGCAATGTTTCAATGACAAATGGTACCTGTAGCATAACACTCAGTGTTTCCTTGCTGCTTGAAGCCTTCTCTACAGTGGCAGTAGAAGGAGCCTATGGTGTTGACACAGTAGTGCATGCAGGGACTGTAGGGCAGAGAGCATTCATCCACATCTGCAAGGAGAGGAGAGGATTTAGGCCACTTCAAACATTCATACCGCCTACTGATTACTAAAAGTATACACTATACCGTACCAAACACACTATTTAGGCCATAAGTAAGCAACATTTTCAACAAATACATATCATTCATACTGAGAAATCATCTGTAGCTCAACCACCACCACCCTATTACTGGAGAGATACAGGGTATATACTGTGCAGCCTTTTGTTCCAGCCATGTACAACCCCACCTGGTACAGCTTCTGCTTGGTTTTTCTGGGTTTCTTGGATTGGATTGGATCACTGTTCAGTGCTTTGTGACTAAACTTTTGTAAAGTTAAATAAAATTGGATTGAGAATCAAGGTCTTGAAGTGCAGCTTTCTAGTAGATCCAAGTGTATTACAGCTGGGCTGGAACAAAAGGCTGTACACCCAAGCTATAGCTCTCCAGGACGAGAGTTGGCCATCCTCGATGTAAGGGTACGGTATACGTAATCAAATACATTTCAAGGTAAACAGCCTCCAACATCATGGCATATGTTAAGTCTTTGGTTTTGTCCATTTTAAAAACTAAAGGCACCACCCACCTTGACATATGGCTCCATTGGCAGACAACCTCCAGCCTTGTGGACAGGTGCAGAGGGCTCCCATAGGTTGATCCACACATGTGTGACTACACCCACCGTTAGCCTCAGAGCACGTCCGACCTGCAGGGTAAAGGCAATCTACACTAGCCAGTGTCTTCTGAAAGAAGTGACATGAGGCCTACTTCATTTTGGACATAGTAAAAGACAGTTTGTAAGACAAACGCAAGTTTGTTGGTAGTCTCGCAAGCCAGACTCGATATCTTGCAGCGGCTCAGCAAGAGACTATTCATCAGTAACATGATAGCTACTTTGTTTTGGACCTAGTGAAAGAGTTTGTCAGACAAAATAGTTGATTGGTTGGAAATCATTCATCAAATTAATGTAATTCCTACCACATGTGGAGGGTTCATCGCTGCCGTCAGAGCACTGGACTTTCATGTCACAAATCTCATCAGGAGTCAGACATAGACCTCCAGGGCAGCGCATACTCATCTGGTTACACGTGCCTGCAAGAGGAACAGCTCATCACTTATTCTAATCACACTACAGAGCCCAACTGAGCTGAGCTGGTTACACCTCCACCACAGTTGCTGTAATAATGCTGGAAATGACAATGTGAAAAGAAAAGATGCATGGCAGTACGGTTCTGATCAGCACTAATGTTTCAAGTCCCAATGACCGCGTACAGACCTCATCCCTTACTCTGGTCCCATTGTAGCATATTCCCTCTCCAATTACTAGACATTAAGATAACTACGGAAAAGCCCCAATCGAGAGGGGGTCAGATTGCAGTACAAAGGATAATTGAAAATCAGGGATGATTGGTTTAGTAAGAAGATGCACTTGATAAGAGTCAGGCTCAGTCTGACACATACAATGTTCTCAAAACTGTACATGAAATGAATAGTAGGACTACACTGAATCACAGAAAATGTAATTCAAAGAATTAATCATTTTTATTCAGCAAACATTTTAGGGAGGCTCAGCCCCTCCTTGACTCCCCCAGCGGCCGCATCTGTAGCTTACCACAATCTTGTTCATCAGAGTTGTCCACACAGTCATTAGCCCCATTGCAGAAGAGATCCTTTGGGATGCAGAGCTTATTCCTACACATCCAGTCCCCCTCTAGACAGCCTCGGCTCATTGTGCAGTTCAGTTCATCTGAGCCGTCAATACACTGGCGCTGACCATCACACCGTGCAGAGACACTGACACAGCCAAAGGAGTCCAAACAGGTAAACTGGCCTGGCGGACAGACTGGTTGAAGAGAACAGATAATAAAGAGGACAAAACATTCAACATTCAAGAACATACAATTCACTAACAATTGACTTAAAGTTCCCTCTTTAGCCAATGAAAATCCTTGAAGACATTCATACAGTAGCACCTTGCAGCTGCAGTCATAGAACATTCTAAGATTCTAGGCTATAAGGAATAAAGCAAAACAGGTGCCTCTTTATTACCGCCTCTTTGGTGTTTCATTGTTTTATAACAGTTGCATAGTGCCCTGGATGCTCTGGGAATGTCCTGGATTTGAAAATAGGTACATCCGTTCTTACATCAGTAATTGGAAAACCGTTTAAACCAGGCATACCGCAATCCATTTCATCAGAGCCATCCAAACAGTCACCCTGTCCGTCACAACGCCAGTAGAAGGGAAGGCATTGTCCATCATCGCATTGCCACTGGGTGCCTACGCACTTCTGACCTAAACCTACATGACAGCAAATAGATTCCGGGAAAAAAGGTGGGCCTATGAGAAACCCAGGTATACCTGCAGACCAAATGACTAGCAAATATGCTGACTTAGATATTGGATCAGCTAACACATAAAGATAACAAATTGTTTATGCCATAAGGAATCGTGTTACCTGTCGAAAATCTCAAACTGATAAATAAAACCAAACAAACGAACAGCCGTAATTCCATGATCGACCACGCAGCTTGTTTGAGTCAAACAGAACTGGCATGAGGGAGGTCTTTATTGAAACAATTAAGAGCATACTTGATTGAATTGGGTAATTGAGGTAGTCAGTCTACACGGGATCATTTTAGTGGGGTGGGGGTGGGTCCGGTCACTACTAGGCGCTTGATTTAACTTACCTGGCGCGCCACTTGTGCGAACTCAACTTATGTTGTCACACTTTTTATTTAAAAAAAAAAAAAGAAGAAAAAAATGGTAGAAGGCCTATAATTTATTATTAAAATTCATTTGAAGACATGTTTCTTTGCACAATTATTGTATTCATTTTCTTTACGTAAAATGCGTACCATATCACAATTGGTCTACGGCATTCCCAAACACACCCACCAATCCAAATTAATTCCAGATATGAAATTGGCCCAATTTTTAAAATCATAATGTCATACTAATGCAATATGATGAACACGAGGATTATTATTTTAAAAATGAGTAACAATACAATATGAATACCTGAGAAGCATTTTGAATATATTCAGTCTGATAAATGACCAAAGTAACAAAATAAATAATTGGGGTAACACTTTAGTAAAGCGAACATTTGTGTAAGTGTGTATAACCAGGCCATTATTAGGCATCATTAGCCAGGTATTAGGTCTTTATTCAGTGTTTTCTAATTCACTATATACGATTCATTATATAAGTTATTGTTATAGAAGTCCAGTTATTGGTCAGTCCTTAACCTTATAGTTAGCCGTAACCAGCGTATTAAACAAATACTGTATATAAAGTTATTAACGTTCCACAAATATTTGTTTCATTATAGTTTGGTCAGTCAGCTATCATGTAAAATGCTCTCCCTTGCGGTGGAGCTAAAAACGGGAATGAAATACAGTGCTCGCATGCGTGATTGACAGGGGGTAGGGACACCTCTTCGCCTGATTGGCTGAAACAGTAGGAGTAGTAGTTCTCTCAGAACATTTTACATACTGATAGCTGACGGCGTGTAATGACAATTACACCAAACTATAATAATACATATATTTCTGGAAAGTTGCCTACTGCAGCTTTAAGGAGTAAGTTACACAGATTCTTAGTATCACTAATGTTGGACTTATAAGGCTTCTGTTTATTACATCTTTATTCTCTTGGTTGTTTATCAACTTGTTTTGCTTGGTTCAGTGAACATTCTTTTGTTTTTCGTCCAGTAGAAGAGATGCTGTTTGATGTTTGTGTCAGTTCTGGTCATAAGATAGCAGCCCAGACTGCATTGGCGGGTCCTCATGGTCAGCACTCTCTGGGAAGGCTAGTAGGTGGTCCTGGGTGGTGGTCGGAAGGTAAGGCATCTGGGAATGGAGGTTATGTCTGCTGAAACTGCCCCTGTCAGACATCTGGGGGAGGAAGAAACTGACCTGTAATTTCCTGAACTAACCAACCAGACATTCTTTTTTATACTGAGTAGCACATAAACTGCCTCATATAATAATAAAATAAAAATATAATAAAGTTTGTGTGTGCATGTGTGCACGTGTGGAGAGGGTGCTCACAAGACTCTTTCACATTCTTTGGGTCAAGTTTTGTAACTAATGTTGGCAACTTGGAGCAAGACCTCTCCAAGGATTGAATACATTCCCACATGCTCAACTACTAGAGGAAAATAGTTGCCACGTGGTGGTGTGTTACAGTATTGCAATGTTTATAAGCCTTATCTATATGAACCTGTGTAAGAGTTGGATTGAGTAAACAGTGCGTTTAAACAGTCAAAACGGCCAAGTTCAATATCTCTGACACTAGATAGAGATCCTGTAGAGATTCTGTAACATACCACAGGCAGGTATCTGTAGAGCCCTATATTGCTATCGTTGATGGGAGCAGAGCTCTGTGTGTCGGAATCCCTGGCATTCATGATTCTGATGTAGATCTCAGCATTGTCCAGCTGTAGGGGGAAAGAAGGGACAAACACAATGCGAACCTCAATTTACACTGACAGTGCATTACTGTACAGCTTCAAAATCAAAAAGTGACTGTCTGTAGTTTTCATCCATGTAACCTTTACCTTTACTATTTGATTAGACAAATACATTTCACTTAGAACATGTTCTCATTTACAGCAATGACCTGGGGAAGAGTTGCAGGTGAGAGGAGCATTGTGTCTCAACTGGGTAGAGGGATACTTTGGATGACTACCCTTAACCCTTCCCCTATCCATAACCATTTTAAATCTGAACTTTAATGGGGTGACACCAGAGACAGGCCAAGGTCCCAATGATCCCAGTTAGCATGTACGACCTCACCTGTGGAACAGTGTTGATTTCTCCTGTTGTCAGGGAAGGCCTGACTGGAAGAACGCGAACTGGCAACTTCCATCTTCCACTTACTACACGGTTATGCCTGTCAAAGACGTCCACCTTGGCCCACCCCCGGGGCAACAAATGTGTCACTTCCTGTCCATACGTGTTATATCCTCCAGAGGCATGGAGTTGAAGCACCAGGGAGATATTAGAGGCAGGGTGGACTCTAGTGGAGAGGGGCAAGAGAAGCACTGGGCAGTATACAGTTAAAAAAACAGGGGTGCATTGTTTGGCAATGTAATCATCCCTAGCTAAATGTCCTGTTGTAGAACACTTCCAGTATGATAGATGATAGGGTCTTATACATTTATGGATTGAATATTACATGGATTAAATGTCAAATCACTTCCACTTGATTATGACTCTTTGCCACCAAAACACTATGCCACCAAATTCAATTTTGCAACCTTGAATTTCACCCTTTCACTCAATTTGGCAATCCTGAGATAGGGCATAGCATAGTCTGCTGGCACATGTGGATTACAGGGGGCGGGCAAGTGGTGCACTGCAACCCCAAACAGCCAATCAATACAAATGATTCAGATTGATGTCATTATGCACCTTCCCAAGCTAAAAAGTCAGCCAAAGCCAATGTACAATGCTGCTGGTAGGAGTTCCAGCCCACCTCACCTGGGCACAGCTTGCTTGGTGGTTATTGTAGCCAGGTGCCCTCTCGCATGCTGGGGTGCCTGGGCACAGAGGCTGGCTGGCTCACAGTAGGATGGAGGCAGTGGCAAGGGGGTGCACACCGCCTGGTCCCCACTGTACAGCCCCACCATCAGTCGACAGACCTTGTAAAGAGGGCATAGCCCTAATACGAAGTCATAGAACACCACAAAGCCTGCACTGCAGGGACACAAATGGCAACAAGGTATTACAGGACACGGTAATAAACCTCACATATACTGATGTGCTTCCATTCTGGTGAGATTTCCATCAGATCTGGGTAGGAATAGTATTTGTTTTTCGTTTTATGTACCTTGATTTAGCTTGCCTAGAATGCTGGGTGGGTGGGTGCCATTGTAGGACTATTCCACAGGCTTTATTGCTCTCGAAAAGCTAAATCAACTATTTTTACCCAAGTCTGATTTCTATGATCCAGATGATGAAACTAACATTGGATCGTACGGAGCCGGTCCCAAATCATCAAAGGATTCCAGGAAATACTTTTCAAGTGCTGGTGTCTGGGACCTCACCTCGCCCTGTGAAAAGGATCATGGTGATTATCAAAATAGATAGTGATTTTATGAAAATGTATGGATACATGGATGAACACAATAATAATTTGTAACTTTTGCCTGAGACCTTAATGCCTAGATATAACAGATGAGTAACCTTGGCTAAGACCTGAAGACATGCGTTAGCTCCCCAAGCTAATTCTTAGTCTTAAACTTACCAAGTTTGCGCATGTCTTTCACACCCAAGACCAGGGTTCAAATCCTGTTTCAATCACATAGTCCTTACTTCGGCAGGCTAATACAGACTGCTGATATAATCCAACCTAGTCTTTCACCTTTAACAACTTTGACAAAGAATAGCCATGATGTACCAGTGGGGGGAAAAGAAGTGGGGATTTGGGCGTCTTAGTCGTTCTCATCTGCTTCCTCAAATGGCTGATCTCAAGCTCATGTTTCAGCAGGTCAATATCAATCTTCATGGCTTTGATGTGCTGGTCAAGGGGTTGATCTGTGACAAAGAAAACAAATTATTTTACAATCTATTTTAGTCCACCTATATGATAGTTTTAAACATAGGTAAAATTGCCTCACAGAGACCAAAGTGTTATCCGAAAGTATATGAAGTGCTCAGTATATTGTTAAGATCTTAACACAAGGTAAACTTGAATACTGAAGTCTGTTGCTCTGATGAGAGTGGTCCCCCTTCTTCTCCTTAGTTGACCCCTTATGATCTCATCCTCAAGACGCTGGTTCTCCATCTGAATAACAGTCAGGTCGTGGTTGACATGGTGCCGTCCTGCGCATCAAAACTAGACAAGGTTAGTAACATGCAGGCCCTGTCCAGAAACTACCGCCTTATATGCCCCTACCCCCTTTTGGAGCAAGATGACAAAAAGTTCACCTCGCCATCGGGGCAAGCCCAACCTTGCTTAAATCCAGTCCTTTCAGATCTATAAGTGTCTATGGATTGTGGGCAAGAGGGCCGAAGTCTGTATGAAAGTGGATCTTACGTTTGCTCCGGTCTCTGTGATGGGGCTGAGTCTGAGGCCACTTCTTCTGGTGCTGCCTCTCCACCTGCAAGGCTTCGTGCAGTAAATCCTGCAACTGGGCCAGAATGAGTGGTTCGGAGCCTCCATTTTGGAGATAGGACAGACGAAGGGCACTTGGGAGAAAACATCAACATCAAATCAGAAAACATAGCCAACACTTGGTTTACTGTTGACTAAGGCTTGCAATTACAGGAGCTTATCTTTAGCTTTACCATCTGGCATGTTGTTTGTTGCACCTGTGTATGCTCCACAGGGAGCAAAGAGGTCTTATTTTAAAAATGTGGCTGTGCGTTTATACTGTACCTGATTTCGGAAGACAACAACCCGCCTCCATAGACTGGAATGTAGGTCTGGGTTGTCCTCTCCTTGTTCTTTGAGTTGTAGAGATGAGAGTCACTGTGTCTGCTAGGGACTCTGTCTCTCCTAATGTAACAGACATAACAAAGTCTCATTATCATCACCAAACAATCACAAGCTTAGTGACTATAACCATAGTTCCCAGCCATTCAACACTAAGTACATATGGACAGCTTACAGAGAGTGAATTCTTGACACAGACAGGGAGACAAAAACAGAAAGGTTGGTAACACTTTAGCTCTATACCTATAAGTAGCCTACATACTCTCATGTTATACAATGACTTAGGGGAATGGGAATGGTCCCTATTTGACTTACATAACAACCCATAGCAAATCGTAACAAAAATCACTCAACCTCATTACTATGTAATAAACTAAAGCCATTAATACATAACTCTGTTCTTACTAGAGTAATTACAGTGTTATTACACAAGTATAAGAGCAACTATATGTCAAATGTGGGATACTGACTCAGAGCCCATGTGTAAGTGCTGCATCTGCTCCATGAGAGACTCTAGCAGTCGTGTGTTCCTCTGCTCCTGGTCTCTCAGCTCCGACAACATCTTCTCCACCTGGGAGACACTCCTGGTCTGAGCAGCCAGCTCTTGCAGCTTTAGGCCGATGTCTGCTACCATGAAAAGGACTGAGCATTTGAAAACACCAACATACGCCCAGACCTTGGACAAACAGGTTTTTGTTTGCCTGGAATAGTTTGATGGAATAGTGCACACTCAAAGTTTAAAAGAGCACAAATATTTTAACATATTCAAATTTCGTCCAGGTCTGCGTGTAGTCATGAATATGACATGTAAAAACACATGTCTCATCACCTCTTCTTTGCTTCTCCAATTTCTTGTTTTCGTTAACCAGGCCGGCTATCTGTCTGCCATGATCTTCAGCAAGGTTTTTGACTTGAGTGCCATTATTCTGCAACCAATGAGCTTTGTTGGATGTGCTGCCTGGCTACAAGATAATGATTAAAGAAAATGAGAGTTTATATCTAGCTATTACCATCAATATTAGCTTGAATAAGAGGATCAATGGACACAGTTACAATTAATTACATTTCAAGACTTAATAACACCTTCATAGAGCAACACAGTATCGCTTTATAATGTGTATGTGCTTCGCAAATCATCTATAAGGAATGTTTACTTCATTATGGGTGTTATAACAGGTCCATACATCTGTCTCCTTATCAAATATGACCTTACATTACCACCCTTTATATAGCATGACTTTTGCTCAGTGTAGGCCTAGTCTAGCGTGAGAGTGTACTCTATCCGAAGTGCTCCAACCACTACATGGATAGCCCAGGCTATAAGGTGCAGCGAACTGAGCACCCATTGCTTATGTTATTCATGATGTATGATGAACTTAGTGAAAATCTATAGGCATTACTAAGCGCTTATGAAAGCTTCATAAAACCTCAAAAGGGGATGCCTTATTGAGTAAAACATTACGGCTACTATACAAATGCAATTATGCTCACCGGTTCACTGTTAGTTTCCCTGAGTGGAACAGGTCTCCGAATTTGAATATTATTCCCATCATGTGGGGTTTGCCACTCTAGGCCCAATTTATCCTTCTCCTGTCTCTGGGGCTGAGGCATCCTCCGATCCCGACGTCTTCTTTGAAGCTCTCTCACTCTTTCGAGCTAAGAGGAGAGACACAGATCCAGACACTCACTGACCCTCGATCACCTGTACAGCATTTTGGGGTATTTGAGTGATTGCTACGTTCCCCAAATGTAAATGTCTTTTCAGATAAAGTGGAAGTATTACAGAAATCCTGTCAGGAATTACAAATATTAACTTGTCACACTGCCCATCAAAGTTAAAGCGATAGTGAACGTTATGTATTTATTTATCATTAAATAATCAAGACCCTATACAACTACAAATTCAGAGGTACAGTACCATGTCCAGCGGAGTCTCTGTCTCCTTGGTTTTCTCAAACTCTCCCCCTATACAAAACTTTTCCGTATGCTTTTCAAGCAGTAACGAGGACTTGAAAGTCATTTTACACCGGGAGCAACTAAAATCCATAACCATATTGTATATTCAGAATCCTAGTCTCATATCGTCCTCAGCAATCGTTAACCCATATCCCTGCCTTTGTATGTGTTCTGTACACGGTGTACGGTGTTCTAGGCAACGACTAATCAACACAGATAAGTTAAGGCACAAATTGACTTACGGGGGCGCCAACACACCAATTGTGAGTGTAAAGTTAAAACATAAAGTAGCATTTATAGTAGGCCTTGTTGTAGGTATGTAACCTACATCTTCTCAGTACTTCTGATTCACATTTTAGATTTGTATGTCTGTGAGAAATAGACCTAGACTGGTGGACAGCTTCAGTTTCGCTTGCTTGGACACTAATTTACGTTTTACTTATTATGCAGGAATATAGGCCTATGACATAGAATATGACATAATGCAGGCTATATTAGACTGTTAATGCCTAAACATATTTGTATTTGATTCAATACATTGATAAGGCACAGTGTAAATAGGCTAGGTCTACTGCTATCTTTTAATGTTGGAATCACAATCAATCATCTAATCTAGTTTGATAAATTGTGCATGGATTGGTTCTGTTGCCACTATACACTGATTGTAGCTATGAGAACTACATTTGGCAATAACATTTGGTTGGCAGATGCGGGTGTAGCCCAGGGCTATTCAACAACAATTGTGGATGTAATTACATTACTGGCTACACTCATAAGCTTACAATCGAGAGGTTATAGTAATTTTAATGAATGGTGGAGTAAGCATGTCAAATTGTGTTTTGAGAAATAAACTATTTTACCCGCCCCTTTGGACTGGGTCCTTTATGAAGTCAATAGATAGACAAGCGCACTGACAAACCAAGATCCCACAGAAGGCATATCAATTCTATTGACATGTAGACAATCAAGCCATCCAATACACAGCGCCGACATACAGTTTACGCACAAGAAGCCATGATCGCCACAATTTCTAACCAATTCATGAGAGGTATTTGTATGAGGTTATCCGATTGAACATAGTCCTTAGCCAATAGGAAACTAGAAGGAGGGACAGGAAAGTGTCGCGTTGTGTGTGATTAAGTTTGGTTGAGCTCTCTATGAGGGGCCATCATCTGCTAGTGTATTCGGCGGCTTGAGAAGAAAATAGTATTAAAAGTCTAATTAGATATCACCAGATGGAAAATACACTGGCTTTGAGAGGTGCCTAATTTGTTACATAATACACCGCTATTTCCACTCTGGGTAAGTACTCTAACAGATAAATGAGCCTGCTGGCTGCAAACATGTACCAAACCTGTTTATTTGTCTGTTATACAAAGTAGCAAGCTTGCTCGCATTTTTGGGGAGAACTGTCAGTCAATGCAGACAAAAGAAAACTGAACCATTCACTTTAATAGGCCCTTAATGACTAATAGGTATATAATTTATTGTCTTCTCGGGATTATTGCTGTTGCTATTGACATTTTCCTGATTTTACAACAGCTTTTCTGAATCGGGGGTGGCAGTAATGGGTCCACTTGATTAAAGTCACTTGGCGCGCCGAGCAGGTGGAGTTTTCTCACTTTGTACTATTCCACTGTCCCTAATGTTAAACTCCGCCTATTCGGTGAGTCTCGTGAACCAAATCAAACCCATGTTCGTGTCCCGGTTTGTGTCATTGTAGCCAGCCTGTCTCAGAAGTAACTGCGGGAGTAGAACAATCGAATACTAAGTAACATTTGCCGTAGACACTTTGGTCAAAACTACCACGCTTCCGCGTTTACGCATTTGGAGGTGATTTCTAGAAATTGCCTCTGCTTTGTTTTGCATGTTATAGCCGCCTTTTGTCGAACTGGCGAATGCTCTTCAGGAACTGCTTGTTTCGGACTGTTGATAGTCAGTCCAAGGTTTAAGCTATAGCTCAAGAATTGAATTCTTAGAAGGCGCTTGCGCTTTTACAGACATATAGCCTACTGACACATTTGCATGGTGCTTTGTTTCAATGGTGGTCCTTACACTGAGCAGTTTTTAGTTGTAATAATAGCCTATTTGATTCCCTGTTTCAGTAGGACATAGTTATTTTTTCATTCTGATTGACCCACAAACGAGTTGCTTTATAACGTCCCCAAATCTATGGTGTAGCCTAATATGGATTATTGTCATTGCTGTGATGACGGATTAATCAGTAGCTGCAACCTCAGTTAGCCTCTCTGAACTCGCCAAAAACTGCTGAATACAGTACCCTTTCCCTGTGGATAATTTCATATCAGCCCTGTCTATTCAGTGCAACTCTTTTGCTTTGTACCAGGACTATGCTTATCCTCAATGCTCCCTGTGTTTGGAGTGAGTCCAAGCTATCATAATGGTATTGATGGTGGCCAACGTTAGATTTAGTATAAAACCGTATGATATTTGTAAGGGAATGACCTTAAAGCCTATGTGATATTGACCTCTATAGTAGCAGTAGGCAATTATTGTAGGCTTAGCCAATGTGTCCTGCTGTCAGTTTTTAGCATTGTTTTTTCTTTTTCCATAGGTTGCTCCTCGCCCCCACCTCCAGCTCACATCAATTTCTCCCTTCCTTACAACCCAGAGATATCCTACATCAACTCAACCCTTGCAACCCTTCTCTGGGGCCGAGTCAGGGAGGCGTGTCATTGCTCCACACACCTCACACTCCCTCTGTGTCTTTGCACTGACTGGTCCCAGGAGGTGGCAGAACCTCGCTCTCCCCGGTGTACCCCACCATGTCCTCCATCTTACCCTTCACCCCTCCGGTGGTGAAACGGCTGCTGGGCTGGAAGAAGTCTGCCAGCGGCTCGGGTGGAGCGGGCGGAGGCGGGGAGCAGAACAGCCAGGAGGAGAAGTGGTGTGAGAAGGCCGTGAAGAGCCTGGTGAAGAAGCTGAAGAAGACTGGCCAGCTGGACGAGCTGGAGAAGGCCATCACCACCCAGAACTGCAACACCAAGTGTGTCACCATTCCCAGGTATGCACCCAAAGAACCCCCAGATACGTTCATTGGCGTACACATATACACACACACTCCACACATGAACAATCTCTCAATTTCTTTACAGGATACCGGCTTTGTCAGAAGTTCAGAAGGAAGCAGTCAATACTGACTTAGTGGAGACATTTGTAAAAGTCAATATAGTTTCCTCTTTTGACTGGTCGATAGTCAGACATGCAGAAAGCCATACTCAATCAAACAATATAACTCGGTGTCTGGTAAAACAATTGTTAATTTTGAGCTGCAACAATGCACGGTTCGCCTCATTATGTTCCGATATGTTGTTTGAAACAAAAAGACACTCATCTTGCTGCTCAAGAGCAATGTTTTAGACTTCAACCTGGAACCTGGTAGCTTAGTAATCTTGAGTGAAGGCCAACGGAGACCTAACTAAAGTGGATGATGAGCAGTTAATGGATTGTTGTTGTGCAGTAGTTATCCACTTCCACTTGCCATAGAATAGCAGCGGAAATGAAACCCATATTGAGGAAGCATAACTCGTATGATGGCTTAGGGAAGACAAGAGAAGACCAGTGAAACAGAAGTGGCTTCGCAAAATGCCCTCCTCGCTAGCTTTTGAGTTATTTGTGTATTTGTCAGGGATCATGTATGATATATAATTTGATGGTGATCTATGTGTATATCACTCCATGAGGGAATAGCGCATTGGAAGATTTTGAAGACTTAAATTACCCTTATTATGTGAACCCATTGGCATAATAGAATGTTTGTCTGAATTAGCCAACGTAAACACCCTAAACTTTTCTGATTGTTTTCATGTCTATGGTAGTTAGAATAAGCCTATCTAACAGCCCGAATGTCTGTCTTGAGGTATTTGTATCTGATTTTATCTAGAAGCCAGACAATGCTTCGAAATGTTTTGTCACAAGTCAGTTTCTTCTTGCACAGATCCTTCCTCTGTCACGTGAAGAGTTGGAGGATCAACAACTTGAGTCAGCACTTTCAGGCTCAACTATTTTGTAAAGCTGTCAATCTCGGCCACATTCCCCAGCAATCAGTCTAAGTGAAGGTGATAAGGACCATCATCCTATTATGAAAGGTCACTTCCGCAAAGCATTCATGCCAACTGTACTGTAAATATGCCCTCAGCTCCTCTATTTAGTGAAAACCCCATTACCAGGATGCTCTCTGGTGTAAGAGTCTGGGTTTGCCAAATACTGATGTTGTAGGACCTGTCTCATTACATGTGTTTTCAGCTCCTTATCACTCGGTTAACCTTGGAGGACTGTGGAATGGCCAAGTCTGGGAGGGCTCCAGTCAAATCCCATGGGAATGGCTGGATGTCAGATGGTCTTGGTGATAATGTGTCCCTGTGAAAACACTTTAGAATATTTGCTTGTTGCGTGCCACCCATAGTCTCTGTTGCATCACTCCTATGTTGAGAGTGAGATACTAAAGTCAAGGCTACCTCATGCTGTTTCTGTGGAAGACTGATTTTACGTGACCCTAGAGAGTTTCAGATGTGACAGAAAGGTATATCCCTGATGCCTGTCTAATGTAAGCCTAGCTAATTATAATCATAAAGGTGCCTTTTTCAACATGTGTCTCCTGTGGCCACAAGGCAAATTGCAGCTGGATTCAAACAGCTTCCTAGGCAGAGAGTAACAACATCACAAACTTTGTCATCTCCAGGCTACTAACAGGTTAGCCTGCTCCTTTCATAATGTAACACACATTTTAAGCCTGTTTGTTCCATTTAGAAATCATATATCTTTATCTCATTAAGAAAGGAAAAAGCCGTCTAATTAAGCAGCCGCAAGCCTCCATCTTGGATTGCAAACAGTTGTCATCCCGCCTTTTCGCGTCATTGGTTAATACGCCCAGTGACAGGGTGCCTGAGTGCTTACCAATGACATACACTCACCGGCCACTTTATTAGGTACACCTGTTCAACTGCTTGTTAGCGCAAATATCTAATCAGCCAATCACATGGAAGCAATTCAGTGCATTTAGGCATGTAGACATGGTCAAGGCGACCTGCTGAAGTTCAAACCGAGCATCAGAATGGGGAAGAAAGGTGATTTAAGTGACTTTGATCTACTGGGATTTTCATGCACAACCATCTCTAGGGTTTACAGAGAATGGTCCAGTGAGCGGCAGTTCTGGATCCATCCTGCCTTGTATCAACGGTTCAGGCTGGTGGTGGTGGTGTAATGGTGTGGGGGATATTTTCTTGGCACACTTTGGGCCCCTTAGTACCAATTGAGCATCGTTTAAATGCCACAGCCTACCTGAGTATTGTTGCTGACCATGTCCATCCCTTTATGACCACAGTGTACCCATCCTCTGATGGCTACTTCCAGCAGGAAAGCTCACATCATCTCAAACTGGTTTCTTGAACATGACAATGAGTTCACTGTACTCCAATGGCCTCCACAGTCACCAGATCTAAATCCAATAGAGCACCTTTGGGATATGGTGGAACGGGAGATTTGCATCATGGATGTGCAGCCGACAAATCTGCAGCAACTGCGTGATGCTATCATGTCAATATGGACCAAAATCTCTGAGGAATGTTTCCAGCACCTTGTTGAATCTATGCCACAAAGAATTAAGGCAGTTCTGAAGGCCAGGGGGTCCAAACCGGTAAAGGTGTACCTAATAAAGTGGCCGGTGAGTGTATATATGTAGTACATCTCGCTCCCAGACACTTGGCCCAATATGCTTGGATGTTCTGGTGGACCAATGTGTCAAACTTTCCCAGTCACTTGTGATTTGCTAAAATCAAATAATGACAAAACTAATAATGACAACATTACTCAGTAAGTTCATTACCAAGGCCATGTTTGAGTTGTTGTTATTCCAAGCTTATGTGCTGTGCGCAATAGCCTGGGGAAGAGGTTAATATGTAGTTGACAGAATGTGATTTTATAGGCTGAATAGAAGATATCAGGTGATTTTGTCATGGACTTTCATTCTATAATAGTTACATATTGATTATAGGCATTTTGTGCTATGTAAGAGATTTGCAAAATGCTCCTTTAAGTGATTATGATATTTAATAATGATATTATGTAATAGTCTAATAATGCTAATGTCCTGGAAAAGCTTCATTATATGGGAGATTGACATCTCTCTGGTCACGCTGAGATTGAATGCAGCTTTCTGGAGAAGTCAAACAAACTAATCTCTGGAGATGGGACTTCCTCCATCCCCCTCCAGTCCAGCCCACTCTATCAGTACAGGGCCTTAGGTCAGAAGTGCTGATTGTCAATATGTGGCCTGCCTTCAGTCAGTGAACAGATTAGGAAGTGGTTAGGTCTTTCATCTGTTGGCTAACCTGGCTAGTTATAGCATGAATAATAGTTTAACTGGCCATACCCTAATAGAAACAAGATTGAGACTAAAATGTTTTTGTTTTTTTAATCTCAGAAACAAATCTAACCATTAACTGTAGTCTCACAAACAACACACAACTTCAGGTAATTGATATCCAACCCCATCTCCTTGTTTTAAGGAGAGGGGTTGAGAAAGTTCTAGATAACAGATCCTTTAGAACCAGGCTGATAACACATTACAGAAAAAAAAACAGAAAAAAGTTGACAGCAATTTAGACTTCTTCTTGTTTCTATTCAGGGAAGTTTTCAATTTATCTTACAAAACATCTTGATTGTAACAAGGAAGCATCTGAGTTGGATATATTTGAGTTTGTCCTTAGGTTGCCTGAAGGATACCAGAATACTTTAGAGTATTTGTGTACACACATGAAATGTACCATGTGCATAGCTGTATTAAAGCAGAGGAAGGAGAGTGAGGATATTGACTGGAGTGAGGTCTGAAGCCTCTGTTGTATGGTTCTCATGCTAGAAAAGTTGCACTGCACTGCAGCGCTGTCAAAACAATTGTTACAGAGCGGAACTTGCGGTGTTACTGCACTGTCAGGGGGTATACTGTATTTCAGAATTGTATTTCATCGCACAGGTTTTTGATAGAAGACTGCTAATACATTTTCTGCTTCACGGTGCTCTAGTGTCATCGAACGAGTTTGACCCCTCGTCAGTCCGAACTGTTTACAGCAATGGATGTTTACTTTTTGTCTTTCTTTTGCCGACAGATAATGTGAAAGCACTTCAGTCTTGTTGATGTAGATCTTTGCCAAGTCGTCCCCTCAGCTTTGCTCATTCCTGGAAGGGTTGACAAGCTTGCTGGACAGTCACAGACAGCGATGCTTGTTTTTAGCTCTTCATCAAACCAATTATTGATTTTGCTCTTGCTGGGACCCCCCCCCCCCCCCCCCCTCTTCCCCATGGTTTAATCTGTAATAAAACAGCAGAGCTCTGACTGAATTGGGCATGTTAATCAGCAGGAGGCTGGGGGGTGGACAAGCGTAGCAGCACAGCATGGGGGGTTAAGACGGCCTTTATTATGGAGACTAGGAAGTAAGATGTATGGAGACCCGTTGAAGCTGTCATGTGATGCTTGTCAAGAGGTGGTGTGATTGATAAACTGTCGGTGATGCAGCCTGGTTGTTTGGTGTGTGTGACTTTTAGACATGTCTATTGTGTAGCGTAGCCAGGAAGTTGTCTGTCTGTTCAGTGTAACCTGAAGAAAGTGGTCTGTCTGCTGATTGTAGCAAGAAGAAGATGTTCTGATTATCTGCTCAGCATAGTCCATTCAGTGTAGCCAGTAGAAGATTGTCTTCATCTAAAGATTGCAGCAGCTAACAGATGGTATAGAGGCTATTAAGAAATAATAGGATGCACACATACTGTATGCGCGCGTGCACACACACACACACACACACAACCCCCCCCCCACACACACACACACACACACACACTCACTCATTTACTCACTCACTCAAAACACAACAGGGAACAAGGCTTAATTCCTCAAAAGTGGGTCACCAGTCTGTAACGGGGACCACGGACCTTCCCTCTGTAATGCAATCAGCCTCCAGAGGACCAGCCAATCAACCCCCTTAGTTGGACATCAGGCACAAGGAGCAGCCAATCAGCCTCCAGAGCTAGTCGTTGGGCATTAGGACCAGCCAATTATCCACCACCAGTGTTGGGTAGTACTGTAGGGGCATTTCAAAACCAGACAAAATTATTCAATTTAAATCTTATTCTTTACTATTATTATTAATTTCAAACCTCAGTTTAGATTTGCATGTGAAATTCAACCCCAGTGGGAGAAACATTCTCGCCTGTGTGTTTGTACATTCGTCGTGCTCTGTGTTAGTCTGTCATATACAGTAGTAATCTCGCTGGATCTGTACCAAGGATGGAGCAGTGGATCATTAAATGTTAATTTCCAGGAGGAGACACATGACCGAGGCACCAATAACCTAATCTGTCATTACCTAACTGCAGACAGTGGTCGGGGTCAGTTCACGCTGACTCATCTTGTCTTGTCTTGTCTGAGCTCTGACCTAAGGGTATATGGTTCATGATGCAAGCCATAGCAAGGCGCATTGCAGTTGGGTAATCCATCAGCACATTTTGGCCTGGGCTGTACCTCAGAAATTAAAGGAGTACTTGACTCAAAAATGTTTTTCAAATATATTTCTCATTAGTCCATTAATGTGGTCCCAAAATCGATTTACTTTTTGCATACAAGCCACATGGATGTACTAATGACATGCTTGTGGTTACTTCCTGGAAAAGTCAGATGATGATGATGTGTTGGTAGTGGAGAGGTATCGTCACATGGTGTATACCTTTGTTTGGTTGATATCTACATCGTGTTTTCAGTTTAGACACAAATTCTGTTCCGCTTTGCTGAGAAAATGAGTCTGACACGCAAGTCAAGGTATTAGTTTTACTCGTATAAGACAAGGTAGTTTTCTGTTTCTAAAGAATGATAAAGTATGATCCAGGGAGTTGGCCAGTGTTTTTTGTAAGGTCAAGTTCAGCCCTGTTTCAGAGATTCTGCCAAGGTTTCTGGAGAAGCCAAAGGGGCAAGACTTCATTAATCACTTATCAAGTCACTTGTCATGTTCCGCCTGTCTGTTACCTCCAGTCATATAGCATGCAATTTGTCAGAGCAGTGGCATTTGTTCTGTTTCTCATCCAATAATCACTGTCTGCTGTTAAATGTTGCCTTGTTGTCGTTTTTTTATATTCATTTTTAGATTTACAATAAGGATATGTCAACATTTCAATCATATTAATTTACATATGACCATATTTGAATCTTAGCCTAATCTCTGTTTGTCTTGAATGCAATTCCTGACTTCCCCTCCACCAAAACGTTTTTTTTTCCCTGCAAGGTTAAAATGTGTTTAAAGGTGCTCTATGCAACAATTTCTGGATTTGAATTGTTTTAAGTTCAGTGCCTTGCAAACGTGTTTACCCATCTGTACATTGTGTTGCCTCAGAGCCTGAAATGGTAATACATTTGAATTAGGAATTTGTTTCTCACTGATCACATCTTACTGGACACTTTCAAAGTGAAAGCAAAGTAATGTCAGGGACCTGTTTGCAAAAGTATTCACCCCCTTTACTCTGGCACTCAGATAATTAGCTCAAATGCAAAAATGTATTCAAAAAAGCTGAATTAGTGCAATAGTGTCTTTGGAGGGTCCTTCATTTGTGTTGATCAGGCCATTGTGTTGTGTTCAGACGATCACGATCACTACAATCGGAAGTTAAGTAGTGTTACACTTAAGACCTATATTGTTTGTTTTCCACGTGTGAGAATGAGAACCAATCGTGCAACAGGAATGCGCTGCTAGTCCTATACAACAAGGCTGACTTACTCACTTAGAGCAAATGAGCAACTTTCTAGGCTCAAACAGCGCTTGAACGCTCACTTCTCGCCTGGAATTTGATTCAGATACGTCATCGATATTAAAGGATATCTGCACACAATTGTTATGTAGAGCATTTTTAACTTGACGGAAATGCAACATGATACCACACAGTCAGATTTTAGTTTGTCATCTCACATTGCGTCCCCCATGTTCTTCTCATTCAAACAGTCTCTCCTATTAGTCGACAGGCGTGTCCCGAAGTACGCTAGCTAACCTCTTGAGGACACGGCCATCTCCAATAAGAGACCCTGCTGTTTGACTACCCTCATGTTTAACTCATCTTGGTATTTTTGAATGAATCATGCCCCATGTTTATCATTTTTTTTGTTGTTTTTGTTTTGTGTTTGTGTTTTTGTTTGTTTTATTTTCTGTGCACAGCAATTGCTCTGAAATATGGGGACTGAGTTCACCACATACGATAGAACAGTGGGATACCTCTGGCCTTTACAGCTACCCTGACCAAACCAGGTGACTATCTCCTCCTCTGTCATGTGCTTCTGCTTTACTCACTCAGCCTGTGGGCTGCAGGTGATGATGATGATGTTTGCTCCAGGGGGGTTAGTACGTTTAGGTATAACCTGGAACTATTAGCTTATTTGTTCTGTTCTCTGATATGTTTCATACAGTAGTTTCTTATGAACTTAAGAGAGTGTCTAGATTTTAAGTTCATTACATCATACATTCAGTCATTTCAAGTAAAAGAATAGTTGAGGAAAGTTCGGGAGTAGTTTTTAAGGCATTCTCTGGTCATAACAATTTGTAGGGCATTTCTTAAGGTTAGAAATCAAAACATTCTCCTCCTCCAACTCATCTACCTTCTCTGTTTCCATATGTTGTCTACTCCTGTTCTCCCTATCTCTTCCCTCCTCCCTCCTCTCTCTTCCCTCCCTAGGTCCCTGGACGGTCGTTTGCAGGTGTCCCATAGGAAGGGCCTCCCCCATGTCATCTACTCCCGCCTGTGGAGATGGCCCGACCTGCACAGCCACCACGAGCTGCGCGCTATGGAGACCTGCGAGTATGCCTTCAACCTCAAAAAGGACGAGGTCTGCGTCAACCCCTACCACTACCAGAGAGTTGAGACACCAGGTACGCAGTGTTGAATCCTCCCCAAAATATCTAAATATATTCTTTATATTTATAGTATTTCCCAGGAAATCAGAGGGTAGAAAAAGGCTACTCATACCTAATTAAACATAATTCAACCCAATTGGGAACTTACTACCTGTTACTATAGTGTGCTTAGTTATTAGTCAGTAACTGATGTGTTATTCCTATTTTACTATGTAATCACAAAGTAAATACCTGGTCATTTCTGTACTGTAGAATAAAGCGAAGAAAATCATAGTGATAAGATCGGTAGCTTTTTGATCGATTTGATTTTGGTCCAGTTCTTCCGCCTGTCCTGGTACCCCGGCACACGGAGATCGTTACGGAGCTCCCTCCACTGGATGACTACACCCATTCCATACCGGAAAACACCAACTTTCCCGCCGGGATCGAGCCCCCCAACAACTACATACCAGGTCAGCAGCAGTCCTAAGCTTCTGTGTCACTACACACTTCCTCAGCCCTAAAAAAACAATTATACTGCTATAAGACCTCTGTACTACTACTCCACACTGGATGTGGCTTAATCTTTGCCTGGGCAATAGGCCCACAATCTAGATGACTACACTTTACTGTACTGTATTTAAGTTCGCACACATTTTTTCTTAGACATAGCTATGCATAACGTGTGTGTGTGTGTGTGTGTGTGTGTGTTAATACTGTGTTGCAGAGACTCCTCCGCCAGGCTACATCAGTGAGGATGGGGAGACAAGTGACCAACAGATGAATCAAAGTATGGACACAGGTAGCCACATTCTCTGGGTGGGCGACAGTCACTGCTGGCCTGGGGAATGACTCTAGACTGTGTTTATCTGGGTCTGGATGACAGGGTAGCACTGGGTGCTCCTTGACTGTAGACCTGGTGTGTGATAGCTAGTAGAAGTGTGTGTGTGTGTGTGTGTGTGTGTGTGTGTGTGTGTGTGTGTGTGTGTGTGTGTGTGTGTGTGTGTGTGGGCGCTGTATTGCTGACTCGATGTAGAAAATACATGTCAAATGACTGTTTTAAAGAAATAAAAACTATTGTTCTTCCCTTGAAAATAGTGCATTTACATTTGTCTGAACACGCTTGTCAGTTTTCTTTTTGTTTTTTTTAGATAGTAGACTTCTTTTTATAGCACTCTAGAGTGCAGAAATAACCAACTGTCTTTGTTTTCCAGGTTCTCCAGTGGAACTGTCACCAGGCACGCTTTCACCCGTCAATCATGCCATGGGTAAGAGCATGCCCTCTTGTCTACTCTTCTTCCCTTCTTTGCTTAGTTTAGCAGAAATGATGTGTTGCTACTGAAGTAGTAGAGTTTGTCTTTTTCTTCCGGCGTCAGTAGTACGTTCATGGATTAGGTGAGAACAAGCATTGTCATCTCAAGCTGTAGGTTCATTCGAGGTCTACATGACTTGGCTGTTGATAGGCTGTTCTACTTGACTGATATGGTAAACTAGGTAACCTATTACCCGTTGTACTGTCTCTTTCCAGAGGTATGTGTTTGGACAAATGAGGATGTCTCTGTTCAATTCTTTGGTGTAATGGAACCGTTGTTCTGTCTCTCGGTGTGTTAGAAAGACCTCCGATATTTTTAAACAGACAGCGGATATGGTGTTAGTTATTGTTGTGCATCGAGGCCAGCCAACTAAACTGTCTGTCTCTCTCTCTCTCTCTCTGTGTTTGTGTGTTCCAGACCTCCAGCCAGTGACGTACTCGGAGCCAGCGTTCTGGTGCTCCATAGCTTACTACGAGCTCAATCAGCGGGTGGGCGAGACCTTCCACGCCTCGCAGCCCTCGCTCACTGTCGACGGCTTCACGGACCCCTCCAACTCAGAACGCTTCTGTCTGGGGCTGCTCTCCAACGTCAACCGCAACGCCACAGTCGAGATGACCCGCAGACACATAGGTACAGTTAATCTCACTCCCTCCCATGTCTATCATAGGTACAGTAGACTACTCCCTCCCATGTCTATCATAGGTACAGTAGACTACTCCCTCCCATGTCTATCATAGGTACAGTTAATCTCACTCCCTCCCATGTCTATCATAGGTACAGTAGACTACTCCCTCCCATGTCTATCATAGGTACAGTAGACTACTCCCTTCCAATCTCTACTCCCTTCCATCTCAGTTGGCTACTCCATCCCATTTCTATCACCTTAACAGTAGGCTACAAGGAGGGTAGCTTGAACATGGAGAGAAACCTCTGAGAACGTTGTTGTTGACTAACTAACAAACCTCACATCAAGTCAACTCTGAACCTAAACTTTCAAGTGAATAAACACAAGGATACCTATTAGTTGTGACACACACACACACACACCCTAATGAACCTGTTTCTGCCTTCCTGAACAGGCAGAGGCGTGCGGCTCTACTATATTGGTGGCGAGGTGTTTGCCGAGTGTCTTAGTGACAGTGCCATCTTTGTTCAGAGCCCGAACTGTAACCAGCGGTACGGGTGGCACCCAGCAACAGTCTGCAAAATCCCGCCAGGTAAGAACCACTTGTCATCAGACATCCAATGGGGAGCTGAGGCTCACAGTGCTGTTTCTGTTCTCAAGCATGCACAGATGTTTTTTTTTTTTTTTTTTTTTTTTTTTATTAAATGTGCTTCATTCCAAAATGCTACAGTTATATCCACTTGCTAAAGTTCTTGTCACGTGACAATTATCTTCAAGAACATGATTATTAAGTACACAAATAACATAACAAGGCTACTGTCGTTTCAAATATATCATGAATGATTTTATTTCATGACATTTAATTTTATTGGAAAGAAAATAAAAAATATTATTTTAAATTGTGGATATCGTTTTGGAATAAAACTCTTCAAATACTGTCTAAATCAATAAAAACTCCCTGCACACTGTGCTTGCAAAGAACCACTGTTTTATTGTCAACGTTTCGGTCCGAAGACCTTTTGTTAGAAGATAAGAAAAGTGCTGATAATACCAATGGGAGTAGCATGTCCGCTCTGTCATGGCACTGGAACTCCAGAGGCAGAGACAGAAACTGTGAGATGACACATGACTATTGTGGTGATAAAGTTGAGGAGTGTGATCATAATTTAGAGAATTTTTATTTTTTACCCGTATCCCTCAGGATGTAACCTGAAGATCTTCAACAACCAGGAGTTTGCTGCCCTCCTTGCCCAGTCGGTGAACCAGGGCTTTGAGGCGGTCTACCAGCTCACCAGAATGTGCACCATCCGCATGAGCTTTGTCAAAGGCTGGGGGGCAGAGTACAGGTGAGACGGAGGAGGAGGAGGAAGGAGAAGGGGTTAAAGGGGTTGTGCTGAGATGGCGCTCAAAAAGGTCTCCCAAGGTTTGCAGGTCTGAGAAGGTTTGGTAGAGACCAGGTGAGGGATGTTCTTCTCATATGGGAAGCTTCTTTGATGGGTGGACGCCTAGTCGTGGTAGAGAAGCTTGAGTGTCTCAATGACCTAGAGAGTTTACCCCGTGGGGGATTAGGGTCCTGGTAGGTTCAACAATGCCAGACAGGTCAAAGGATAAAGAGGTTGGGTGTGAGATGCCATCTCAGAAAAAAAACTCAAGTTACAGAAACATTGATTAATGGAAACTGAAGGTGAGGGATGAGAGAGGTGGACACATGTAGGAGAAGGTGGAGCAGGTAGGGGAGTTTGGGTAGAGTGAATGTGAGGGAAGGGTTGGATTGAGAGTCCAGGTGAGATGGGGCCAGATTGTTAAAGATAATATTGTATTGTTCAAAAAGTTAACAGCTGACTGTCAAACAATGTTGTTGTAACGTTGTGTTCCAGACGCCAGACTGTGACGAGCACCCCATGCTGGATAGAGCTCCATCTGAACGGGCCCCTGCAGTGGCTGGACAAGGTCCTGACCCAGATGGGTTCTCCCTCAGTTCGCTGCTCCAGCATGTCATAATACCAACGCTGGGGGGGACCATGACAACGAGCCCAGCAGTTTCCCAATCCTCGGATGCGCTTTACACCAACTCCTACGACTTGTATGTGTATGGCAAGACAAATGATAGTCACAGGAGTCGGTTTAAAAAGCCACCAGGCTCGACGACAACCACCACCAACCAACTACCCAAACCCCTTCAGAGTCTACGATCACTAGAACAGTGATGACCACAAAAACAACTACAGACTTATCTATAGTCTCTCTCTCTCTCTCTCTCTTCCCCCCCCCCCCCCTCCTTCCTTTCTTCCTTAGAGATGTTTCACTGTTCACAGCGGAACATGGCACTTGCTGTTCCCTTCAGCTTCTTTCACCTTTACGTTGTTTCTCCCACAAACCCTCTGTATTCAATGTGGTAGCAGTAGAAATGAAATGTATGTTTATCTAGATGACCACGGGAGGGCGCCAGAGATTGAAATATGAACTTCCTTCTGGTCATTTCCAGGTTTCAAGAAGTGAACCCCTCCGAACAAATTTGAAAGCTAAACTAATACTTTTGCCTCTCAGTCTGTCGACTTGGCAACATGTGACCTTTCATGGTAAAAAAAGGTTCACCTTGATGTTTGATCAGGGGATGGTAAATAGACAAGAATTGTGTTATTGTCTTTCCCCCCAGTGCTCTTCTGTAAGGACAGCCAAGTAATACATATTGTTATTGACATTTCAGAATTACTGCCCCCCCCCCCCCCCCCGCACACACACACCCTCTCTAAAAGAATGTTGCCTTTAATGTATAGTTGTTTGCGTTTGTAAGAATGCTTTTTTAATTCAATATGAACTGATAGGAATGTTAAACAACAAAAATGAATTAAGTAAATATGAAACAAAATACCCATAGGTTAAAATCGAAATCACATGATTATCTACCTAGGCAGACACAGAACGAGACCAACTCTGTTAATATTCTAGTTTAGCACAGAGTGGAAAGTCCTTATGGAATGGTTTTGGAATCTGGTTTTCATAACGAAAATGGGTTATTTCACCAAAATGTCCAGTTGTCACTAAATTGGCCTCTCATAGTCCAAATCTTTCAAGACATCAAGTATTTAAGCTTTAAGTATTGATGAACTACTACTAGGTTATCCTATACAATTACAGGATTATTTTTCCTTAATCTTTCTTTTCGCTATTTTTTGTATTTTCATGTATTTTTATATATAAATATATTTAAAATCTTTAAAGCTCTCTTCCTTTTTATTAGAATTGAATATTTTTTTAGATCATGCCCTCTTTTTAAAGTTGCAAGGCTTAATGACAAGATGTCTTATCATACAAGAAGTATGTAGCAAAAGTCTTTCACAGATACCTGTGTTTTACCACTGAAAGCTTTTTCAGCACTAGCAATTTTCCCAATGTACATGTTGCCCCCTGAAAAATGAATACAAGAGGACAATGCCTCAGACTTCAGCTGTCCTATCCAGAGATCTTTTCTCATCAAGTATTTTCACCTCAAAAGTATTCAGCGCCACTCGTAACTTGAGGGCTTTTCCAAAGACTGAGGCTGTTCAATGGCGTTAACAGCTATAATAAAAACCTCATATTTAATATTTCGGACACTTGACAGGGTTCTTTTAGCTGGCCAATGAAGACAAGACCACCTGACTGCTTTTCCAGGGAGAATTGTGCATTTATTTTAGCGTGTGCTTGTTCTATACAACTTACTAACGACTGTGATCTAGCCGTCTGTCATTCTTTACTTGTGGCAGTGGCGAGACTCTTGAAAAGATTCATTCCCTCCCTTTCCCACCCTGTCCATCCTCTTAGGTGGTGATGATGATGATCTAATAACACCTGTGATTTTACCAGGTCAGTGCAGCAGTGAGGAGTTGAGACTTGGCAAAGAGATCATGGCCACTAACGTTGCTAGTGAATCTGTGGCCATATAGACCGGTAGGTTCCTCCTGCTTGCCATGTACTGTAAGACTGGGTGTGGAGAGGAAACCAAATAGACCATCAAGTGGACCAGACACATATATGCATATAAATGTGTATATACAATTTTATTTGACTTTTCTCTTTGTTTTTCTTTTTTTGGCAAAGCATTTAACAGTGGATGAGCTTGTGTTACCATTAGAGAGATGTACTGGTAGGACGTGAATTTCAGACTATAAGCTTTTCTGGCGTGTTGCATATGCAGACTTCATAATAAAGTACACTAATAAAAGTTTTAATTCTCTTGACTGTTGCTTGTCTGACTATCCTTGTGTTGTGTGTGTGTATGCAAATTGATACTTTCTAAAAATGTACAGCTATTAAGTATTGATCTTCTGATCACTGACAGAGTAAATGTATGTAGTTAGTCTATTTTTAAATACGCTGAGCCAGCTGGTCCAGCTTACCCTTTTCTCTACATAGCTGAGTCAGTCATGTGAATTTCTAAATAAAATCATGCATTCCTTTTGCAATATTTTTAGTTTGACATTTTTTCATTGTGCAAATATTTGTGTTTATTTTTCACTGGTGAAGCAGGTTTCAAAATCTTCTGGGTCTCAGCTGAGCCAGCGAGCTGGTGAAGCGTGCCTGGCGCTCCTCCTTACGCATGGCCAGGGCCACGAACAGCGGCTTGGAGGCCACGATACGGCCGTTCATCTCAGTCACAGCCTTGGTGGCCGCCTCAGGGGAGGCGAAGCACACAAAGCCAAAGCCCTTGCTGCGTCCACCCGCCATCATGACCTTTGCACTGGTGATTAGTCCATAAGAGGAGAACTCTCTGTGCAGACCGTCATCATCCAAGCCTTCATGCAGGTTCTTCACATACAGATTGATACCCTGGTAGAGAGAAACCCTGTTTAGTGAGATGCTTTTTTTAATTCCTCAAATACTGTACATATACTGAACAACAACAATAATAAGTACTATCAACTTGTGTCATCAGCAAACCGGAAGTCCACAAACCTGGAATCTGGTATTGCGGCCCTGCTTCATGGGCTCAAACCGGGGCTTCAGCTCAGTGGGGCGCAGCCCTTTGTCCTGGGCGTGGCCTACATAGACCTTCCGCCCATTTAGCTTCTTGCCATTCATGTCATCAATGGCCTTCTGGGCGTCCTCGTGTCTCTTGAAGCTGACAAAGCCGAAACCCCTGGACTTACCACGGCCATCAGTTATGACCCGGACACTCAGGACTGGTCCATATTTTTCAAACTTCTCCTTCAGGTTTTCTTCATCCATGTCCTCTCCGAAGTTTTTGATGTACACGTTAGTGAACTCTTGGGCCCATGCTACAAGTTCAGCCTCTCGTTCTCTGCGAGATTTAAAGTGTCCAACAAACACTTTTCTATCATTGAACAGCATGCCGTTCAGTCTATCAATGGCTCTTTCAGCAGCCTCCTGGGTCTCAAAGTGCACATAGCCGTAGCCTTTTGAGCCATTCTCATCACAAACCACCTTGCAAGAGAGCACATTTCCAAAGGCAGAGAATGTGTCACAGAGGATCTTACTGTCAATCGACTTCTCTAAGTTACTGATGAAGATGTTGCCGACCCCACTCTTCCTCAGAGAAGGGTCACGCTGAGACCACATGATGCGCACGGGTCTTCCATTGATAACATCAAAGTTCATCGTGTCTAGGGCACGTTCAGCATCAGCTTGCTGTTGAAACATGACATGGCCATACCCAAGGGATCGGCGCGTGATGCTGTCCCTGCACACTTCAATGGAAAGAATTTGACCAGCAGGACTGAATTTCTCATACAATATTGCCTCGGTGATATCCTGGTGGAGATCTCCAACATACAAGGAGGCCATAATAATATTAATTTAGTCAAACAAATTAGAAAAATAACAAGCTTTAGATAAGCTTTAGATATGTGTGCCAAGACTAGCTCTGTGCAGAGGAATGGCAGAGAAATGAATGTCATGTGGATTCTAGAACCCCAGCTGTGTGGTCCTCGTTTGTTACATCATTGTCAATTGTTACATGTTTTCATAGAAATCCTCAATGTTCTATCTCAGTTGCTTTCTGTGAATGTATAGAAGAATTCTACTTTAGTCAATGTTACCTCAAGGGCTGTTGCCAAGATCAATTTATTTATAATATCTCGGCTAAAAACTACAAAAAACTACATTGGTGCATTCTAAACTACATATGGAGTGAATTGATCTTATTTAAGCTTTCAAAAGCACTGTTTTCATCAACCACTAGAGGGAGGTATAGGTACACTAATCAATTGTCCAACACTCCTCTTAAAAATATGGGTAGTTCCTATATATGACATATCTCAATAGCCAGTTGTAGGCTGATCAATATATTTGTAAGCCTATATCTATCTTTTGAGGACAGAGTTGCCAGTCAAGCAACCATCCTTGCTTGGATTCTCGAGAAAGAGACGATGACGGTGTCTAGCTTCAGACCCCTCTACAGTACCTGTATTATTGGGTACTGACAACCAACATGCCACCCGCCAATGAAATGCAAAAGTTAGCGATTGGTCACAGTGACTAGGACAAAAAAAATGCGATAGCAATCTGTCCTTGTCCATAGAAGTGAGTCATTTTCTAATTTGGGTGAACTTCCCCTTTAAGTACCTCTGAGGCCAGCAAAGCTGATTTGTGCTCCATGTGTTTGTTATTTCACAACCATCATCTTAAAAGCATGGTGGTATTGTTTCCCTGCATAGCCAAGCACAGGGAGTGTGGTGCCGTTAAACATCCCTTGCACATTAAAAGCCTTTTTGAGGTTGAATTAGAGTAAGTGGTTTCTGTGAGTTACATTGTTACTGTTCATAATGTATGCAGCATTTATAGGCTTGATGTTCCTTATGGTTTGGCAGTGTTTCACATCTGTCCCCCTGTGACCCATTAACTCATACCAGTAAGCATTTCCCATACAAATTAATATAGCCTGCATACAGTTTCTGGAAGTGTAATACACATGAGTTAACAGCCTTAGAGATATTTTACTTTACAAAAGTATACATGAATAATCGTACATATTCATTTGTGTGGAGATATTTTAGTAATTAATATTAACTTGATGTTCTATTCAGGCCTATGGCTTTATCTACAAAGATACACCCATAATACCCTGAACAGAAGATAGTCCAATGTTAATGTTTACATAAGAAGTTAGCTTATCTCATAACAAGCTCGCTAATATATCATTGATAGAACCTTTGTCTGCTGTTTTTTTCTGATGCTCTGGGGATAAGGTTTCTTTAGGAGTTCCTTACATTTGAAGAAACCTAGAAAGGCCCTTTGTGTGTTTTCTGGACATAGGGTGGCTTAATCATGTATAAGTTATAGCTCCTAATTAAGACGGCGTCATAACCTATACTTGACCCTGGTCCCATCACAATAGCCCCTCCTGGAGCCTTTGTGTCTTGCCCTCTTGACTTGTCCAGTGTGGCGTGTTGGATGTCCTCCCGAGGCTTTCTCCGGCTTTCTCCTACTGCTCTGGCATGGGGCAAAGCAGGTAACTGGAGTACTGGGTCCCCAGTCAAATTAATTAGGGGCCCAAATGAGTTTTCCGCTCATAGTAAGCAGCAACAATGATGACCAGGTTACTGGGGCCACCAAAGGTCACGCAGGCAGGCAGGCAGGCGGGCAGGCAGGCAGGCAGGCAGTCAGGTGGGCAGGCAGGCAGGCATGCAGGCAGGCAGGCAGGCAGGCAGGCAGGCAGGGAGTCTGGGCCATGAAGTGACCCCTGGAGAAACATCACACAGCCAGGCACTTCTATGGTTGCTCTCTGGCCCACTCTCTGGTGTCTTCTTCTGACTTGAGAAAGAGGAGGGTTGCCTACTATCATGCAGACCCTGGTTAAACACATACTGTATTGAAAATATTTACAAATTATTTGAGGTGTGCTTGATTTAACTTAGAGTCTGTACTCTTGGGACCATTCCATTGGTTCTATGGTACCTGGCCAACTAAATCAAGCAGGTCAAGTATTTATATTTGTTCATGATCCGGGTCTGCTACCTATAATATCACGATCACAGACAGCGAGCTGATCAGCCTTCTGTGATAAGATATTACATTTGTTCATTAAATTTTTTTCGATTTATGAATAAAGTGGACTGTGAATTCTCTATCTGACCAACGACATTGATTGATGTCATGCCTTAGGATAAGTATTTTGTAATTGATAATTTCAATAAGTAATTGAAAGAGTGTTGTATCTTAACTTCACATACCTGTATATACAGTAGCTGAGTGTTTTGCTATTGCAACAGAACAACAGATATGGCAAAGGAAAACCTGCCTTCATGTTGCGCCTTACTTGATGGTTATGTTGCGCCGTACTTGATGGTGGCTGCCCAGGGTTAAACCTCCTGCATTCCCTGTTATAACCACAAGGTGGCAGCAGCTGAGGAGGATGGCAAACGCTCTTGCAGGCATGCACCAGCTGTTCCGAGAGCTGTGATTGTGTGCGTCTCTCTCCCTTCACATGGTAATTAAAGCAATTAAACAGATTATTACTGTTTTCCTAATGAGTGCTGCTCCTTGCGAGTCAGAGGCTGTGTCGTGTTGACATCATTTAATTGTGTTTCAACTGGCGACCATATGGAGCTAATTGACCTAGGACTCACTTACACTCCTGGCATGGACAGTCTTGTCTGAGGGGGAAGAGATTACATGGAAGGTTTTGAGTTCAACAAAAAAAGAACTGACCAACAACATTCCATTCATTGACATGAATGGGATGGGATTTGAGTTTTTTGTGACCTCATTCTGATCAATGGTTTAGCAGCAGTTTTGGTACCTCTGCACCGGGGTCAAGGGTCGCTTTAGCAGCTCGGTCAAGCGATATGCTCTGACCCAACAGAGCCAAATAATTGGCATTTTTTTCATACTCAATGGAACACTGTTTATCAGTTTTCTACGCCACATACAGGCATACAGCTAAGAGGCTTATTATAATTTGCTACATTATGTTGATGTACATCATCAAAATATGACTGTGGGGTCTGTAGAGTGATCTCACTCTCCCCTTTCAGGAAGACTGTTGGCTAGTTTTTCATAGGGCCTAATACACTGCTTTTCCCTGGAGTTGGATCAATGATGTCATAGCCCAGAGTACATGATGTCTACGGGTTGGATAGGTAACCGAGGCAATGAGAGTAAAACACCCTGCATTAGTAGCTAATGTAGCATACAAGCAATCCAACTAGGGCTGGGCTTTACAGCAGGCAGTAACAGAGAGCATGATGGCATCACACTGTCTATTTGAAAAGTCATCAGTCCAGGTAAGGTGTGTGTGTGTGTGTGTGTGTGTGTGTGTGTGTGTGTGTGTGTGTGTGTGTGTGTGTGTGTGTGTGTGTGTGTGTGTGTGTGTGTGTGTGTGTGTGTGTGTGTGTGTGTGTGTGTGTGTGTGTGTGCGCGCGTATGTCTGTGTGTGTGTGTTTTATGTGCACGTGCGTGAACCCATCAGTCCTCCTGGGAAGGGTGTGTGTGTATGTGTTTGTGTGTGTGTTTGGCTTGAGATCGGGATGCGATCACATCGGGGTGCGTGGATAAGCTTTCTAAAGCCTCACCTGCCGCTTTTATTACCCTGTGTTTAAAGGCACCACCCCAGTAATTCACCACACCCCTTTCCCACCTACAGCATTACATGATGGCGTGTGTGTGGGGGGGGGGGTTATAAAAACAGTTAGGCTTAATAATTGATGTGCTGCATTTCAATCAATTTTACCACAGTGCCAGGCTAATTAAGGGTTGCCTCGCCCTCCCAGGGGTAATTTACAGACAGAGCGCAAGAAAAGAGTTGATTCCATTTCTCCCACAATTCATGGGAATTCTCTATTTCAGGAAGCAGAGATGGCCGCATGTTCCTCCTCTACCCTCCCCCTATCTCCCGAGGCGGGGGACTAAATGCAATTAATACAGCTGCTTTACCGGCTGCTAATTATTAAATGACAAAAAAAGAGAGATTATTTTACACCAGACTAATTTAAAGTTCATTGACGATGGTTTTAATTAATTAAATAAGAAAAAAGAAAGTACACTTTAAGCGGGACTGACGGCATTTGCATACGAAGGTAATAATTATCCACTGCACTGGGCTCTTACCTACACCGGAGCTGTAAGGAGGAGCTGGGCGCTAATGAGAGAGCCTTTTAAAGCATTTTTCTGAGTATTTAACACTAAAATGAATAACTAAGCAGCTCATTAAGAACAGGAGGATGGGGGAGTTGGAGGTGAGGGGGCGGGGGGGGGGGGGGGGGTCTCCCTCCTCCCCCCTCCCTCCTCCCAAAACATGACACGACTCAGCTTCACTTTGCTCTATTGCATTTTATGAGTCATGTTTCATACAATTTTATGATATCACAAGGCCTGATCCATTTCAGTTGACACTGTTGTTGCTGTGTGATATGAACGGTAGTAGTTGGCCACGATTACCAACAATATATGTACATGCATGCAGTGTGAATTTGTGGAACTGTATGACCTCATACTGTGCCCTCCGTAATTATTGGGACAGTGAAGCATTTTTTTCTTCTTTTGGCTCTATACTCCAAATGTTTGGATTTGAAATCAAACAAATACTATGAGGTTCAATAATAGATTGTCAGCTTTTATTTGAGGATATCTATGTACATATTGGTTTCACCATTTAGAAACACCAACAGTTTTTATACATAGTCCCCCTATTTCATGGCACCAAAAGTATTGACACAATTGGCTTAAGAGGTCTTTTTTCTTAGTCAAGTGTGTTTCGTCACATCATGTGTGCAGGCATAAAAGAGCTGTCAATGTCTAGTATTGATTCTAGGCTTTGTGTTTGCCTTTAGAGTCTGCTATTGGTGTCTGTCAACATGAGGATCAAAGAGGTCTCGGAAGCCATTATGAGGCTGAAACATTTGAAGAAAATTAATCAGAAACATAGCCAAAACCACAGGCTTACCAAAACCAACAATTTGGAACATCGCAAACAGCCTGGTAGGCCAAGGACAGATCAGGAACACTCTCCAGGAGATAGACGTGAATGTGTCAATGACTATCATCCACAGAAGACTGGTGCAGAAGACAGAAGACAAGGTGCAAACCACTAGTTAGCCTAAAAAACAAGTAAAGACGAATATGATCATGTACCAGAGTTAATGCAGGAGGAAAGCTTCGAGAAAAAAGGGGTTGTTATTGTTTGTCTTAATTGATCATGTAATTGCCGATAGCAGCAGCAGAATGAATTCCGAAGTGCACAGAAATCTTGTCTGCTTGAGTACAAGCAAATGCCTCCAAACTCATTGGATGGTGCTTCAACTTACAGTGACAATGACCCCAAACATACTGCCATGCTGATTTGAACTCGCATTTCATTTCTTGAAGATAAGATTTTTGGCAAAAAGACCTAAACAAACAACAACTGAAGATGGCTGCGGTACAGGCATGGCAGAGCATCACCAGAGAAGATACCCAGCATCTTGCCATTAAACATAAGTTTCTTTCTCTCTCTCTCTCTCTCTCTCTCTCTCTCTCTCTCTCATATTATTCATCTGATCAATCCATTATTCATCTGTACTCCTTTGCTTTATACAAGGCTGAGGCCTTGCTCTTTCACAGTGAGGAATCAAATTAAGTTGAGTATGGGGAGGGAAGACTCCAGTGAGAGGTGGAGGGGATATGAAGTTGGGGCTGCGGGAGAGCACTGGAGAGCAGGCCATGGCTGAAGTGTTGATCTTCTCCAGACTCTCTGCCTTTGATGACAAGAAAAGGGGACCCATGTGCAGCTCTATTAAGTATAGCTCTAGGACTCATTGTGTTTGCTTGTTTAATTCTCTTGCAGAGGGGGCAAAGGAAGGACACACACAAAAGAGATGCGTCTTTAGGATTGTGTGGGAGGGCTAACCAAGAGATGAAAGGGTGAACAAGGAGAAGAGAGGGATGTGCCTTAGGTGGCGGAGCTGGAGGAGGAGGGTGGGGGAGTGTGTGTGGGGAGGGGGGGGGGGTGTTAGGAAAGTGGTGTATCTGTGTAGCGGTGGTCTCAGGTGTTGTATCACCGTCCTATTACAAAGGGAATGTGTCCCAAACAAGTCTTCTGTTAAGACCACCAGACTCCTCCACCATTTCTCTCTCCCCCTCTCTACCTCTTTCTCTACCTCCTTTGTCTGGCTTTACTCACTAGACCTGGGCATTGTGCTCAGACACGCACTCAACCACTCTAGAGCCCATGTAATTTCTCTTATGAACATAATTCTTCCTTCTTCAGACTAATTATGGTAATAAGTGTTTGTGAGAAAGAAATTGTAATTAACAGAACCATTGTGTGGAAAACATAGTTAGGAATTATAGGCAGGATAAGAAACTGAAAAATAAATGTCCAAATGTTTTCAAAAATCTAGGAGATCCAATGTTGCAGTTCATATAGACAGTCTTCAATGGTAATGTATGTTTTTACACAACATAATTTGCATGAAAATAATGTTGATTGATAGCTTGAATTGAACATGTTTATGCAAGTTATTTCTGAGTAAATGACTTTCTTATTTACTTATAAATTCATGAGCTAATCACAACTACTCGTTAAACTATAACCCGGCTTACATGGGTGTTAATTGTCTGTAATTGCATGTTCTTTGCATTGACATGGACATTTGCTTCACAGAATGTCTGCTCTCCACTGGTAAATCTAATGTAAAATGATGCCTTTTGATTACCAAGAACCTTGAGAATTTGCAGGTTCAGAATATACATTTTGCGCACATCATATTTTTAAATGCAACTCAAAATATCAAAACTTTATTGTTCAATCTTCAATCTCTCTCCGAATCTCCTTCACTGATTGCCACTGATTTGTCATGGGCATTTAGACCATTTAAAAATCTACACTCTTACATTCTAGAGACCATTGTGGCACAAAAATCAGGGGATTAAAAGTAGTCCCCTAGTTTAGAGTTTTGTTTTATATGTTTTATTTATTGTTTTATTGGTAGTTTATGAGAACTTATAGAGAGTATGAGATAGGCCCTTGCTCGGACACAGTGTTTGACAGGGATACACTTCTGTCAGGATCAGGAAAGCCTACACTCCATTTTGTATGGGTGCCAGAGGTCATTACAATCAATTAATAGCTGTAAACATTCACTTGCCAGCAGATATCACTTATCATAGCAGGGAGAAGCAATTAGCCTACCTCTGTTAGATAGACAGGGCATTAGGCTGGAGAGCCCTTAGCATAGTGGTAGCCTGTTAGCATGTTGAATAGGGTATTGGGCTGGTGAGCTCTTAGCATATAGGCCTAGTGGTAGCATGTAAGCATTCAATAGACAGGGTATTAGCCTTTTTAAAAATATTTGTATTTATCTTTTATTTATTCAGGCAAGTCCCCTTGTGGAGACATCTCAAGTTATTCTGGCCAAGAGGTTGCAGCCCAAACAACCATGCAGAATAAAAACAATAAAGCTCAATACAGTGCTAGCTGCAACACTACAACCATCTTTAAACAGAGCACCCTTAGCATAGTTAGCATATTGAATACGGATTAGACAGGCATTAGACTGGGGGACTCTTTGCATAGTGCTAGCACGCTACGTGGTAGGGTGGGGTGAACAGGCAGGGGCAGGATGGGGTGAGGTTACTGGGTAGGGTGGGAGGTAACGGGGACTGGGCTGAGGTGATGTGGACAAGGTGGGGATGCAGGGTGGGGGTCATAGGGTGGTGGTGAGGGATGTACATGCTATAATGGTACAGGACCTGAGTAGGGGGGCTGAGGGTCCGTCGGAGGAGGGGGTTGCTGGGGCCCCAGGGCAGAGGGCTGTGTGGCGCTCTGTGGTGTCCTCCTCTCGGCTTCTCTCCTGTCCTCTCGGCTGGCCGCGGCTGGCGTTATTGATGCTCCTGCCTGAGGGGCCGACGGGGGGAAATGGATGTGGGAGGCGGGCCGTGTTCTGTCATCAAACAAGGGCCGGTGAAAGATGGCCAGCGCTGATATGATCAGTCATCTGTTGATCAAGATGTAATACAGCTCCATCCCTCCCTCTCTCTCTCTCTCTCTCTCTCTCTCTCTCTCTTTCCCCTCACTGTAATACAGTCTCTCCACTGGCCGCCTCTTCTCTCTCTCTCTCTATCTATCTATCCGTCTATCTATCTCTATATGTGTCCTTTTTAGATCTTTGCTTTGACTCTTTGTTTTTGTGGTGATACTGACAGGTGTGTACAGTAGGACTTTTTCATAGACACTAAAACTCCATACTGATGGCTCTTGATAACACTCCTCCTTATCCTATACTTTGCTCTCCCTCCCTTTTCCTCTGTTGCTCCCCCTGCCTCTCCTCCCTACCATGTCTCTGTCTTTTTCTCTCTATCTCCCTCTTTTCCCCTCTGTTGCCCCCACTGTCTCTCCTCCTTACCCTGTCTGTCTGTCTGTCTGTCTGTCTGTCTGTCTTCTCTCTCTCTCTCTCTCTCTCTCTCTCTCTCTCTCTCTCTCTCTCTCTCTCCCTCTTGCTCACCCTGTACCTCTCCACTTCTCCTGTCCATGGTGTCGGATGACTGTGACCTCATGTGCACACACCGATGTGCACTGCGGTGAAGAGGTAATGTATTTTGAAAGTGTGGTTTAGAGCAGCCCTACGCAGTGCGGTCAGTAGGTAATGTGTTTCGAACATGTGGTTTAAAGCAGCCCTATGTAGAGCGGTTAATAGGTAATGTGTTTTGAAAAGTGTGGTTTAAAGCAGTCCCGTGGCTAGACCACAGTGGGTCAGTGTAGTGCCCTCCAAATACATAATGCAGGAACTGTTACCACAGCGTTGTGTTATTGCTTGCTTTAAGTGTGTTTAGAAGTGCTTTAGTTTGGAGGAGGGTGTAAAGTGTCTGTGTCTGTGTGTCTGTGTGTGTGTGTGTGTGTGTGTGTGTGTGTGTGTGTGTGTGTGTGTGTGTGTGTGTGTGTGTGTGTGTGTGTGTGTGTGTGTGTGTGTACTTTAGGAAATGCATCCGATAGACTCTCTGGACTTGAAGGAAGATACTCTAGAGGGGTGGATGATAATGGAGAGATACAGTTAATAGGAAAGCTAGATAGACACCCCTTAAATATACCCTGGCATTGACACCATGAGGAAACTTTGTGGTGCTTCCTCTAGAACACATCTTCAGCCAATTGTTGGACTATATCTCACTTTCGTAGGGACTCTCCATTGTAGATGCTTTTTACTCTCAGAGTGTGGGCTTAATCTAGGTCTGGGAAAGTGGCCCGTAGGGTTAGCTGTTAGCATCATCATAGCTGCCATCTCAGTTACGAGGTGTGTGGTATTCTTGACAAGCTGATTATCATCAGTAAATAGCCAGCAGCAGTCAAGCATGAAGAACATGGCGTTGTTCCTTCAACTGTCCTCATCAGAGCTGGCTGGCAGCTAGCTAGGTCCTCTGGGATCAGCTTTCAGATCAGCTTCAGTGGCACAGCAAACCACACAAGGCCTATGACATGATGTCAACCTATATAATTATTGTTATTATTTGATATAGGCTGTGTATTATTTTCTATTACAACGTATATATATAGACCTATATCAACCAAGTCAACTGTCATATGAGGAGAATTGATCATAAAAACCATTAAATCAACCAGCTCTTGATTTGTCAGAATTGTGGTTGAAAACCAAGCTCCTAGTCCTATCTTTGGATTTTCACATCAGGTCATCATTGCATTCATTGTGTTTACCTGTATGAATGAAAGTTGAATACACTGAAAATGAAAACATAAGTTTTTGTGTGTAGTCTTGTGAAATCCCTCTAAATGTGTCACTGTGGCTAGAAGACCAGAGCGACTACTCTACTGAGATCTATTAGTCGTATATCTGTCACCACAACCTGGACAATATTTTGTCTTTTTTTCTGTCGGGTAACGTTATCCCCCTCTCCGGGCAGGCACTCGTGCCACTCCCCTGACCCTTCTGTCTGACCCTGCAGTAAACACCATGTCATGTTTAGCCCTCTTAAATAGCCCTGCTCCTCATGAATGTTTGATACTGGGGTAAATATCATATGCTCTTCACTTATTTACATCCGCCCAGGGGCACTGAAACCTTGTCTACATGAAATATTCATCATCATTTTAGCAAATGCATGCCTCTGTCGATACAGCCCGCACTGGCTGGCTAGCCCTGCCCGGGATCACAGCTTTATTGGCGGTGGGAACTCGGGAGGTTAAGATGAATTACATTAGAGCCGCATCCTCCCCGTCTCGCTGCCTAAACTCGATCCCAATTTTATGGAGCAAAAATGTTGGCTTCTATTTTATTTTTGTCAGGGATCAATGGGAAGAAAAGGCAAAATGACACACAAGTTTGATTTCTGGCTATTACTACTCTTTACAAGTCCACAATCCAGGGAAGAATAGCACACAAAGAGTATTATGTAATGAATTAAGAAATTGTTAAACTGTATTTTCTGTTTGTATTGAAAAAACAACATTCTATATCTATAATAGTAATTGTATTTATTAAAAAAAAAAAAAAAAAAAACGTTGAGTGAGAGTAAGAGAGAGAGAGAGAGAATATGAGAATATGAGAGTATCATAATAACAATAAGTTAATGAGAATGAGAGAACAAGAGAGGACCATAGTTAAATGAAGAGACGTACCAAGTCTGACTTGTATACCCAAGGACACATATAATGGCCTGTAAGCGTCTAAAAGCTCATGGCTTGGAAACTCTAAACTGGTGAGATCCGGGACAAATCCTGTCAGACTGTCTCAGTTCCTTAGAAGCTCTTAGCCCTTCCCAGGAGAGTGTGTGCTGCACTGCATGACTCATGGAGACAGAGGGACTAACTGTAGGACAGCTGACAGCTAAGGGAGGGGTCAGCCCCTGACTGACCAATTGGATTGAGCTGAGTGCCTGGCCAATGCTCCCTATTCCACTTGTGTACTGACGGACATGGCTAAAGTCCATTACTGGGCAATTACTACATTACAATGTACAACTATGTGTTGATATAATGTTGGAATGATGTCTAGAGTAAATAGAGCATTACAACACAGGCATATAAATCTGTCATTGACTTCCAAAGATGATTGATGCAGACCTCAGGAAGGTTGAATGCACTGTTGGAGCAACATCTGTCCAGGGTGCATCCTAAGGCCCGCATGGCCGAAATCAAAATGTTTTGGGCTTGTCTTGAATAAAATAATTGTGCTTATCGTTCTCCATATCTAGCCAACTTAGCAGAAAGTAGCCTATGAAAGTAGCCTTTTCCAAATCAGTGTAGGCTATTCAAACACATGCTTACAATTCTTGCTTTGCTGGCTACAGTGTCTGTCTTGAAATGAAAAATTCAAAGAAAGACGTTGTAAAGCCTTGATGATACCCCATACACTGTATACAAAGCTGTCAGACACCGTAATTCCTGATCTTGCTAGCTAGCTACTGTAGCTCCCTAACTACCGCTAGCTCTCAAACTGACTAACTTGTGTGGCATGGGGGAGGGACTCAGATTTGGGGGTGGGGGAGTTGAGGGGGGTGGAAGAGCGCTGGGATCGCTAATCACATGGCGTGATTTTTGGGGGCTCGATAGCTGATTTCCCACACAACTAGCACAGACAGTGTATCATCAGATACTTGGGGGGTACTGTAGGTAGAGACTACTGACAGAGGGCAGAGCTACAGACAGAGTTACAGACAGAGGGACACGGCAGAGTTGGCCTTGACTTTGTCTCAGAGTTTCTCCAAGGTAACAGGGAGACACCGGCACTGCGTTTGCTGCCCAGGGTGAAATTATGATAATAAGAGAAAGGAAAGCTATTACTGTCGCAGGGCTCTCATTATGCAAATGATATTAAAACAGGCCGCATGGATGTCCTCTGGCTACGGGCTAATCTCCGTGCAGTGATTACAACGTGTCAAACTTCGTCATTTTGATTATGACATGTTAATTACATGCCATGTTTGCACCTGCACAGATGACACGTGTGTGCTTTCAAACAAAAAGAAGAGGAAGTACAAATAATACTTTTGGAGATAAAAAAGACAATTGTGTAATTTGGCCTGATATCTGGCGTCTTGATAACAGATGTTAGAACATGTTTTCCTTGGGGCGAATGTTACCTGGACCACGGCGAATAAAGACAAACAGCAATCTTTAGAAAAGGAAATTCTACATTAATGCTAAATATTAATAACTTACTCTGTGATAATATATCTACAATAGCACCGCTAATATTTCATGAAACTAAGTTAAAATAACAATAATCAGTACATACTGTTACATTTAATTTCACATAAATTGCTTCACAACTAATACATCAGAGTTTATTTAATAACAATAATTACAATGAATTTATGAATTTCTTTTGTAATTATCATCAGGAAGAGTGCACAGATACTTCATAAAAAATCATTGCAAATACTTTGCTGTGCTTGATTGAGTTTGCCTGGAACACTGGAGCCAATGGAACAGTTTTGCAAAAAAACTGTGCAAACCCTGCCTATCTAGCACACCAGGCAGGCCCAAGCAAATGCTCACAATATAAAGAAAATATTGAACCAAGGTCTGTTTAGAATGTGCTTGATAAAGCACTTCTGTCTTGTGTCGGTATCTGACTGACTGTAGTGTACAGTCAGGCCTGGCTACTTTCCCTAAGCCTCGACTTCACTTCATAACACCTCTCCTCTGCCACTTTTCCTCTGTTTCCATCTCTCTCTCCTTTTCTCTTTTCTCTATCTCTCCATCTCTCCCTCTGTCTCTCCCCCTTTTTTTCTCTCTCTCTGTCATCTCTCTCTCTCTCACTCCTTCTCGCTGCCTCTCATCCTCTCCTTCTCTCTCTCTCTCCCATCTCTCTCACCCCCCTCTCACTTTTTTTTCTCTTCCTCCACTTCTACCCCCTCTTCCCTCTCTATTACTCTCTCTCCCTCTTTCCATTTGACTGAAGTGCTATGAGATAGCTCTGTGGTGGTGGTCCAGGCAGCGTTGTGGGTGTGGTGGTCCATCCACCCCACTGATTGTTTATATGCTTTATACACCACGAATCCTCCGGGATTCATAAATATTGATCTCACTGCAAAATGGATGGAAGCTTGATAGTGGCGCTGGCCAGGGGAATACATCCCATTTTTCTAACTAGCCGAGGAGCCGTCCACTGTGGGATTTGCTCTTCAAAGTGTGTATCTTGTCCTCTCTCCCTCTCCCTCCTGTTCTTTTGTTATTTTCAACCCCCTGCCATTTGTAAAGATTGTAGCCTACATTGAAACTAAATGGGAAACTGAATGCAATAAAAAAATGAATTTATTTGTATTTTTGCAACGAGACCCATCGCAAACACAATGTGTGAGTGCACTAAAATAAGAAAAAAGTAGAAAATGTACTTTAGAATCTGACATGGAAAAAAAAGAGATTCAAAATTCAGAGCAGGTAATATTACCATACACCATACACCAGCTCTACTGTAGGTCTCTATGTACTGAAGCCCTTACAGCCCTTTTCCTTACAGGCATGAAAATGTTTCAATGTCTTATTTAGGCCTACACTCCTTGTAAAAAAAAAAAAAACAGCAACCCACCAATCTGTTTTCCATGTTCAAGTAGGGCTAATTTCAACAGACAGCTAACTGGACACAACAAGACTCTGTCAGTTCTCGTTTTCCAAGAGAGACCTTCCCCAAATTAGCCTCCTTCATAACCAAACACACCAATTGTCCTCAAACCCACTGCAAAAGCCGAGCTGGGAAAAAAACCCTGAAACGACAACAACTTATTCAGTACCTGTCAACTCCCCTTAATAAATAAGAATCTCTTTTCGGAGCGGGCCGACGTTGTCTGTGTCTGTGTGCTTGTCGGAGGGTGAGAGGCGGGGAGAACCCTGCTCCTGTAGATTAAACATCTAGTCTAGGCCGGGCAGACCCTAATGAAAAGCAATAGAGATTCACAGTGTTTTAATGAACAACACACAGCTTTTATACGGGCCAATTTATTGGGCCAATTCCTCCCTGTCCATCAGTCTGCGAGTGTGCGCTGGGAGTGTGTCCCCCCCCTCCTCCCCCTCTCTTGTTACCTTGTCAGGGGGGCGAGCGGGAGGAAATTGGGCAGCCGCCCGGGCGAGGTGAGGACCCTTTAGACTCAATCTGTCGAGTGACACGTCCGATCTTCCTCCCTGGATCAGTAAGCAATCCTGGCAATGAGATGCATGGGAATTAATTACTGTGTGTGTGTGACCCTGGTGTGTGTTGCATTCTGCCCCCCTCCCGTCCCCTCCTCTGGCTGTAATAGAGATGTTTACACGCGGTTAATAACAGGGCAGAGGGTGTCTTCCCACCCCTTTAGTTTACACACGCTCCCGTCTCTCAGGAGGAGTACCCAGGCAGCCACTTCCCAGATGGCTCTGCTCCACGATCATGGTGGTTTGTTCTAACACACCGTTTTACAATTTTTGACAACATACAATGTTTACAACCTGTTTTACAACTTACAACGTAGCATCACATGATGACCTGTATATTTGTCATCTTTTTTACGACCTGTGTAGTGACTCTAGTAACAACATTGTGTTAACATTTTAATAGTAATCAAGTGTAATAATAGTGTTTTTTATCAAGTTGTGTGGAATACGTTGTGTTGTTGTTCCTACCTAAAACTAAATCTGCTGAACTCCATTAGTTTTGTTTGTTACTCAGCTACAAAAGTAAGGAATAAAACCTATACCGTACTCTTGTTTTTCTTCAAAACAATCAGTCTATAGTGATGTTGGTTTGACGTTTGATCTCAGCAAGGATAACCTTCCGTAGAGATCACACATGCATCTGCTTGTACTACCAAAAGAGTATGTCATATCACAAAACAGCTGTACTAAGAAAACAATTACTACAAAATACACAAAGTGCAGTTTAGTTTTGCATGATTTATAGGTTTGTACTCAATGCTCTGATAAACCACAGGATCACATTTGTAATAATACTGTCTGAAATACCATGTCTGATAATCATGATGTGTGTCAGATATGTCTTTGTCTGCCGGCTTTTAAATCTGCGTCCGACTTTTAGCAGTAATGCCATCCTTTCATTTAATTGAAAGGCTAAGGCATTAATGTAGCAGCATATAGGTTCTTGGATGACCTCATTATAACGATTGATCATGATGGACCAGGGTATTTGTTAGTTATTACAATTTGATGATTTCTATGATCTAGTTTATACGTATACTATGTACGTGTGTGTGTGTGTGTGTGTGTGTGTGCGTGCGTGCGTGTGAGTGTGTGTGTGTGTGTGTGTGTGTGTTTGTGTGTGTGTGTGTGTGTGTGTCTGTGTGTGTGTGTGTGTGTGTGTATGTGTGTGTATGTGTCTCTCTCTTTGTGTGTGTGTGTGTGTGTGTGTGTGTGT
>NC_139659.1:18237133-18243767 GCF_951799395.1 Argentina silus | reverse complement strand
ACATCAGGTCAGCTTCATGTGTGTGTGTGTTTGTGTGTGTGTGTGTGTGTGTGTGTGTGTGTTCACATTACACTCAACTCAATTAGACAGGCCTGGTCAAAACAGCATGCCTCACTCACCCTCCTCATCCTCTGTTCACTCACCCTGCCTTCTCTCGTCTTCCTCATCCTCCCTTCTCTCATCCTCCTCATCCTCCCTTCTCTCATCCTCCTCATTCTCCCTTCTCTTGTCCTCCTCATCCTCCCTTCCTTCATCCTCATCTTCCCTTCTCTCATCCTCCTCATCCTCCCTTCTCTCATCCTCCTCATCCTCCCTTCTCTCATTCTCCTCATCCTCCCTTCTCTCATTCTCCTCATCCTCCCTTCTCTCGTCCTCCTCACCCTCCCTTCCTTCGTCCTCCTCATCCTCCCTTCCTTCGTCCTCCTCATCCTCTCTTCCTTCATCCTCCTCATCCTCCCTTCCTTCATTCTCCTCATCCTCACTTCTCTCATCCTCCTCATCCTCCTTTCCTTCATCCTCCTCACCCTCCCTTCTCTCATCCTCCTCATCCTCATTCAATCATTCCATTCATCCTCTGTTTTGTCCATGAACTGTGCACTTGTTCATTCCCCCCTGGTACATATTTGGGCTACAACCTTTGACTGAGGAGACGGTAAATAGTACTTGTGAGTGAAGTGGGGATGGACAGAGACAGAACAGAGAGTTTGACTGTGACTGGGAGAGAGAGAGTGAGATGTTATGCGAAGAGAGAGAGAGAGGTGAGAGAGAGGTGAACATCTGACACAAGAGAGAGGGGGGTGAGGAAAGGTGAGAGTTTGACAACAGAGAAAGAGAGAGAGAGAGAAAGAGAGAGAGATGGAGTGAAAGGAGAGAGTTTGACAGGCGGTAAGAAGTCTGGAGTGTGATTACAACACCACCTTTCTCCGAGTATCGCATGCGGACCCCATGAATATGCCATTAGCTTAGCGACCAGGCAGCGAGCCCACACAGCTCAGGGTGAAGGTGTCAAGTGGCCAGGGTCCTTCTGACTTTCACCTGCTCCATAGATAGGTCAGACATCAGACAAACAAACACCAAGAGATCACGTCCTCGGTACTCCGGACACACTCATCCAAAACTAACAACACACACACACATACACATACACACACACAAAGACACAGACAAGGACTCACACACACACACATACTGCACACACACACACACACACACACACATATGTTAAAAAATGTGTCAGTATAATGTGATTGCTTAAGTATCTAGGCCTATTAGGCATGAGACAGCCCTACCTGTGTGTTCACCGTTAGAGCGTTTGACAGAGGGGCCGGACTCTCCTGGCTGGAGGTGCTCTGCTCACTTCACTATGCTGTAACATAAAGCAATTAACCTAGTAGCACCCCCCCCCCACCCATCCCCACCCCCTGCTACTGGCAGGGGACCCAGGGTTAATTGGCAGCCAGGCTTAGACAATTTGGTGGAATCCAACTCTCTGTGTAGGGGACAAACTGTGCTGCGGAGAATCAGGGAAACACACACACACACATACACACACACACACACACACACACACACACACAAATCCATGTACTCGGCCACACACGCGCACAGACAGACACACATTAATACGCGAACATGCACAACCGTGACACATTGCTCCTGTGATTTTCTGGCCAGTGTGATGTGGCACACACACACCACTTCAGAACCAAGACTGGACCAGTAGACCACCTCAGAACCATGACTGGACCAGTAGACCACTGTAGAACCAGGACTGGACCAGTAGACCACCTCAGAACAATGACTGGACCAGTAGACCACCTCAGAACCATGACTGGACCAGTAGACCACCTCGGAACCAGGACTGGACCAGTAGACCACCTCAGAACCAGTACTGGACCAATAAATGCATATAAATCTGCATGCATGTAGGGTTTTGAATACAATTGAGATGACAGGTTTGATCTACATCTATGCAACCCGAAGAACAATGTGGTATTGCACTGCACATGAAGCATCAAACAATAACCAATGTGGATGGGGATTGTGATGAGTGATGCTGTGTATAGATTTGTGGTTTAACCTGCTTCATTCCCAAATCCCCAGACCCACGGAAAACCGAGGGGACCTAAGCTGAAGCATTTTATCATTCAGACGGTGGGTGGGTTAGGGTATGGGACAGTGCAGTGCAGTGCATGCGTGCGTGCGTGCGTGCGTGCGTGCGTGCGTGCGTGTCTGTGTGAGGGCGGGTGGGTGGGTTGGTGTAGGGTCTAGAATGGGGAACAGCGCTGGGGGGTGAGGGGGTTGTGTTGTTGGCCCGGGGCAGAATCACTCCTCTCTCCCTCCCTCCATCTGCACTGCTTCTCATCCTGCTTCCCTGCTGCGGCCCATCAGACCGTAGGACCAAAGAGAATGGAGAGAATACTGGGAAAGGAGGGATACTGCTGGAAGGAATATGCTGGAATATGCTGGAATATCACTGTCTTACTTCCCAGTTCTGATGGTACCATATACACAGGCCCTATGTAGAAAAAACCCCACACCCTTGTGTACATCTAAAAGGAGTAGATTGGTATGAGCAAGATGGTAAAATTCCCACTCAGCCTATCACAGGGCAAGGGGAAGCTCCTATGATCTTTCTTATGCGAATTGACTCCTTTCCAATATACACAAGTGTCCCTGTAGTTGGCACTAGGGGCTGTTTCTGGACAGAGCCAGTGGCTTAGCTGTCTAGGTTGTGTAAAATAAAGAGTAACACCTTAGTTGCATAGTCCATTTGTACACTTTGAATGAGGCACACAAATATACAGTAAACCATTATAACTCATTATAGGCATACATGATGCCTTTGTAATGTCTTCATAATATATCATAATATATTATGTCTGTTTATGTGCTGTGCTGTGCTGTGCTGTGCTGTGCTGCGCTGTGCTGTGCTGTGCTGTGTTGTGCAGTGCAGTGTTATCTTAATGTTGACACTATGTTGTGTTGTGTTGTGTTGTGTTTATCTGCCTCTGAGTCCCTGTTGTGTGTTTAACCACTTCTCAGCCTCCAGAGCCCAGCTGAGCAGCCAGGCTCGACCGGAGCCCCTGCGCCCGTGTTGGTAAAGTAATACAACAGCAGAGAAGAAACCAGTCTCGGAGTAATTAAGTGAGCGATGCAGCACAGAAGAAGCCTTCACAAAGATAGACTAAATTGGCCATTCATTATCAAGGCTGCATGGGACGGGAGGACTCCAAATAGACAATGGAGCTCTCTCCGTAATTCAATCTGAGCGCGTACTTACAGAAAACAATGAGATAATCAAGTACAGGATTACATAGCGCAGCACATACCGCTGTGGAGGGAGTACTGGGGAGGGTGCGTGGGAGAGGGGGGATGATGGTGGGTGGTGTGTGGGGGTGGGGGAGGATTGTATGCTGGAGTGTGTGTTACCCACCATCCTCACAATTCAAATATCATCCCATAAGAAAAAATACATATTTCAAATCGTTGTTTCTCTCTCTCTCTCTCGGACCCCATCGCAGTTTGTTTGCAGAAGACTCTCCGGGGAGGACGATAAAGGCAAAGAGTTGTAGGGTGGAGGAGAAAAAGGAAAGAGGGAAAGAAAGAAAGAAAGAAAGAAAGAAAGAAAGAGTGCAGGGAGCGGAGGGGGGCGGGGGTGCGGCGGAACGGAGAGAAAAAAAAAGTAATTTATAGGCGTCTGAGGAATAGAATTTATCATAGGATCCGCTCTACGCCGCTCAATTGATATGTAGTTGATTTCAAACAACACCCCCCAGGCTCTCACTGGGGACACTTTTAGATTTTACGCTTGGATATATCTGTTTAACTCCCCATTTACCAAAACAACGGGGCCTGACAGCACCAACAACTTACTACATCTGCCAGGGGAGGGAGAGGGGGACGGAGGGAGAGATGGGGGGGGGATACAATAAAAGAATGAGGGGAGAAAGATAGGAGAAATATCTTTATGGCACCATGTAACCCATCCCTCAGTGACAGCATGTTTCTGATAACAGTGATCTGGATTTAATTGAAGTGGATGGAGTGTGTACAATCTCGTAATCGTGTTGGCAAATATACTCAGTCTTAATCACAGGGAGCGTTGCTCTGGCTGCCACTTATCATACTAATGCCATAATGCCATCTTAAAAGTATTTTCTGGTCCTCGGTCTGTCTTTACTACTGTGTCAAGGTAAGAATATCAGAGTTAGGATTGTGATATATTTTATTAGTAGTAGAAGTAGAACAGACATGCCTATTAATGTGGATTATTTACTATACATACAGTGCCCTACATAAGTATTGGAAAGAGGAAGCATTTTGTCTTCTTTTAGCTCTATACTCCAACAATCAATCAAACAATTACTAAGGGGTCAAAGTACAGATTCTCAGCTTTTAAAAAAAAAAATATCTGTTTTATTTTAGGTTTTTTTTCAGATTGGGTTCACCATTTAGAAAGTACAACATTTTTTAAACATACTCCCCCTATTTGAAGGCTCCAAATGTATTGGAAAAAAACATATAATGTCCAAATAAAGTACTCATGTTTAGTATTTGGTCGACAATCCTTTGCATGCAATAACTGCCTGAAGTCTGCAACCCACTGACCCCACCAGACGCTGGGTATGTTCGCTGGTGATGCTCTGCCAGGCAGTTGTTTTCAGTTGTTGTTTGTTTTAAGGTATTTTTATGTAAAATGTTATCATCAGGAAATGAAATGCATATACATCTGAAATGCATTTAAATCTGAAGATTAACTTGGCCAATCAAGAACTTTCTGCTTTTTGGCCCTGAAAAATTCTCTAGTTTCCGTATGATGAAGTGCCATCAAATGAATAGGGAGGCATTTGCTTGTACAAGATGTTTCTGTACACTTCAGAATACATTCTGCTGCTGCTGTCAGCAGTAACATCATCAATTAAAACAAGTGAGCAAGTTCTTGTGACAGCTATACATGCCCAAACCATAGCACCCCCTCCACCATGTTTCACACATGAGGTGGTATGCTGTAAATCTTGGGCAGATGCTTTTTTTTCTACAAACTTTCCTCTTGCAATCACTCTGGTACATGATAATATTTGTCTTATCTGTCCACAAGACCGTTTTCCAGACCTTTCCAGGCTTTTTAGGTACTTTTTAGCTAACTGTAAACTGACCATCCTTTTTTAACTCTGTAGTTTGGCTGGTGACGTATTCTGTGAATGGTAATCTCTGTCACATTCCCGCCAACCTCCTGGAGAGTGTTCCTGATCTGTGGGACAGTTGTTTTTTTGTTTTTTGTTTTTAATTATGGTGAGCATTCTTCAGTCATCCACTGTAGAAGTCTTCCATGGCTCTCAGTCCGTTTGCGATTGTTGAACTCACTAGTGCTTTCTTTCTTTCTTTTTATGATGTTACAAATTGTTGATTTTGGTAAGTCTAAGGTTTTGGCTATGTTACTTTTCTGATATGTTAGCATCATAATGGCTTCCTTGACTTTCATCGACGTCTCTTTGGTATGTTGACAGACACCAATAGCAGACTCCAAAGGCAAATGTGAAGCCTAGAGTCAATACTAGACATTGACAGCTCTCTTATGTCTGCACAAATGATGTGACAGAACACACCTGACTAACCAGAAACACCTGTCAAGAAAATGTTCCAATATTTTGTCCTGAAATAGGAGGACTATGTATAATATGGGCTGCAATTTCTAAATGGCGAAACCAATCCTATTTTTTTTATTTATTATTAAAGCTGAGAATCCCTACTTTAACCTCATAGTAACTGTTTGATTTCAAATCCAAACTGTTTGAGTATAGAGCTAAAAGAAGGCAAAATGCTTAAGGAGGGCACTGTATTTTATTTTATTATATACAGTACGTTGAGTGTCTATTTCAAGCTGTTGTTTAGGACCTGTGTCAATTCAAGACCCTGAATAAGATATGTAGGAACAGGGGTTAATTTACTTAATGCTTCGTAGCACTTAGAACATAAGCCAAAAAATTAAACAATTGCAGAATGTGGCTCCTTTCTTGACGCATGTGAAATGCATTAGCGTCAAAATGCCTTGTTAATTGTTAACCATAATTATGATTTCAGACTATCTACGTACAGAATACTGTATCTATGTTATGTTTGCTATGTCCCCTACAAAAATCCAGATGGCCTTGGTGTCCAGGTCTTTGGTCTTGGTGCCCTTGAAAATTGGGGCACAACTAAGCACAAACTGGCCATGCCCCTAAAAAATAAATGAAAACAAATAAATTCCAGGACTGTGAACCCATTTCCAAGACCCTTTTGCCAAACTTACATTTTGGAGTGAATTATTTTTTTTAATGTTCCTCTCAGTCAAGCTGAACCATGCCTGACAAGCCAAAGGCCCATAGCCCACAACTGCCAACATTTCGACCTGTTACTGCAGCAAATTAACAACCTCATCATCATCAACTGTCACATCAAGGTTTTGAACATGTGTACTGATCCGTATGGCTGAGTGGTTTCAAACAGTTTGGGGGACATCAGCTGGTGTGGTGTGCCCAGAGTGTGTTTCGAATTCAGACACTTCACATCAAGCGCAAACACTCCCGCTGCCACAGGTGCGTGACGCCCAAGCTCTGTCAAAAAGACCTCTCAGGTCTCACTTCAATTA
>NC_139659.1:18054633-18234633 GCF_951799395.1 Argentina silus | reverse complement strand
TGGTTGGTGGGGTGGAGGGTGGGGAGGGGGGGGTGGTATGTACGTACTCCCAGTCCTAATGAAGATTGTGTCCTGAATGTTGAGTTTTATTTGAACACTTTCATGATCAGGCCTAGTAGACGCTTGGTAGATGGTGAGCGGTGGTCCTGATACAATGAGCTGGGATAAGAATATGGAGAATTGATTCAAATTCAAGTCCGGAAGAGGAAAACACATGCGGAGAGCAAAAGTATATACTTTAGAATCAATTTATTAACAGAAATAAACAAAGCCAAAAAATAAATAAAAAATGGCCAAACATTCTGTGTATCCCACATACACGTACACTCTACACAGTGTATTTGTGATATATTTCAGTCCATTTCATCATGCTGAGTGATAGAGCAGCTTAAATCAACAGAGGGAAGGAAACTGATTAGTAGCAGAATAGGGAATGGTCTCTGCAGTGGATACGTTTTTCTTTTTTTTCTTTTATGTTTTACAATGTATACACGAAAAGTGCTGTTTAAATAAAAATTTGTGAAATCACCACCACTTTATTTTCACTTCAATCCAATCATCTGATCATTCTTTTGAAAGATTCTCAAGACATTGATCGTTCGAAATCAACTGATACTAAAAAGAAAAAGAAAAAAAACAAAGGCTGAACAGAAAAGTTGTAAAGAGCGAAACAACTGGCCTATGAGGTAAATCACAGACAGAAAAAGAATTCATGCAGAGAATAATCTCCTATCACACTGATACTTCTCCTCCCTTAAGATTGATGCTTGACAAACCCCAAAAATACATGGGAAACTACAGATGGTTTTAATCAAATATCCTTACTATATTTCCTACTTGAAGTCAATAAATTTAAAAGCGGATTTTAAAACAATACATGGGGCTTCCACACACTGTGTGTCCCACTTGGCTTCAATGGGAGAAAATGACATGGTTTGTTATAGTGGAGCTAAATCCTAACTAAACACATTCATTTCTCTCTTTGTGTGTTTCCTGCTGCTGACACTTTGCATCTGCCTTTTCACAACATGTCATCCATCTGCAACATGCAGCCAACCACTTCTCCCGCTCAGGAGCTGTAGAAGTAGTATAGGGGTGCTGTAACACTTAAAGGGGCAATCAAAGATTTAAACAACAGCAAAACGGTCACCCCCGGCACTGAGACATCTGGCTGGAGAAATGTAACCACGCTCAAATTCATAGATGGAGCTAAAGGACTGACCATCCATGAGATCAAAATGATGTTTTTAAGCTATACAGTTTTTTGTTTACAATACACTATGAAAGTTCATATGTCACAAACTGCAGAATGTAAAGAAAATTAGAGACACTCTTCATTTTTGGAGACAGACATCAGCGTTATGATTGCTAGTAAAAGCAATAGCTAATTACAATAATATCAAGTAAATTATTCAATTCACCTTACCTGCAAACTTAGCAAACCTTGGGGCAAAACAGAACATATTTTCAGTTTGTTAGCAACCGCTCAGATTTACTTTGGCTAGCAATCATAACGGTGACGTCGGTCTCCAAAAAGGACAAGAGTCTCCAGTTATATTTACATTGTGATGTATGGACTTTCATAGCGTATTTCAATGTTCACAAATGGAATAAAACAAGCTTATATTTGAGGTTCTGATGGGGTAAGTTCAGTTGATCACAAGGCATTTATAAATGATATTCTTCAAGAATCAATGACTGTATATCATTAATTTAAAAGTTAAAAAATGGATAACCAACAAGGTATATGTCCTTCTCTACCACATGAGCTAGTATAGAGAAGTTACATATCCAGTCTATACTTCTTCAGATTGCATCTCTGTAGTACACACAGGTCCTATGCAATAGTAGGAGCAGTAACTCGTCCCCAGGAGGACTAGCCGCTCCAGTGTTGCGTTACCAACACAAACCGTCCCAAGGTGTTCACAGCAGCATTGTTGCAAAATTAATTTGAATCCTCTGCTCAGACCTATCTGTTATCCTTTTGTATTCAAAAGTGGGTATAAAGGGGACCCAAGTTGCAAAGTGCTATGCCATCCCCCCATGGCGACAGAGTTGTAAGAAATGAAAAAGGCAGAAATGTAATGGAAATCTTCATCTGACAAGCAGGCAATCTTCAGCTCGCCAAAATAAATTTCAATTTAGCTCCGGCGGAGAGCACAGAGTTACCATTTAAAATGGAGGCCTCAGCGGCCTCGCCCTGGAGAGACAGGAGCCTGCTCCGAGTATGCAAATGTAGAGGTGCATGGGAAATCTATCCTAAAATGAACGCTCTATTTGGAGAGCTTAAATCAAGAATCACTTTGGAGGCTGAGAATTGACTGAGCCCCTGTGAATGTGCAACCTAACTGGGCCCATGTCACTGAGAAACGCATAGGAGTGAGAATGAGAAAAATAAGAACACCATGCAAAGGCAGCCATTTACTGTACATAGAGCACCATTGGTGTAAAATGACCATGCAATGGCAATGCTATTTTAAAAAAAGGTATTTGCTGGCCATGAGGTTCATATTGTTACCGTTTAGCCCCGTACCGTGACATATAACCGATATTTAAACCGAATGTACAGTGTATGCCCCTCTGAAGCCTAATTATTCATAAATAATTTTAATAATTCATATCCTCGCATGTTGTTACATAGTAATAATTCAGTTATTGCTTTGTAATTTGACAGGATAGAGTGGAGTGGTTTTGGTTATTACACACTTTGGAAAAAAGAACAAGCTGAATAGTGGAAACAAAAAAAAAAAGAAAAAAAAAAAAGAATCACTTATAAAGAAGGAACTCCACAGTATTCAACTTTAGTTTGCATAACAAAAGATGCACCGCAAACACCACTCATACTTAAAATTATTACTTAAATTACTGCTCCTTGAAAATCTTTATTTCCATCCATAAAGCTCATTTTGAATCAACATAACAGTAGAAAATGATCCATTTCTATATACTGGAGAAAGTGTATTATGATGATTTGTAAGTCCTCTTACCCACTACTGTTGTCACCCATGTAAGCGATTGTATCGATACATGTTGTACAGTAGCTGTACCATAAAACTACTGGTACCATGAGGGTCGATTGGAGGCCCCGCACCGTCCTGCAACATAAAACATGGAGCCCGCGATAAAATGGCCACTCAGACGCGGAGAGCTTCACCGTCTATTCAATAAATACATATCCCCCATAATGCATCACTCTCCCTCTCTCTCAGTTACACTGTATGCCCCTCTGAAGCCCCAGCTCATAAAGGTTACTTATGGCCACTTTTAATTCAGAGCGGGACCCTAGCCAATTCAGTTAACTAACCAAATAAAACAACAGTTCAAAGATTAAACCAGACCCACAGCACACTGTAAAACAACACAAGAAAGATAACTTGCATCTAAATATGATGGATGTGTCCATTATTTTCAACAATTTTTTCAACTTCCTTTTGACTGCACACACAGACAAATAAGCAACAGATCCTCAGCACAGCACGGAGAAATATGTTTGAAAGCTTTATGTCAATAATAGCAGGGAGATGGTGTTGGCCTTTTCACACAACCTTTTGAAATAACTAAGAGGAATTGCTATTGCTTATCATTATTATCGTCATAGAAACACAACACATGTGAGAGGCCATCACTGAAGACTGAAGGTATAGTTTTGGCATCATATTAACAACAGTAACTGATAGTTGTTTAAATACAAAGAGGGACCAAAAAGTGTTTTGATTTCTGGCGTAACAATCCAACAGTCATCAATACTGCATTGACCATCCATCGGTGTTGGCACAGACTTAGCCACTTGTTGCTATTTAAAGTTGTCTGAGTTGATAGCCAAGACAAGGAAGTAAGTTCATCCATCAGATTTCAGACTCCTTCCCTACTCACCACGTGAGATTACACGACCCACACAGATTGAATAATCTCCATGTGAGCACACCACATTATCCATACAATCCACGATCGTACGGAATAAGGACGGGGAGTTAACACACTCACCCCCTTATGCATCCTCCCATTCAGCTCTCAGCTAAAATCAAAGGAGAAAAGAAAGGAGGATGAGAGAGAGAGAGAGAGAGAGAGAGAGAGAGAGAGAGAGAGAGAGAGAGAGAGAGAGAGAAAGAAAGAGAGAAAGAGAGAGAGAGAGAGAGAGAGAGAGAGAAAGAAAGAAAGAAAGAAAGAGAGAGAGAGACAGAGAGAAAGAGAGAGAGAAAGGCTGAAAAGTCTGGAATGCCAGCTTCCCATTCAGATGATGATTAAAATTCATAGGCTTCCTGCTGCACCCCCTGATGCTGAGGCAATTTTGGAGCAGTCATAGGGCCTTCTTTCTACAAAATTAATTTGACAGGTTTGCATTAAGGCAGCTGATCAATATCCACTTAGAGTGGCGAGGGTCTAAGCGAAGAAAAATAACTGACCGGTGTGTTACGAGATGAGAAAAAATGAATCTTGGACACTTTTTTTTCTCTCCCCCCTTCCTCCCTGTCTTCCCCCTCTTTCCCCGCCTAAGCTCCCACCCTACATCAGGAGCCCCTGACCTCCAGCCATTGATCGACCTGCAGTTAACATGACAAAAGGGCTGGAAGTTATACCCGGTTGTAGCTACCAGGGAACAATCAACCCACCTGCACTAAATGTTTGATGGAGTGACTAGCATTTCTTGGCCTATGTACAAGAAAAAGGGTGAGGGTGGGGGGATATTTTCTCTCCTGTGGAAATGAAATACAGTGGCAGGAGTTTTGACAGGACCTCTCGAGCCATGCATCTTAACAACGGAAGGGAGGAGAGGGAGAGAAGGCCTGTATCGGCGGGAGTTGAGACTGCTGTGCTGCTTGTAAATGATCGCTCAAAGCTCTGCCTTCTCTGCCAGGGCTGTGACCCTCACATAGACGTAAATCAATAGTTGCTGCTCAGTTGGCCCTACATAAATGGCAAGGAAAAACATTTGATGGGGGGCCGGTAAAAATGTGGTAAATGAACCTACCACTTTTCGAACTTCGAACGAGTGCTTGATCCAATGTTTCAGTCTCAAGGTCAGATTGCAGATTTCCACTTGGCCTATTACTCTTAAGCTTGTTTTCTCTTTTCCAACTCTGCCTCCCGCATTACAAACACTAACATGGCCAAATAGTTTTGTTTTATATCAGGAACGTTTATTTCACTATTCTTGGCCTCTGGGGTTCAATATAATGATATAAACACAGTAAACCAGTACTTTAATTTGGTATTTTACAATGTTCAAGACATTCTCTTGTGTTATTTGCTGAGGATACTATCCAACGCTTTTTAACTTAACTCCTTCATTTTTTTTATTTGATAGTTTTGTGTTTTTTCTTGTTTCTCTTTCTCAGAGAGCTGTGGGATTTTCCGAGGTAACAGTCTGCGACTCGATGCAATTTCAAGAGCATAGCTTTCCCCGTTTTCTGGCCTATCGTCTGTTTCTCCCTCCCCACCGAGTCTATTACAGCCGAAGCGAGGGTGAACAAGTGCTCATGGAAAACAGGTTCCTCTAGGCACCATGGACCAGGCTTTCTGGGCAGATGTAGATTGAAGCAGACATCAATAAATAATTACGGGTCTTGAGACTTTTAAGTAGGAATCTATGCAGTGTGAAATAGCGTTTAATCGAGTAACTTCTGACAGTGTATCAATCATTGGAAAAGGTGCAAGCATCTGCAGAAAAGCTGGCTTCTTTTCTCTCCTTTATTGCCTCTTTACCTGTCTTCTTCTTCACAGGGCATTAGGGGACATTTAAATTCAACAATTGACCTATATTTACCAGGCAATACATTGCAACCTTTTGTTGTCCCTTGCAGCAATGAAGCAACGCAAGTACAGTATCTTTTATATCAATAATAAAGATGAGAAGGCAGATTTAGGAGGATGAGAATAGTATTTCCCACGTGTTTGTAGTTATATTTGGATAGCAATAGTACTTTACAAGCAATAGCAATAGCTACTTTGATGTGTGGATTTTTACATCAAAATCAGATAGTTTCACTACAGCTTAGCAATGCATTTATGAATAGACCTGTCAAATGATAATGGAAAAAAATATATTTTATTGACTGTTGAATTCTCAAGTGTCGACATAATGCATCAAGCCCCACTCTCAATACAGTATAGATAAAATAATAGGTTTGTGTTTCCCAACCTTTTCCCATCTGCTACGAGAGGATGAATTATAGAGATGTAGTTGGAGATGTGCCCCCACTTGGGAAAAAAAATATGATCAGATCGAGCCATTGAAGAGTCGTTTTTACATTCCACACTGAACACTCCTGGGGATACTTCTATTGTTTAACTATCTAGGAAAATATGAACGATTTCTGATGGTTCGGGCCCATTTAAATGAAGTTTGTAGATTTGCCAGTGCAGCGGATGATTGATATTTGCATTCATCCGCGCCTTGTGACTGCATAAGGAGGCTTTATGGGGAAACTGCGTAAAAATGTCCCCTAGAACTTAGACACTCTGCAGCCACTTGTTTTTTTACAAGGTGTCATTTTGCCAGCGATAGACAGTAAATAAAAGCCATCGCGAGACCTGGTTAAATCAAAGCTTGTTGAGGATTTAAGAAGATTTGTAAATCACCTTGGGGATTCTCTTACTACATAACAAATGTCTACACAACCACAGCTGAGGACCACACACTCACGTCCCCTCTCCAATTTACCTTCCTTCTGTTTCCTCCTCATAATTGGAAAGTAAACTGGGTTTATAAATCGAGTCAGGAATATAGGACCACCAGTGCAATAACCACAAAGACAAGTTTTATCAGGATAAAATAATAACACAAACAATAAATAAATAAAGAGAGAGAATAACATTTTACCCATGCTATGTAATAGGGAATAAACTCCTCTGTTCAGAATAAAGTGTTATCGAGAATGCATTATCATTTATCTCCATTTTTGTATAAACAATTTGGGCTTCCATTTTACCCACCTGAACAGAGGGAAATGGAAATATTGATATCCCTCAATGAGCAATGTCTCCTTGTGAATATAGTCAGAGAAGATACTGCACTGATGAATACATTTGAGCTGAAACAACACCTTACATTAGTTAGATAAAGAGACCTTGAGACCTATACCAGAAATCTGGAAACTGTTAGCGGTCAAATGTTACTATACTATTTTTGAATTATAGAGAATGAGAAATTAAGATGTAAAAGAAATGTACGAGTAGAGAACACAGTGTGACAATCATCACTGTGAACTAATCAATATACTGTGCCCTGCGGCTGCCATGTTAGTGTATAAATCTGTCTATTATCACTCTATAGCCTGAAGTCATGGGCTCACACAATTTAGCACAGTGTTAAAATGAACCACAGACTAGTTACACTCATCAGTCAGGACCATTTACAAGGCTGGCTAGTTTCTCCAGTATTGCATTGTTGTAGCCGATTTAAATTAATAGATTTTTACAGTAAACAATAATCATAATTCATTGAGATTGACTTTATAGATCACTTCTTCACAGCTCCCCTCCTTTCTCTTGCTGCTACTCCTGCCAAAGGGCAATTGTCTGGAATCATTTGTGATTGGATCAACGTATTGGCAGTTTTCACATTAAAGCCATCGAAATGCATTGTTGTTGGGCCGTAGTGCATTCTTCTAGTCTCACTCCCAATCAATCTGAGTGAGAATCACATTGGCCTTCTGAAAAGGCTGGGAGAGATTTGGGTCTCTCAATGTCACCAATCCGATTTCCACCAGTGACCTTTGGCCCGGGCCCCATCGTAGGGTCGCGTGGCACCAAACGGTCAAGAAGAGAATCAATAGTCGGCTCTTTGGGGGTCACTTCTCCTGTTAAAAAAAACACATTATATATTTATTTATCCAAACTCTCAGGTTATCCACCTGCCACTCTAGATGAACTCACCTGACTAATACGCTGTCAATCTGAGAGACAAAAAGGCAGGGGAGAGGATGGGAGGAAGCTATGTTTACACTTGAGCAGGAAAAATGTGGCTGTACGACAGTGTAAAGTTTATATGAAGTAGTACTGTATTCTGTTTCTGAAGTTCACACAAATGACGATAAAAAAAGAGCGAAGACAGAAATAAAAACCCTTTTATGTAGAATGACCTGTCAGTCTGTCATTTTCATTTTGATGTAAATCTTTAGCCCTTAAGGCAGTGTGCTAAACACCTCATTGCTAATTAGCATACCAGCCTGAAATTGTTAACAAGGTGGCAGTATTTTGGCGCTTATGCATTTCACATAGGCGATGTGGAAGATAATGATGTTGGATACTGCTCTAAGATTGACAATTAACCTGGCTTGCTAGCTATTCTGATCTGCATTAAAAGTACTCCAGTCAATACGCTCTGCATCTCTGTTTTCCCTTATACTGTATGTACCCCAAACATACGGTTTACCCATGTTCACCTTTTGACATTTATTTTTTGATGAAAAATGCTTTTGAAAAGAGCACTTGTAGGATTGCCGTCGGGCTGGTGCGGTTGACCGTGATTGTTGCATATTTTTGAGGGACATTACGGCCAAATCATAGGGCATCCACAGCCATGGCTGCTGATGGCCACCAGAAAATTCCTGCTCTGGATGTACACCATGGGTTGTGTAGATCCTGCTACTGTCTGCCTCAGCCTAAAATGAATGGAGAAGATAAGCACAGAATCAGAAAAGCATAGTGCTTGTCTTTTCCATTCATTCGTGATAGTACTGATACTGTGGATAGTACTGATCTTTACAACAGATGGCGTGTGGGAGATGAACTCCTCTTGACATAAGACTACCTTTGAGGTCTGGAAACCTTTCACAAAGTAACATTTTTGAGTGAACTGACCCTTTAAACCTTGACTCATAGCTGTTGGGCTAACAGATAGAAGGAGTGGCGAACAAAAAGAACGCCATGATTGAGCTTTGCCCTCAATTACAAAAGTGCACTAACTTCACATCCTAATGAACCCAACAGCTTGTCCCGTGCCTAAGGGTTTACTCCCAGAGGGTAATCGTCTTACCAAAACAAATACAGTATATCTCAAATAAATGTTTCATCTGTGTTGGCGTCAATGGCTTTCAGACTCCAAACTAAACTGAAGTGAGCAGTCTGAGTACACTCCAACAACTCAGCATCTCAAGCTGAACTTCAGGCGAAATTGGATTCAACAGGAATAGACCAGAACAGAGATGTAAAACAAACTTTATTAGCATATTGTTAGCATTATTATCAGGGAGATATGGATAACTCACTGCTTCCCTTTGCTCGGTCAAAGATTTACTTCTGTAGGTGTCATCATAACTCTAGTTTCTAGCTCTCAAAAAGAACATTACGTTTGTGTTCAGAGGGTTTACAAATATTTTATGGGTATTTCCCTGTTGGGGTGTTTTTTTTTACAGGCTGGGTTTTGTTAAGGAGAGCCACGTTAGAGTACCACACCATAACTGCAGGATAACATTTTCCAAATCCAAGTGACTTTGAGCACTTCTAGCTGAGGATTTAGTGCTTTCACTAGATGGGAGGCTGCTGTTTTACAAGGGGTTGGGCTTGTGAGATCAAGGGAAACAAAGCAAGTTTAAGAAGATGAAGAGATAATGGGGCTTTGTATGCCTTCTGTGCCAGCTATAAAGATGGGCCTGTGGTCACATCACTTTCCCCACTGGGGTCAAGTAGAAGAAAATCCCTTTTATCTTTGATCTCTTTCAATTAGGAAATTACACAGACATAATCTTAAGGGGTGGACGATTATTCCCTGACCATGGGAATTATGGGGGAACTCACAACAAAATATCTGTATTTTTTGCTTTTAATAATACAAAAATTCAATTCACTTATGACTTTAAGCCATTTTTTGTTCCATCCCTGTACATAATGCTGTATGTTTTTCGAATGTACTTATTGCAACCATATTGCATCCCCTGACCCTGAGCCTAAGGACTTAAACCTTGCCTTTAGCCTTACGTGAGTGGCGGGAAGCGACTTAAAGGCGCAATCTGGGATTTGTTCTGCTGTTCAATGGTCATTTCAATTCATGATCCAGTATACTGCATACACATTGATTCTGACGCATACAGTATGACTTACAAATGCCTTATTACCTTAGCATAACTGCCTTAGTATTAGTCATCATAACCCAAAATATAACGTCATGTCTTTGTAAACAAATAATGTATAGTTTTGAAATATGTTTAAAACTGCCATTTCAATATCATGGACTGTCCTCGCGTCCAATACATTTGAGAGTGGTCACATTTCCCCAGCCCCATCTCTCAATTTTATACCAAAACTAAAATCTTCGAAAGGAAAAAAAAAAGGTTCTACCTAGAACCAAAAAGGGTTATTTGGCTGTTCCTGTGGAAGAACCCTTTGAAGAACTGTTCTTATAGGGTTATCCCACAGGGACAGCCAAAGAACCCTTTTGGAACCCTTTTTTCTAAGAGTGGCTAAGAGCAGAGTACTGACCTCTGAAGACGAATGGCAAACTGCAGATCATAGAAGCTGTGCTTCAAGGTTGTGGGGCCTGAAAAGTATGTGAAAAAACACTTTTGGAATGAATTTCACTCTTAAACTTTATCATACAGAAAAAAACAATCGTGTGGGGGTAGACAGAGGAAAGGGGGGATTAACAGTAGGGGTGAGGAGAAAGGTCTGTTCTCCATATGGTGTGGGCTACCCCCTTCAGTGCATGTACTCTTGAACGACTCATCATCGCCTCAGCCACAGTGGCACAGCGTCACTCTCGTAACTTGACAAGGATGTAAGCTTCACTTACACTTCCAGCCCCAGCTGCTCATGCTTTTGCTGTGCTGTGGGTTATCATGATACAGTCTTCTTCTTTGTGGGTTATTACCGTACACCACACTCTTCCTCTGTGGTGGGTTATCATGCCACACTCCTTCCCTTTGGCGGGTTATCATCAGGGGTGTAGTGGTAGAAAAAAAAGATAGGTAAACGCTGGACAACGGAGAAAAATTACACACTTAAATGTTAACATTAAAATACACTAATTCTCATAAAAGGTGGGTAAACACTACTTACCCAAAAGAACAGGTGTGTAAACAACGTTTACCCTCCACTACAGCCCTGGTTATCATACTACACTCTTCCTCTTTGGTGGGTTATGATGTCACACTCTTCCTCTTTGGTGGGTTATCATGTCACACTCTTCCTCTTTGGTGGGTTATGATGTCACACTCTTCCTCTTTGGTGGGTTATGATGTCACACTCTTCCTCTTTGGTGGGTTATCATGACACACTTCCTCTTTGGTGGATTATTATGTAGGAGAGCTGCAGAGTTGCTCTCCTCATCAACCATCTGTTTTTTGCTGGGACTCAGACAATACTGGAAATATGCATAATGATAATCCATAATTCTCATAATGATCACAATGATGTACTGTAACCGTTCTATTTAACTCTTAGTTGTCTTACAAATGCTGCTTATGTTATGTGAGTGAGGTTTACCTACCTTTATGTTAACATCACTCCATATACAGCTTTTCAGTGTTTTCATATGTAATTCTGCTCCATTCCATATCTGTCAAATAAATGAGACATTTTAAATCATACAGAATTATGCCTCTGCAGCATTGTGCGAAGAAAGGAACACAAAAATCTCAGAGTCCAAATTACCTGACATTATCAACTCTTTCAGTGAGTGCCTGAGGGTCCTTAAGACCATTTATGGTGATTGGATTCCACTGTTTGACCCATGGGTATGGAGGACTGAGACAGATATCTGCCGCTTAGCTATGCTCAGGTGGGATCGCTGAATAGAGAAATAGAGAGAGAGAGAAAGAGAGAGAGAGAGAGAGAGAGAGGTATTTGTAGAATCTTAATTCAGTGAGAGTTCTTCCAGAAACGGCAGGTAGAATTGTAATGCTGAGAAAACAACATAGGCGACCAAGAGCTGCAACTGCCAGTGGGTCCACCTCAGAGGACGGCATTCTCTCTCTCTCTCTGGCACTCTTTATTTCTCCCTTTTTGTCTCTTACCCCCCCCCCCCCCCCCCGCCCCCCCCCCCCCACACACACACACACACACCTCTCTCTCTCTTTGTTTCTGTCCTCTTTCTCTCTCTCTTCCATTTCTTCCTCCATCCCCATCTCGTTCGTCCTCTATCACTCTTCGGCCTGCTTGCTGCTGCCTCTGCAAGAACTTTATTAAGGCAAGGGGTATTATGCATTTGTGTTGACAGTTTAGAGTTACAACACAGGCTGTTTCAAGTTAAAAGGGTCTATTTATTTACGCGCCCGAAAGTGACAGTTAGGAGAACAGGGGGCGGCAGGAGAGGAGTGGGGGGGAAGGAGGATAGAGGAGAGCAGGGAGCGAAAAGAGGGGAGTAGAGGGGGTGTTTGAATGGATGATCGGTGAAAACAGTCGCCTCATACCCAGGGGGAGAAACTCAATGATAGCCTTTTTCAGCTGCTTAGTAGATAATGCATGTGCTACTGGGATGCCCCTAATGTCTTTTTTCTGTTCCTCCTTTATCTGGGGGAATGAATCAAATATAAGAACCCGAAACAAGATTTTCAACCCATTGCTTTTGATTAAGTGATTTAACACGCAAGGTCTCTGGCCTGGCAATAACTTTAATGGGGTGGAGAGGAAGAGAGAGAGAGAGAGAGAGAGAGAGAGAGAGAGAGAGAGAGAGAGAGAGAGAGAGAGAGAGAGCTTGGGCTAGCCATTCACAAGTAACATTATCCTGGGATAAAGGAGAAAGTGATTATGAACTTAAAAAGAGCCCTTTAAGCTTTCTCCAGAGCAAGTTTAGTTGGAGAATTATGTTAAAGCCGGCTTTGGATCCACGCAAACGCTTTTAACATAAGCAGGGGGCAAAAAAAAGCTCTTACAAAGTAAACGTATAAGACAAACAATAGTCTTGTATGCCCTCTGAGCCTAGTGTGGGTATTAGAGATTTTAAATGGTGTAATATTCATTAAAGAAATGTCCAGTAATGTTTCTGTGGAAAAATCGAAAACATGTCAAATTCAGAAAATCGCTTGGCAAGTGGATTTTAATCTTTAAATGGTTGGCAACGTGGCAATTATTTCATGTTGCTTTTATGGATTATTCATACTGAATATAAATAGGTACTTTTTATTTGTTCAATCCAGTGGTCTGATTCAATTTAATATATAGAACTAGAAATAACCCTAATCAGAAAACAGCAACTCTCAATGAACAAAAGAAGATAACTGGCAATAAATTCCCCTTTGGATGTGTCAGAAAATGAATTCTGGATATGCTGCAGTTATTGAAAAACATAACATATGCCACCAAATGTATCTGATTTCCTTGATAATACAAAAACAATTAAAATTAACATCTCCCACTTTGTTGTGTGTATTGTATGTAAGCTTTATGCACGCCATTACCCTCAACCTGTTATTCTGGGAACCAAAATAATATCTGCTCCGTTGAATACACTTCATTTTTCTCTTGATGGACTTAATTTGAGGGCTCAGGTTAAAATAATATTGGTGGAGGTGTGTTTTGTGGTGTAGCACACCACATAATCTCAAGGTTCCTGGTTCAGTTCCGACCCTCGACACATCTTGCATGTCACCCCTCCTCTCTCTCACCCACCCTTCCTGTCAACCTCTATTGTCTCTATCCCAATAAAGCAGAAATGTCCTAAAAAAAACATTTAAATAAAAGAATATTGGTATTCTTGCTGTAAAGGATGCTTATAGCCAACACTTATTATGCATTATAATACAGTCTTGATGCATTATAAAGCCCATTGGCCTCCGGATAATGTTATTATGTCAAGTTATCATTAGCCATTTTGAGAAACAAAACATACGAGTCTGACTAATGAAGCATTATAAAGGCCCTATACCACATGCTTTTAACATAGTCTTATGTTCAATACCAAGCAAAGCATGAACAGAAATAAGAATCAACACATTCCAGTAGTGTATTGTCTTGTCCTGCATAGTGACACCCTCCAAAAACTCCCTTCTCCAGGCTATTAACATGAGTGTGTGTTGCTCTGCACATTAGAGGTAATTATAGCACGCAATAACTCTAACGATCAGAGTGGGATCGTTTGCATGCAGAGCGGCAATTAGAAGTTAATCAACTAAAAGGTGGTGAGTAATTAGAATGGCATCAGGAGGGGGCTTTCGGGGAAGATTTGGACCCCTCCAGTTCTTGGACCCCTCCAGTTCTTGACTATTTCACTGTTCCAGCTTTAGTGCTCATGTCCTATACTACCAGTATTCACTGGGTTCAGTCTTATTGTGTATCGTGCTCTCGTTCTCACTGTGCTGTCCTGTGGCCTAGTGCACTGTGAATGGTGAACATATTTAAACTAATAGAAAACCAAACACACAATGTTCAAGAATCTGTCATAACCGTGAGTTGTTGTAAAGTATGTCATTCATATTCATTGTGGATAGTTGGTGGGTAATGGATTTTATGTTATGCTTTGTGCAAGTTTGTAGTACTGTAAACAAATTACATGACTACAGTACCAGTACCATGACTACAGTACAATAATGCAATAATGCGTTGTACACTATCTAATTGTGCATGTGCGGTTGGGTAACATATTGTATTAAATTGCACCGAACATTGTTGTATTTAAATGTGCACACTGAGTTTGTAACATGTATTTAATATTACTATTACCAAGTTAGGTTATAACATGATGCGCAGACTGAGGTTGTAACATGTATTTAATATTACTATTACCAAGTTAGGTTATAACATGATGCGCAGACTGAGGTTGTAACATGTATTTAATATTACTATTACCAAGTTAGGTTATAACACGATGCGCAGACTGAGGTTGTAACATGTATTTAATATTACTGAGTTGATGTGTCTAACTGTGCACATTGAGGTTGTAAATGATGTATTTAATTGTGCAGATTGAGGTTGTAACATGTTGTATTTAATTGCGCAGTCTGAGCAGTGATGTGTTGTACTTCAGTGTCCTGACAGGGCCAGTTAAACGGTGCCTTTAATTGCAGGTTGTGTATATGTAAAGAATTGGCTAATTAAGGAGAAATAATCAGCGCTGCAGTGGAGAGAAAAAAACGCATCAATAATTAAAGCAGAGTGACGACAATCAGACTTAACACTGTGTGTGTGTGTGTGTGTGTGTGTGTGTGTGTGTGTGTGTGTGCGTGTGTGTGCGTGTGTGTGTATGTGTGTGTTTGTGCGTGCACGTGCGTGTTTGTGCGTGAGTGTGTGTGTGTGTGTGTGTGTGTGTGTGTGTGTGTGTGTGTGTGTGTGTGTGTGTGTGTGCGTGCGTGCGTGCGTGCGTGCGTGCGTGTGTGTGTGCCCTATGGATTCACAGTGTGTGTTTTGGGAGACGTTTGATTCATAAGGTTAAAACAAAGGTTGTACAAATAGTCAAATCGGGAAATGACCCATAACATCTAACGGAGCCGTCCTAACAGCTCATTGACCACTGCAGTCGACCCATAGACCCTTCACTGCCTGTGTGTGTGTGTGTGTGTGTGTGTGTGTGTGTGTGTGTGTGTGTGTGTGTGTGTGTGTGTGTGTGTGTGTGTGTGCGTGTGTGTGTGTGTGTGGGGGGGGGGGGGGGGGGAGTACATATGCATGTCTGTGTATCCTGCTCCAGGACAAGCATGTGTGTGTGTGTGTGTGTGGGGGTGGGTGGGTGTAGGAAGGGGAGGGGCTGACAGACTGTGATCCCGTGTCATTGAGTGTGTGTTTCCCAGCAGCTGATCAATGCTAATTGTCACTTGAGCCTTTCAGGAGCACTATTCCCAGTGTCCCACTCCCCTCCACCTCCCACCCCCCACCAATTTGGCTGGCTCTTTTAGGAGTGCTTTATGAGGCGGTGTGCTAAGGGTGGCTCCTGGGGTGGGGGGGGTGGGGGGGGGGGCTCACGGCTTAATGAATCTGTCACAGGCACTATTGACGGACATGGCAGGGTAAGTGATACATGCGATTGGGATTGACTCCCTAATTACTGCAGTGGTGATGTGTGGAAGGACAGGGGGCCAAGGGTTAATAGCCCTGATGTTGGGCGCTCGCCCGGCCCCTCTGCTGCTGCTCTCTCTCCCAGTCAATGGGCTGCTACCACCACTGCTGCCTCTCAAGGCCAGAGGCCCGCCTGATCAATCAGCCAAGAGTCTCCCCATGTCTCAACTCTCCCCTCTGTCTGTCTCCCCCCTGTCTCAGCCTTGTTTACTGTGTATGTCTGTCCTCCGCCTGTCTCTCCTCCATCTCAACTCTCCCTCTGTCTGTCTCTCCCCTCCTACTACTGTATCTCGGCATCTCCACCCCCAGTCATCCTGAATTTCACTGAATTTATTGTTATACGTCAATTTCATAGTCGATTTGTAATAACACTGCAGTGGAGTCAAAGGGGGGGGTTTTGTTTTTGTTTTACAAAAGTTGACACGAGAACATTCCCCACACTCCAGCAAGGACTGCATTAGTACCTAACATTTGAAAGGAAAATGTATTTTAGAGTATATTTCTCATCAGTCCACCGTAAGCATGGTCCCAAAATATCATTATATTGTTACCATATCAATAGTGATATGAGGAGGAGGAGAAATATACTTGAAAATGATTTTGGAGTAAAGTATCCCTTTAATGCAATGTTTTACTGCAGTGAATATGATTTTAGTAGGTAGAACAAACAGAGCAGTATATATCACACATATCTATTACTCTTGAGAAGCAAAAATACAACATTTATCCATTACCTACTTAGTCACCATACTTCATTTTTATGTGTGTTGGGGTTGACTTAATGGGCCATTGATAAACTGATGTGTCAGATGCCTTGTTGGGGACAGCAGCTGTAGATGTCAGCGGTGAAGGTGATCCTCATCTTGTTTTAGTTAACCATACAGAGATCCTGTTAGGGATCATGACCCATTCTCTTCTCTTCTTCTACGGATAGTAGTATAAGCCAAAAAGAGCATATGACATGTGGAGCACAAAATAGCACAAAATGGTACATGAAGTTTTTTTGTACATAGCAAATTCTATAACAAATTGACAAGGCAACCTGACACTGTGCAAAAGAGACTAAAGTTAATTTAGTTAACTTTAATAAGTCGCTCTCACAAAGGAGAAGATAGTAGTTTGATCAGTCAAATGTGAATTAGGCTAGTTGTTTCATGTAAGCTATGCAAGGCTAAAAGTTTGACATGTCAAAGTTATCCCAGGTTAATTCTTGGTAGCTTTGACACATTATGCTACTGGCGTAGCCTAGCTTTGACACATCAAATGAGTTGCCTAAGCTATATTTGACATATGAAACTACTAACCTAGGCAAGCTATGACACATCAAACTACTAACCTAGGCTAGTTTCATGGTTAGCCTATGTATGCTAGTAGTTTGATGTGTCCAAGCTAGTGTAGGCTAGTAGTTAGACAAACCCCCTGAGACAGTTTAAAGAGATCAATGTTTAGTCTAAATCTAGGCCACTGTATCCAGCAAAACAGAGGATTGTTAACCACTGGTGGATATTACAATTAATTTAGAAAATACTCAAAAATAAAAGCAATTTCTCCTGCTCTTTCCTGTTACAGTTTGCTGTTGCCTGAAGCAGTGGAATCAGATTAGTGAAAGAGGGTTAGAGAACATCACCAAAAAAATAGAAAGGAGCTCCGCCTCAAAACTATATGAGCTGACATGCTTGCCCCACTTAGAACAGTTGGAATAAGCACAGCCAGAGCAGATGAACAATGGGTGCTATAACAGAGGATAGCATTAAGAGAGAGCAAGTCTCCACATTCCACAAACACATAACACATTCACTGCCCTGCAGACCTGGGTCAATACTTTTTTTAAATACTTTCAAATACTTTGAGTGTTAGCTTGATTTGTTAGCCTGATTTGCAGTTTAGGGATTGTTGCATTGGTTCCATTATGCCAGACGAAGTCAATCAAGCACAGCTAAGTATTTGAAATCATTACAATTACTATTTGAAACTAGGTCTGCTTCCCTATTCCACCAGGCAGATAGGAGAAATCAAAAAATTAAGTCTTGTTTGTTTCTATACTCATTCTGAACTCCCAAACAATAAGAATTTTCACTTGGCACTTTAGTCCCAAGCTTGTCTTATTGTGAGTTTGTGGCTTTTGTCTTATTTACGTGTACTGTCATTGGAATGTTATTCAGTGTAATTGGAAATGGAATATTCAGTCATTCACTCAATTATTGATATCAACAAGATCAAAAGTAATGCAGCAAGCAGGTGCCCTGCTGTGAAACCAGGCCTAGTCATCCTCAGAATGGAGCAGGGGAAGAGACCAGTACAGGAGTCTGATTCCAATTCTTCGGGCCTCCTCAACAGTCAACGCCAAATAAAGCTTCTAGTGAAAGCACAGAGTCCTCCTCGCTTACAGAAATCTTGATAATTTGGTTGGTATTCATAATTAATTCCACTGATTGATCTAGACTCCTGCTTTTGTTGAGTGGCATTTCATTATTGTTCCTTTTAGTTAATAATCCCCCCCTCCCCTGCCTCCTTCCTTATGGCCTCCCAATTAAAACATTAATTGTGTGAAACATTACAGATGTAGGTAAAGTCTCGGGGCAGGGAGGTTGTCACATCTCCATGCCGCCCTCTCTCTCTCTGTGTTCTCCTACTGATTTATGGGAAGTGTGACTGCCAGTTCCATGACCCCGAGACGGTGTTCCGCGACTGACCCCCGGTCCCCCCTCCCCACACACACACATCCCTTTTCTGAAGCCGCCTGGCCGCCCATCACTCGAAGGGAATATGAGTTGCCACGCCGACGGGGCCCTTGTCCTTGAGCTGATAGGCCGTGAGTTGTCAAACGCCCGCGCTGCTGGCCTCCCAAAATCAATTTCAATCAGCATGGAGTGCAATATTATCAAATGTCAAGTGCTGCAAGTCCTGCGCTCAGAAAAATTATCCTTGACAGCTTCTTGGTGACTTAATTAAGTGGGAAAAAAATAAAAAGAAGAAAAGAGGGGAGGGGGGGAATCAAAATATCTCAATCGCCTGGTCTTTTTATGTGCTTGACTGCTTGTATTGACATCTCTCCGACTGATAGCCCTCTGTGGGGACTGGCTGAGAAGTGGAGGGAGGGAGGGGAAGAGAGAGGGACGAGGAGGAGTGTAAGGGGGGGGGGGGGGGGGAGGTTTATTGATGGGGGCTCCGTCTGCCCTGGCTCTCTTGATATTGAAATGATTCCTGGGCAAATAAATCACATTTCGATTTGTTTGTAATTGAACAGAATCGATTGGGATGGTGTTGTGGTCTCTGGGATCTCCCAGAGGTCCTGTAGCGGAGGGAATCAGGGGGGACACTGAGGACAAGGACCAGGAACCTTCGGGACAATAGATCTTTGATTGGTTGAATAACTGTACATGATGAGGGGCAAATTGCTACGATGCAGACTGAGTGGCCTCTGATTGCGAGGACAGTTGGACTGAGCACTGGTCACACACGCGTGGTCAGTGACTGGTGGTCTGTTGTATGCAGTCATTGGTATAGACTTGAGGGAGTCAACAGTGTCAGATACACTGTTGTACTTGTACTGTTGATGTCTCACAGGTCATTAAAAGGGTAGTAACAGGGGTGACCATAGAATTACTTGAACACCCTTATACTAGCAAAGGCTACACAAGGCCTCAACATTTTGGAGAATTCGAGTTCCATAGTGATCAATACTAATGTATGTATACATAACAATATTGTTGATTGTGGAAAACAAGCAGGTTATTCTTAATCCAAAATCAGTCGAAAGTCAAATGGCCTCTCTTGTTTCATTGTATTATTTTGATCTATAAATCATTAGCCTATTCTTCTTTTAAAGCAATTTATCATAGAAGATTAAAATAGCCTTTCTCTTCATTACCATAACAAGACATTGAGATGGAGGATGTCAATACCGGAGTGACCAGTTCCAGCGTAGCCGGGGAGAATATGGATTATCCCATACATGCTCGGACTGATCATTTCAAATTTACAACAGAAGTTGTAGCTTGTAAATGTAGACATAGATTTTTACTCCTGTGTTAACTATGTGCAAAGTTTATTCACATTTTAAGGGCAAATCAATTTGATTTATGTGATGTCTTTATACGTCCTATTTCACGTTTTGACTAACTGAAAATGGTTGCATTCTCAGTTTACAGCCCAGGAAAACAAACATGATAGGAATATTTCAATCCATAAAGGCACACATTTACACAACATGCTAGTTGCCTGCTCAAAAAAATCATTTGACAGATCTATTATGGGCCCATTTTACTTGAGCAAAAATTAAATATAATGATGTGATAATTAAATTAAAGGGGCAATCTGGAATTCAAAAACCCACAAAGTTGTCACCCTGCCACTATTTTTGGTTACCAGCTAAGGGCCATCCCTTAGCTGGTAACCAAAAATAGTGGCAGGGTGACAACTTTGTGGGTTTTTGAATTCCAGATTGCCCCTTTAATTTAATTATCACATCATTATATTTAATTTTTGCTCAAGTAAAATGGGCCCATAATAGATCTGTCCACTCCGGCTGGATAAATGTAACAAAATTTATAATTCATATTTGCATGAGCAAAAAAATGCCAGAAAGTGAGCAAAGTCTGCCATCTTAACCTTGATATTTCTTATTTCTAATAGATGAAACAATGGGAGTTTTGAATACTGTAATAAGCGTTTGTGTGATGTGCAATGCATTTTTAAACTGTTTTCTAAAACTCTGGTTGAATAATTACTGTTTTCTCATGTTTTTCATCATTCAGACATATCAGACTCAGGGATTGCAGACATAACACTATTGCGTGAGCATGTGTTGGTGTGTACTGTACAGTATGAGTGTAGTGGTGAGTATGAGTGTGTGTTGGAGAGTATGAGTGTGTAGTGGAGAGTATTAGTGTGTAGTGGTGTAAATTAGTGTGTGTTGGAGAGTATGAGTGTGTGTTGGAGAGTATTAGTGTGTAGTGGTGTGAACTAGTGTGTGTTGGAGAGTATGAGTGTCTGTTAGAGAGTATTAGTGTGTAGTGGTGTGAACTAGTGTGTGTTGGAGAGTATGAGTGTGTGTTGGAAAGTATGAGTGTGTAGTGGTGGGAATTAGTGTGTGTTGGAGAGTATGAGTGTCTGTTGGAGAGTATGAGTGTGTAGTGGTGGGAATGAGTGTGTGGTGGTGGTGGTGGTGGTGGTGGTGGTGGTGGTGGTGGTGGTGGTGGTGTGTCTGTCTCCCACTCAGGCAGGAACCTACTATATCACGAGGCGTGTGTACGACTGTGTTGGTGTGTATGATTGTGTATGAGTGTGTGGTGGTTTATCTCTTTACTCCCTCCCACCCCCCCACCCACCCAGGGGTGCTGTGTGTAAATAAGCATACGTGCCCCCCACCCCCCCAGATGCGAGCTACAACATCCATCCATCACCCCCAGCCCCGAGTCATCTCCTGGGACCGAGGTTACCATCGGCCCCTCGCCCTCCTGCTCGCCCCCCACTTGCCCCCAGCCATCATTTAGTGAGTTCTGTTCAGAGAGTGTTGCGGATGTGTAACACTATCTGAGGCCGTGGCAGACACAGGAAGACAAACCACTGGCCAGTGGGGTGGGGTGTATGTGTGGAGGGGGGTGGGGGGGGGGGGGCGTGTGCATAGAGCTGTGGCAGACAGACAGACAGACAGACAGACAGACAGACAGACAGACAGACAGACAGACAGACAGACGATTGTATAGACAACTACAGAGGTGAGCTCATGTCTTTGTCTTTGTCACTTGTTTGTGGCCAATTGTGTCAGCTGCTTTACACACAAGCCTACAGTAATTCACAATTTTGTTTTTGAAAATACAATTATTTTATATCATCCACTTTATACTGTACAGTACATGCAGTAATCCACTCAGATGTACCCCCAGTGGTGGACATGACATCCTATAAAGGGCGGCATGTTAACCCAGATATATATTTATAGCACATATATTTAGATATATACTGTACTGTACATATATATATAGTGGACCTAGACTCTGTGAAATGATCTCTCACCCCTCTTTCTCCACCAGATCCGCTTATGTATCTTAGCCAACATGAAATGACACATGTTAATAGAGGTTTATTCCATTTATAACTGTATTTACAGGGGATCTGCATGCACTGGCCTAATAACAGGGAATTAATAGACTAAGGGTAGAGAGGAGAGAGTGAGAGAGTGAGAGAGTGAGAGAGTGAAGTGAGTGCAAAAGGGTGAGAAGGCGAGAATGAGAGAGGCGGGAGGGAGAGTTAGTTCCAAAGTGAGCAAGTGAGTTCGAAAGACTGAAGTGACAGTGAAACAGTGGCAAGTCAAATCAAGCACACCTCAAGTTTTTCCAAGTATTGGAAACCTTTTAAAATGCGTATTTTTCCCAGGTCTGTGCTCTACTGACACATTTGCCTCTTGTCAGGTCCTGTACAGGCCTAGACTGATTACAGGGGATAATAATATAGACCCTGGCACCACAGAGAGGTTTAAGCACTTTAGCCTCTTCCTGTTCATCACTGGGCATCTCGTCACTCTCCCCAATGATTACAGAGAGAGGACCAGAGGTGGGAGAGAGAGGGAGGGAGGGAGGACGGAGAGGGAGGGAGGACAGAAGAGAGGAGGGAGGGAGAGGATGGAGGGAAGGAGGTGGAAAGAAGAGAGAGCGAGAGGGAGGGAGGGAGAGCTGAAGATAAAGATGATTACAGAGAGAGGAAGAGAGGTAGGAGAAGAGGGAGATAGAGAGGGAGGGAGGGTGGAGAGATGGATGGAGGGAGCTAGATAGAAAGGAAGAGAGGTAGGGAGGGAGGGAGACGCTGCTCTAATGGATTAAGGCTGCATTATCCTCCACGTCTGTGCTTAAATATTCATCAGGCCATTAGGTGGAGATCTCCTGGTGCCAGTTGCTATTGTCCTAAAGGGTTAATTACGTACAGAGAGGGGTAAATCTCCAGGACTTAGACTTCTTAAGTATGGATATTCTGATTAACAAAGGCTGTGTTATTTCATGTTATTTACATAAAGGCTACACTGTACTTCCACCAAGATTACATTTTCATAATGGAGCCAGATGCTCCATGTTTAAGCCAAGGTTTCATTTGGCCAGCTTTGTTTTGGCCTAATTAAAAATCAGTCTTATCAAAGTGAGTGATAAACACACACGCACACGCACACACACACACACACACACACACACACACACACCCACCCCCCCCCCCCCACACACACACACACACACACACAGACACACACACACACAAACAGGATGAAGTCCTCCATAGCAGTACAGAAGATAAAGTCCTTATATGACTGCCTGATTTCACCAGACAGTGCTCAATTTGACCAAGTGAGCTACATCATACCGACTCAAGGAATATGTTATATCTTGTACATTAAGCCAACAGTTTCATGGTGTATTATATAACTAAATATGTCTATTAATGTAAAGAATAAGATCAAAATAAATGTGACCAGAATTTTCAACTTGCTGTGATAACTATCTTAGTGCTCCTTGTGTGATTAGCTTGTTTAAATGTCCCATCACAATTTGAAGTTGGTTTGAATTTTCTGTGGTGGATTGAATAATGCATTCAAATACTGTATACTGCATATTAAATACGTATGTACTACTAATACTGCATAATATATGTGATGGTGCTGTTGGATGAAATTTATGACTGAAAACTTGCCATATAGTAAATCCGATTGACTGAAGCACGCTTTGATAAGATTTGTTTTATTTGTTATTTTTCCTCCTTTGTTTCTGAGAATTTTTAAATCAGCTTGTTGTCTGAATGCAATATCCACAATATCTGTATCCACTCTGTAAATCTCATAATAATAATACATTTACAATAAAATAAAATAAAACATCTTGTGTTGACTTACTGTACTTTACAAGCTCCTCAGCCTATCAAAGAATATTCAACTACAGTATTTCTCTGAAGAGATATCTTGTTACAGATACCAGTTTGTCCAATCAGGTCTTATTTGTCTTTCTCCATGGTGAGATAACTCCTAACTGAAAGGCTGTGTTGTGGTTACTGAGCGCTATCAGTTGTATTTACACACCAACCATCAATCAAAATATGCTTTTAGGGAGGGACAGCGGTTTCTCCTACTCTCTGCTCCTTTAATGTCATAAACACTGAAGATTTTTTCTATTTTTTTGATTGTATTTCAAATTCATCACCGATGTCAGGAGATGTACGGTAGTCCCTGTTGGATTGCGGTCAGCCGGACCGCTTTGCGTCTATCTCCCCTTTTATGTTCTTAAATATTCATAAGTAGCTTTGCAACATTAATATCTTAGATGGCTTACAAGAACACTTAAATAATATCTTGTGCTCCTGCCCCCCCCCCCCCCTCCCTCCACTCTCCCCGCTTCTTGTTGTTAATTTGCGTAATGCATTTGGTTGTTTCAGAGGCGGGGGCTAGAGGGGGGGTTTTGAGGATTAGTGTCAAGCCTCTGCACTGTGCTGTGGTCATTCACCGGCTCATAATTATGATGCTTCTGCTGCTCTCATCTGCTCCTGTAATCTCTGCTACCCCTCTGACTGTAGCCTAGCCTAGCCCCAGCCCCAGCCCCAGCCCCAGCCCCAGCCCCAGCCCCAGCCCCAGCCCCAGCCCCAGCCCCAACCCCAGCTCCAGCCCCAGCCCCAGCCCCAGCCCCAGCCCCAACCCCAGCTCCAGCCCCAGTTCCAGCCCCAGCCCCAGCCCCAGCCCCAGCCCCAGCCGCAGCCGCAGCCGCAGCCGCAGCCGCAGCCGCAGCCGCAGCCCCAGCCCCAGCCACAGCCCCAGCCCCAGTCCTAGCCCCAGCCCCAGCCCCAGCCCCAGCCCCAGCTCCAGCTTATCTCCTCAAAGCTAGAACACTAAATCCAATTTCTTTCTGAAACTAAGGCAGCTTCTACTAAGACTAACATTCCTCTGTCTTAAAAGGACACTTCACCGATTGTTGACCTCAGAGTCGAATCAGATCACCTTACAAACGTGTGGGCATGTGAGCATTTTGGACGTTGTAGGAAGTTCATCATTCAGACTGTTACATAAAGGTCAGATAAAAGGCTATTTTCTCGCTTATTTGCTTGATTTGTTTTATATTTCCTGGCTATTTAGACAACAAAGACCACAAGTAACTTGCTGTTGAGTCGTGGTGACAATCTGTGAAATCTTCCTTTTAAGACACGCTACAGAAGTTTATTAGCAAATGTTTTGCTTGAGTGTTGAGTATATGGTTATCATACTCCTATGATATAATATCAATCAATGTCTTGCATCATTAAACCACACAATCCTCACGTTCAGGCTTAAACATTTTGGCAAAATAAGCGGACACTTTTTTTTAATGTAAATTCTCACTACTAAGAGGACCCCTTTTGGCTTAAGAGCACCCCCAGAGGCAAATGTATCCGTACTGTAACTTTAAGTAGCACTGTCCTAAGCTGTCCTTGGTAATACTCGGCTTATAACATCATCCCTGTCCAGCCAGCCACACTCAAGGTGACTGCGCCATTTGGTCAGTAGCAAATGATTACTTACCGTTTTAGGCCCAGACACTTTTAATGCCTTTACGGGTGAACGGAAGCAAAGAGGACTTCAGAGGCTCAATGGCTGCTTAGAGGGATTACTGAGAGTCTTAGTGCTACAAAGCTCCTCCTTCTGTAGAGATCCCACTGCTATCTTAATCACAGCCCTATGCAGCAGCTCTCACTGAGGACTATGGAGCTGTAGAGAGTGGAGGTTTAACAGCCCGGCTTAATCCACTCAGCCTGGAGTTTGGCCCTTTTGTGGGATTCCATTGGTTGCATGGGGGGTAAAGTAAATCGAGCGCAGCTCAAGTATGTGGAAGTAGTAGTTGGATGGTGTCATGCGTGTATGATACTAAATCACAATACAAATATTATTGAAACAAGTATTTGAAAGTATTGACCATATGTATTTGACCTGTCATTTGGTGGACGCTTGGACCGACCTCTCACCATGCCAATCACATCCTCTGCTGTGCTGATCGATTGCCAGCCACATTGGCGTTCGCCCATGACACATCTCACACCGGAAATCCTACAATGTTACACTGTATATCATGTGACGTCAAATGCTATATAATGTTACATACATATATCCTATAAGGTCCTATAATGTTATATATAGCGTCCTCTGCTGCATGAGTGGTGCCAATCAGAGTTGAGAACAGCTTCATCTGTGTCCTTGAGGAGAGAGAGAGGCAGATGGGATTGGTAGAGCCATACATCCTCATCCTCGGGCCTGTTCACGGCTGCCGTAACCAAGCTGCTTTACCTGTACTTAAGACTTCCGAGTTTTAATGACTACGCCACACGGACACACATCACACTCACACACTGCCCCCCCCCCCTCCCCCCCCCCCCTCTTCATTATTAGGACTGTGTGGTCCTGTATTAGTATTCTAGAGTCCCATAGGGAGCTCCCTGCTGCTGCTCACTGGCACATCTCTCCCTCTTCTTGTTCCCCAAACAAACGCATGCGGGCCCCTGTCAAAATCACAGCTTCTGGAGCGGCGAGATGTGGGACGCACAGGGGGAGGTGTGTGTGAGTGTGTGTGTGTGAGTGTGTGTGTGTGTGTGTGTGTGCGTGTGTGTGTGTGTGTGTGTGTGTGTGTGTGCGTGCATGCGCGCGTGTGTGTGTGTGTGTGTGTGTGTGCGTGTGTGTGTGTGTGTGTGTGTGCGTGCGTGTGTGTGTGTGTGTGTGTGTGTGTGTGTGTGTGTGGGTGTGTGTGTGTGCGTCTGTGTGTGTGTGTGTGTGTGTGTGTGTGTGTGGTGGGGGGGGAGAGGGTGGCGAGGGAGGTAGGAAGTGGAGGAAGTGAACTCTAAGCAGACTGAGGGGGCCTCTTCATTACCACGCACGCCTCTGTAGGTGTATCGGACCGCGGCTTCCTTCAATAAGACAAATTTCCTGGCGGAGTGTCTACGCAGGGCCGGGGGAAGCCAGTCGGAAAAGAGTGATAGGGCCCGAGCGGGCGAGGTTCATCAAAGTCACCCCTCGCGACGCCGCTCATTTTTCAGTGGCTGAGAGGGGCGCCTACCTGGGAGTACACCTGTGAGGTATATTGGACAAATTGAGCGACAACATGTCTCTTTCATATTTCACGGCACAGCGGTTCTGCTTTGGAGGGAGGGACGGGGGGAGATGGGGGTGGTTTGCTCAAGGGGGAGAGATGGCCTCTCTCTCCTCGCCACCATTCGGAGCCATTATAGGTTTACCATGTTAGCTCTCAGCCGCTTGCCTACACTCACCCTCAGCACCCCCCACCCCCCACCTCACCACCACCCACCCCCCACCCCCCACTCAGACCTTCACAGCCCCCCAACCCTGCCAAATCCCTCCACCAGAGGCCAGAAAATAAACTAGATATAAAGAAACATATTCTGGAGCATTACAGTTTTTCAGTGGATAATTAAGGTGCCATATGGGAACCTCCTTCACATCAGTTCCATCTTTTCACATCTAAGTTGGGAATAACAGCAGGGAAAGAGAGGATTTAAACTGGGTAGAAGGGATAATATGTTGGCAGTCCAGCCCTATCGGAGAGAGTGCATCCACTGTTATCTGTACTTCATCACCATGGTCAAAACGCATCATCATCACATTTTTCCAGGAAGTAAATATAAGCTTAGCATGAGGACTTTTATGAGGCTTGTATGCACAAAATTTCATTTAAGTCATTTAGTAGACGCTTTTTTCCAAAGCGGCTTACAATAAGTACATATGTCTAAGTAAGTGAATCAACTATACAATAGTCAAGTAAATCCTTCGATAAGGAGTGCCATCAGTAGTCAGAGTGCTAGGGAAAGGAACTAACTTTATTGTATTTATTTATTTATTTATTTATTTTTATAATGGTAGGGTAGGGTGTTAGGGGGTGGAGAGGTCTGATATTGTCTGATATTTGGGGACCATTCATATTTCATATCTTGAATCCCATCCCATCCTTCTCTCTGATCCCAACCCTGCTTGACCCCAACCCTGCTAAAAATGACAAGCTACCAGCCAGGGAGAAGGCGTTTGCCCCCCCCCCCCCCCCCCCTCCCGTCCTGTACCAACGTCTACACCCTGTCCCACAGTGGGAGTCACGACCATCCATGACATTGGCACCACCACTCTACCTACCCATCTATCTATCATACCCTTTGCAGCCTGGTATTTAACCCTGGTGGCTGATAGACACCATTCAATCACCTCCAGAGAAGGAAAAAAAAACATTCCTTCAAAGCTTTGTCCATAGACAGGGGGCTGGGGGGCACTGCAGGATCTCCCAAAGGTAGACCAGGTTATCATCAAGCTGTGATGACTCGCGCCTCGTGTCAGTGGAGTTTTGATTGTACGAAGCACCTCCAGTTGGCCTTAGGCTGCTCTCGGTCATCGGGGTAGAACAGAATGGCCGTGGTGGGTCCGCACACACAATCAGTGCCATCACTCCGTAGCTGTCATCCCGAACCGCACGCTAGATGTGCTCCAACAGGCAGAGATATCAGTTACGGGCTCTCTCCTGCAGCGTGGGTTAAAACCTACAAAGGACGGCATGGTGAGGTTGGGTCTCTGTTGTTTTCGACACGGTTTACTCTGGAAATGAAGCTAATCCATCACTTCTCACACAAACACACACACACACATACACAGAAACACGCGCACGCACACACACACACACACACACACACACACACACACACACACACACACACACACACACACACACATAGCCGCCCTCTCCTCTCACCTCCATGTCATATGGCACATCAATGCCCTCTGGCTGGACATCTATATCTAGTCATAAACACACAATTGTTTTATGTGTTACCTCGAACAAGCTGTGTTGTGACAACAGTATTGCCTTAGCATGACAATGATACCTTTAGCATGAAAATTGCTAGTAAGTGATTTGGGGAAAATCTATGTAATGTAGTCCTTATCAATAGTTTATTAAAGCTTAAAGCCGTTGTCTAAAATGGGACCGTGGTGACTTCTGTCAAACATGTCCCTTCAACATAATTTATTGTCTCACGAATAGAAAGTATGTTTTTTCACTCAGCGCCTTTCACTGTCCTTTTTCTTCTCTGTCTCTCGTCTCATTCACGCCATTGCCTCAATGGCCAGTATTTCTTTTCTGTCTCCTAAGATGGCTGAGTAATGCTCCATTAATAGCCAAGTCAAGCCCAAGTTTATTTCTCTGTTTAAACATTAGCTTTTATCGACCTCCATTAGTTTGATCAATATCTCCGCATTTGAGGAGGAGGTGGTGACATTTTGAGGTTAATGATCATACATTCCAAAATCAATTAAATGGATCGCGCTCAGGCAGAGTTTTGACCACTGCAACTGCTGTCATGCAATAGTAACACTTAGACTCTACAATTATGATTGTTTTATTCCAATCACTCTCTTTCTCTCTCACACACACATGCACACACACACACACGCACACACACACACACAGACAGGCACAACGCCGCCCCCCCCCCCCCCCCCCCCCCCCCACACACACACACACACTCACAAACACACTACGACAACAACAACAAAAGAAAACAAAATCCATTATTGTCTTCCGATGCCACCTTAAGGCTCCTGTGACATGTACAAACTGTTGCCGGCGGCGACGGCAACGCGGCTTTGATTTTCTGTGCCGTGAAGGTTGAGTCGAGTCATTTTGCACCCAATTACACCGCAGTAAATTTGGCGGATGGCTCTTGTCGCGTGGTATTGATCCGCAGTGTCACCTTGAACTTGTTTATTGACACATCGGAGCGGGCCTCTCAATTTACTGCCGCTCAATTATATTGCATTCATATGATGTCACACACACACATGCCCGTCATTGGAGATTGTATCCATTTGTACCTACAACCCCCCCCCCTCTCCCACACTCACCCATCGCTCTCCCCACCACCACTTCACCCACCCCCCCCCCCCCCCCCCCTCAGTCACACACACACACACACACACACGCACGCACACATACACACACACTCCCCTGTCTGCCTCTCTCTCTATCACCTGCGACAGGCCTGCCCGCGCCATCTCCCCCTGACCTTTTCTGCCAGACAGATGGCACTGTAGCAGCAACATCATTAGCGCATGTCATACAGCCCCACCCCCCCCCACACCCCCTACTGGATTCCCTCTTATTTTAAGTGAAACATACTTGTTCAACAAATGGATTTTCAATTTGCCGCCATCAGACACATTGTACGTCTGGAGTTTTTCTCCTCTGCATGAAGGGAAAATCGCTCAAAAGGATAGAGATGGAGACCGGGCGGTGCGGCCCCCAGGATTTTTCTCCACCACTTTTCCCCCCATTGTATCAAGGTTGGTTTATTGCAGCGGCCGAAATCGGTTTACTGCATAAGGATCATCCTTCTCTCTGCAGCGCCTGTATTTGTTAGGCTGACTTTCCCCTAGGAAGTTTTTTTCCACAGATAGAAAAAAATAAAAAAAATAAATACAGATATAGGGTGGAAAGTGCAAATAAATACTGTACAGTGATATCCTTATTTTGTGAAAGCCCCCCCCCCCCCCCCCCGCCTAAAAAAATAAATAAAAAACCAATGCGGATAAGAGTTAGGCCTCAGAATGCAGTTGTTACCACTCTATGATTGCGTCATGCAACAGCCGTTCAAGAGCTATCGAACAACTTAATCGAAGTTGTACACTCCTATTGTTAGTACAGTATCCAAAACCCACTGATGAGATCATTAAAATGATCTGTGTACATGACTCTCAGCCGCCCCCCCCCTCCAACCCCTCCACTGCACCCTCCTCCGAGGGGTCCCATTACCCATGAGTCCCCACTCAGCGTTGACCATAGAGGGCACGGGTCAGTGGGAGAGGGCAGGGGAGCCCCTTTTAATGCCCAGGCACAGATGGGCCATCTACTGCCGGGTGGGGTCAGAGTTCACCTGGAGAACCTCTGATTCCTGTCCATCCATCAGATTTTATGGCAGACAAGTGTCACCACAAGCACACACTCTGGGGGGGGGGACACTGGCTGGTGAGTGGAGGGCAGGGCAGGAGGGCGAGCAATCTAAAACACCATGTGTTCATATCATTGATATCAAACAAAATGCAAGAACGAATGAAAGAGAGAAAGAAAAGAGATAGAGACAGAGAAAGAGAGAGAGAGAGAGAGAGAGAGGGAAGAAGCGGGGGGGGGGGGGGGTAAAGAAAGAAAGAACAAATAAAGAATGGACAAATACTGTAGTATAGCTGAACTTGCATTAAAGGTTTAGTAGCTCTGGTTCCAGCTCTGTGCTTAACATGTATTGGTTGGTTCTCTTTGGGGACCCAAGGGTCGGTTGCAACGTTCGTCTCCTGTCACATTTTGTCCTGTCACCCACTCCCATATGCTGTAGTAATGACAATTTAATTTCCCATCTAATTAGAGTGTTACTTAAATGATGCAGTTTTTTACATACATATCTGAATATACATGTAATACAGTGCCCTGCATAAGTAATGGGACAGTGAAGCATGTTGTCTTCTTTTGGCTCTATACTACAAGAGTTTGGATTCAAAATCAAACCATTACTATGAGGTTAAAGTAGAGATTCTCACATTTTATTTGAGGGTATTTGAGTACATATTGATTTTACCATTTAGAAATGACAACACTTTTTATACATAGTCCCACTATTTCAGGGCACCAAAACAACTGTCCCACTGATGAGGAACACTCTCCAGGAGGTTGGCTTGAATGTGTCAGAGACTACCATCCACGGAATATGTCACCAGCCAAACTACAGAGGCTTCACTGCAAAGTGCAAACCACTAGTTATTCTCAAAAAGGATGGTCGGGTTACAATTTGCTAAAAAAGTACCTAAAAAGCTTGCAGAGGTTTGGAAAAAGGTCTTGTGGGTAGATAAGATTAATATTATCATGTACCAGAGTAATTGCAAGCGGAATGTTTGGAGAAAAAGGGATCAGCCCAAGATTTACAGCATACCTCCTCATCTGTGAAACATGGTGGAGGGGGTGTTATGGTTTGGGCATGTATAGCTGCCACTAGAACTGGCTAACTTGTCTTAATTGATGATGTAACTGCTGACGGCAGCAGTGTACAGAAACATCTTGTCTACTTGATTCATTGGATAGCACTTCATCACTTCATCATACAGTAAAACAATGACCCAAAACATAGTGCCATAGCAACTAGGGAGTTTTTTCAGGGCCAAAAAGTGGAAAGATCTTGACTGGCCAAGTTAATCTTCAGATTTAAATCTAATTGAACATGCATTTCATTTCCTGATGATAAGATTTTAAGCAAAAAGGCTTCAACACAAACAACAACTGAAGATGGCTGTAGTACAGGCCTGGCAGAGCATCACCAGGGAAGATAACCATCGTCTGGTGGGTAGTGGCTACATAAACAAACCCAAAGTGTGGAATGCATGTGTCCTTGTCCAATGGACGCTTTTGTCTACTATTTATCACACAGACAAGTCAAGAGGTGACGAGATGACAAGGGGAGACTTAATCTTCTCTTGGTCTTTGTGTAAATAATGTCTAATCATCTTATCCTGCTCATTTGGCTAATGGTGACATACTAAGCACTGTTGTTTAAACCCTCCCATGCCTCCTTGCCCCATGCCCCGGTCCTCAGTAAGGACTGTGTGTGTGTGTGTATGTGTATGTGTATGTGTGTGTGTGTGTGTGTGTGTGTGTGTGTGTGTGTGTGTGTGTGTGTGTGTGTGTGTGTGCGTGTGTGCGTGTGTGCGTGTGTGTGTGTTTAAACCCTCTCCGTTGCCTCATCCTTGTCCTCATCCAGCACTCCTTGATTAAAGCTACCCTCCAAAAGCTACCCTCCATTTAATTTGGGGTTCCACTCAACTGCCTTTCACAAAGTCCCTTTCAATAACTGTAACTATCCATTTTAATACCACAGTGATGGTAAGTAAAAATAACCTTAGCCTAATATCTTAAGATTAAATACATCTTTTAGAGTCTGCATCTGGTAATATAGTGCTTTAAGCTGTCCTGCCCCTGTTTCCCACCGGCTATAGAGGGGGCTTTGGAGGCTGAGGCTGAGCCTTCAGGGCTTTGCAACACCATAGGAAATTACTCTGAATAATAATAATAATGTAAATTGTAAATGCATCATGTAATTGAGGTTTGCAATATAGATAGAGTCTGGATTGGAAGCTTTTTGAAGTAATGGTGTAATTCAGTGGACAGACTTGAATGGATGAAAAAGACGGTGGATTTAGAGGGGCAGAGACAGAGAAAGAGGGAGAGAGGGAAGGAAAGAGAGGGTCATATGAAAGGCAGAGGAAGTAAAGAGAGAGAGAGAGAGAGAGAGAGAGAGAGAGAGAGAGAGAGAGAGAGAGAGAGACAGAGAGACAGAGAGAGTGAGACTATCAGCACTTGACTGGTTGTCTGCACAAAAACAATATTTGCAAATATGTAATGAAAGATCTATGTCGGCCCCACAGTTAAACATAAATAAATACTGTCCAGTAGGCTTCTATAGGATCAATATATTATATTTGGTAGAATAAATACATTGCACATTGTAGGATGTATATATTAAGTAGGCCACCAGTAGGATAGATATAGTATATTTCATAGTATTACAACATATTTTATTTTTGGGGGGATTAACTTAGCGTACATACTATTAGATAAATACTCCATTGGAAATGATAATGGCAAGGGGAGAGAAGGACTGTGATGATGAGGAAAAAGAGGCAGAGGAAAGAGAAAGAAAGAGAGATGGAGAGAACGATGAGGGAGATAAAGAGGCGGGGTCACACACAGGAAGTGTTTTGGCTCTGGGCCACCCTCCCACTGTGTAAATAATTTCTCTCTCTTATTAAATTGTGGGTTAAGGACTCATTGCTCCTGTGATATGCCTGAAACGTGAAACACACACACACACACACACACACACACACACACACACACACACACACACACACACACACAGGCAGATTGTGCTCTAATGACATCTGGACACCTCCGAGCTTGGGCTCTGTGGCAAGGCCGTCACATACACCTGGAGCAAGGCATGCTGGTCTTTCCCATGAGCGGATCCCCGCCGCGCGGCTGCCACTATCCTCCATTAACTTCATCATGAGCGAGCGCCCCAGACGCAGGCAGCCAGCTAACCCAGGGGAACATACACACACACACACACACAGACACACACACATGCACATACACACACACACACACACACACACATGCACACATACACACACATACACACACACACACAGCAGCTCAGAGAACAGACACAATTGATTTAGTTGTCCCTGTGTCTCGTCACATTGCTATACCCACGGACGTGCAAACATTCTGTTCCTAGTGTATGATTTGCAGTATCACCTATACACCAAATGAAACGCTTTGATTTCTGATGGCTACAGTATATTTTATTCAGATAGAAAATTACTGAAAGCTTTTCCAACATGCAATGGTTTGGAAAATAAAAGGGAGGCAGATTCTGAAATGTAGGAAACGACTCTTCCCTTTGTGTACTACATAATGCTAATTGTAATTATATGTCTTGGTGAAAACAATTACTATGTCATCTGCAACGGTCTTCCTCTGTTTACACACACACAGAGAGAATAACAACAGTGTATGTGAACTGGGGAATTAGAGTGTACTTATGCCCAATTATCCACTAAATCTGCTGTCTCCTAAATGAGATTATTGCAATACAGTAAGAGTGTCTCCCATTGGGTTCCATTAACTTTGATTACTGCTAATTATTTACTTACAGCTAAGGCCCTGTTATTGCTTTCACTCACAGAGGGAAACTAGCAAGAAGCTACATCTGTTCTCTGTCTCTCTCAAACACACACACATGCACACACACGCGCACGCACACACACACACACACACACACACACACACACACCTCTATGCTCTCTGATACATTAATACAGTCACACAACACAACAAAAAACAACAACTAAGATACAGTACACACCACAGTAGATAGTATTACTGCCATCCTTCCTCAGAAAGAAATCCATGAATGTAAGCGATCATTTTGCTGCCATTGTGTGAAGTGTTGTTTCACTCGGATACGCTGTTGTGTTTGGTTCTGTGCCCAGTGCTTTGGGCATGTGCCACTCAGTGAGCCACTTGTGCTCTTCGGAGCCATCCAAGGAACTCACCAGGGTAGGAGGGCATTCTTTCTTTCTCATGTCTATTACCCAAGACATCAGCCAGAGAGAATCCAGCTGCTCTGTGCCCAACTTTTGATGACAAAACGCAAAACGCAAAACTACCAAACGAGGGGGAAAAAGCTCTAAGGCCTAATTTCATGACATTGTCCCTCACCTAATTGCGAAAATTCCTTAGTCTTTTTCTCCCTCATGCTGGCTTTCTTGTGCTCCAAGCAAAAAAGACAGTCTAATTTCATTTCAGTTTGTCTTAGGACAACCCTTTAGATGTTTAATTCAATCCCAATTTCATGTAATCAGGCGAAAGGCTTCCCTTGAGGTAGGGCAAAGCTACCAGGACCAGCAGCTCACAATTTGCAAATGTAATTGGTCCACCTTTCCCTTCCCCTCTCTCTCTCACTCTTTTGCGCTCCCTCCATTCCCATCTCTCCCCTTCTCTCTCTCCCTTCCCTCTCCCTCTCTTTGCCCTCTCCGTCTCCATCTCTTTCCCTTCCCTTCTCCCTCTCTCCTCTATCTCTCTCCATCCCTCCCTGTTACTCTCCCTCGTTCCACCACTGGCATTATTAACTATATATATATATTGCTTTCTGAATGTTTTCATCTAGTTTCTCTCCTTTTAAAATGGTGATGCTGCTCACCTATCCTTCCCTTCTATACCCCCCCACCCCCCACCCCACCCCCCGCTATACAGCACCCCATCCTCCTCTGTCCTCAAGGCTACCGTGTTGTTATTGTAATTTCATATTTCTCCGGCTCTACAGCCGCTGGATATTGAGTACAAAATCCATTATCATTTGTATATTTTAATTATGCAAATGAGGCTGCTCAGCTGGCTGGCCGAACCTGCAGGGAAGACCAACTTCATTTCGGGTGATTACAATTTATCCAGTCGAGTCGCTTTAATTGTAACAAGCTAATTACCTTGTTTCATTTAGTTTTAACAATGCCAAAAGAAAAGCGAGCGTGTGATAGCACCGGTAACTCACTAGTCGCTGACAGCTAGCGTGAGAACAAGAAAATAGGCGGAAGGTGCAGGCAGGGAGTGCCTAGGGAGGACCTGAGCGCACATTAGCTTTAGTTTGAAAGCTTTAAGCCAAATGCTAGGCAGTGGGTTAGTGAGGGTAGTGTACCCAGATACAGAGTAGAGTAGCCAGATACAGGGTAGAGTAGCCAGATACAGGGTAGTGTAGCCAGATACAGGGTAGAGTAGCCAGATACAGGGTAGAGTAGTCAGATACAGGGTAGTGTAGCCAGATACAGGGTAGAGTAGCCAGATACAGGGTAGAGTAGCCAGATACAGGGTAGAGTAGCCAGATACAGGGTAGAGTAGCCAGATACAGGGTAGAGTAGCCAGATACAGGGCAGAGTAGTCAGATACAGGTACAGTTCAGCTTGACTCAGCTCGGTTTGGCTCTGTGGTGTGATTAGGATAATTGTCTCAGACCCAGACTAATCCTGTAGGGGGCAGCATCAGAGGAATAAATCCTTCTGCCTGTATAAACGCATCAAAAGCATCCAGTTGTTTCCCGAAAGCTTCATAGTTTAAGTAGTCATAGCCTATTATGGGGCCCTTAGCAACATTTTGTTGGGGCACCATAACCTTTTTATTTGTTTGCACTATAGGCGGACCCTAGTGGCTGGAGGGCCTACGCAGCACGTATAAAAGGATCCAGCTCTGAAAGTAGTACTTTTTTGACAACGCAAGCCTTCGCCTCTCCTAGACCAGTAAAGTTCTTCTTTTAACAAATTGAGTTTGTTCACAGCATGTACAGAAGATTGACCTGTAAACATTGATTTTACAATTGTTACTCTCTCGTGGTTCTAAGGCTTTGTTGCCGGGAGGAATTAAGTACTTTTTAAGCTACAAAGCTTTCAGGAAACTCACCCTAGTTCATGCTCCAGTGGCTACAGTGAAATGAGTCCAAGACTTCTGGGGATTAGGACCAGGACTGTGCTGCTGCAGCGACTGTGGATGAACTCATTATCAGACGTGCCTTCAACACTGACACGCATGTGTAAAAAGAACATGTAAACAAAGACATGTAAACACATGTCGTAGAGAACTTGTACATTTATGTGCGTAGGGAAAATGTCTATGATTGTTAGAGAGAACCATGTATATGATTGTTTGAGAGAACACACGCGTGTGAGAGCAGACTCGAGAGCTGGAGCGTGGCGTAGCTGTGAATTAGTGCTGCAGCAACCGTTCTCATATCACCCTTTTGCAGTGTGTTGCCACTTTCTGCCATGTCATTTGCTTCTTTATCTCTGTCATCCTCCCTCCTGTCTCAATAGTTGGTGAAAAAAGCAAAAGATGAGTGGGATTCCACATTTCTTACAAAAAAAAAAGAGAAACAAATCGATGTCTACCGTAGTGGAAACACAAACAGTACACATGTCAGAGTGAACTCCTCGACCTCTGGGTGACCTCCAAAGCCACATGTCATAGGTCAAAGGACCAACAATGACATTATTATTTTTTGGCCACAGTTGGCCAAATTCACCGGCCATTCACTTACAGTATAGGATGCATGCGCCTGTAAGCATGTGTGCATGCACTTATCATAGCAACCAGCAGAGAGCTACAAAAGGAAGATTGCTACGCCAGGTGGTAGGTTGGGGGTGTGGAGGGCGTATAACCAACACTTGCAACCCAAACGTTGTGGGTTCAAGCCGGCTTTGGGGACATTTTGATAAAAGTGCTTTTAGTTTTTTTTGTTTCTTAGTTCATGTTGCTCATGTTTGCTAATACCTGACAACAAAACCTTAGAAGCTTAGGATCCACGTTCCCTCTCAGTTTGAAATGGCATGACTGCTCTGGTAGGGACTAACTGATCCCGACTCTACTACACATTAGTGTGACTCTCTACGCCAGGATTCTCCTCTACATTAAAAGGCTATTATTTTAGTGACATTAGCTGTAACTCTTTTACAGAATATATTGCACCTCATCAAACTCTGCTCCTACCTACTTTGCAAGTGCCATGGGGAGTGACTTGAAAGGTATTTGAAATAGTCTTCCTTAATCATTTCCCCTCGTCCCCCGAGACGGGGGGGTGACGTGAGGGGGGACTCTGAGAATGAGAAACGGCACAACGTGACGTGTCACTCAACTCCACCAAGGGTAAGGAGAAGAACACTGTGCTGGGCTGAGTTTATCAACCCCAACAAACAGGGAATGAATCATAACGGAAAATATGGACGAAAATGTCTGATTCATAGTTAGCATTTCAATTCATATACCGAAGGCTAAAGTAGGCTAAATGTATACTGATGTGGCTATCAAAATGTACTAATCATGAGTCTTATCAGCTGGTGAAAGAGATCAAATATGGCCCCCTTCTCTTCTACTAATTTCCCCCCCCCCAACTGTCCATGGTGCTGAAATAAGAATGAGGGACTGATCCTTTCCTGTGTGTTTTTCACTTATTCCTACTTATTGAGGCTCTCTATTAGGTTTAAACTAAACACAAGTGATGTAGATCTAGATATACAGCACAATAATCCTATTAAAGCTTCTAGTTTGGACTCATGGGTTGAACTGATTGTGGGGTCTTATATGACACTATGCTAACAGTATGTACATACGTACATATAGAACTTGAGTGGCCAGGAGTAAATAGGACTACAAGGTTCCAGTCTTAATGTAAGAGAGATATCAGTAAATATGCCAAAGATCAGAGGTCAAAAGGATGGTAAATGACAGTTGCATATGTGACCTATATATTATCAAACTCTGAACATCTGTTCTAGATGCAAGAATCTGCTGGTATACTTCAATGTAAACCGATCTGGCATTATCACAGGGCACCTTTGCTCTCTGCTCATAAGAGGATTGGGGTCCTAATCTGTTAATTGATACTGTATGTTCATCAGTGGATTGAGGTTTTTAATTGGGGGCGAGGGCTGAAAACTCAGATGCTTATCAGCGTGTTAACAAGGTGTGTCTTATATTTCCTTTCTTTTATTTGAGCAATATTTATTCTATTGAGCCTACTACATGGTGGAATGCATCTATATTGTGCAGTAGCTATGATTATAAAACATATACCATTTCGCTGGTGATGCTGAATTCACACACAAAAAACACAACAGCAAGGCTAAACCAGAAATGCAAAAATAGCTAAATATTTGCTCAATATATATATATAAGAAATAAATACTCTCTGTAAAAGTGCCAGATCTGTCATGCAAAATCTTTGTTGTTGATGGAGTATAAATTCTGTCCCGGATGGGATAGACGAGACGCATATTTAAATCTACAAATCTGAACTAGAGAGAGTGATCACTTAGAGATCAGAGCCACAGTGGATGATCTTAAAAGTATCTGCTAAAAAAAAAAACGAGTTTTAATCTCCTTAAGACGGTGACAGAATATGACCTCTTCATCCCATCTCTCTTTGTGCTGCCATGCTGGAAAAAGTATTGTCATAAACAGTATACCCAAATATTCTCATGATTAAACTTCTAGGCCAATCATAACACCAGGCTGGGGATTACCACGGCAACATCTGGAGACATCACTAATGTGTTGCATATGTTTTTGTCAACATGTTTCCCCCCCCCCCCTCCCCTCACTTTACTTCCATAGTTGAGTGATGGAGCTAGCTAAGCTAACACCCTTGATAGGGCTCTGGAGTAAGAGTTGTCTAATCCTTGTTTCAAAAATCACTGAGTGCAAATATCGTTAATGAACGAGAGTACTGTGTGATGAAATAAAACTGCCCAAGCACTTAAGAAAGCGAAAAAACCATCTGTCTATGTATTGACTCACTGAACCTTACTTAGAGCAGTTATCTCTGGAAGCATATGCACTGGGCTTATACTAAAGAGGAACAAAGAATCACAAAACGGACATAAACATATTTGCGTTCCACTCGTGTTTAATTTTAATCCAAAAGTGCACAAATAAACTCAAAATGTGACGGAATTATATGGAGATTACTGGACTTTCTAGACAGCAATATCCCAGCTCTAGACCAGAAAAAAACATGGACACACATGTTCTACTTAGAGTCCGTTCACTGTTAACGACTCCACAACAACTTTTTGTAAAAAGCATGATACAGTAAATACTGATTGATTCATTGATTTGATAGTGACGAAATGTATAATTATAAACCTAAACATCTTTTGCTGTCATACTTTGTCTTTTCACACACATTTATGTTAATTGCAACCGTTTCCAATCAGGTTATATCACATCACAATATTGTTTACCTACTGTCTTTGTGGTACTTTATACTGTACCGAAGGTGTGGAAGGACAGGGAGGCAGGACAGTGACCACACACACTGAAGAACTCTTCAGCCAAAACGCTTGTTTTGTGCACTTGTTTCCCTGCTGCCCCATGCTAGAAAAAAAATTATAATAATATTTTGATTAAAAAAGCAAAAGGAAGATGTTTGTGTGTGAACCCACCCCTGGTTTCTGATGGCAGAACATTTAACCCACACACCTTCAGTTCTACTGACCCTAGGGTGGGGTCAGAACTGGTGCAGATAGTTTTGCCATAATCTGTTGAGCCTCCATTACAGTAAGAGAGGTCCTCTGAAATGTGGAAATAACACACTACTTTTTTTGTGAGCTATCAGTGGCTTGAGGGAATTCAAACCTCTTGGAGGTGTGAGCAGAGATAGATGTGCATTGGTTCAATAACACAGGTGGATGGATAGCGCCCAGTACCTCATTGTTAAAGGTACACTATGGAAGTTTAATAGCTAGTGATTTTTGCTTGTGTTGAATGTATGGTTATCATACTCCTATGATATATTATCCAACAATATCTTTAAACAACACAATCTTTATTTTTAGGCTAACAATCTTTGGAAACATAAGCTTCTGCTCATGGACGTGGGGAGGTGTTCCCCTTTTTGTCTGGACATTATTTCTGACTATTTAAGGGACCCCTTTTTACTCAAGACCACCCCAGAGGCAAAAAAAAAAATCTTCCATAATGTAACTTTAAAATGCTCTCTTGAAAGCCTTACTGATCCAAAAAGTCAGTTAAATAATTCTTGTCAAATCTAGATATGGGACTTTAAATTATTTTTGTTAAATTGCCAATGGTGTGTGTACACATCCTTTTTTTAATCTAAATGTCATATAGGCCTATCATTTCTGATAGTAACATATTCCATTTTAAACACATTTTGGATATCCAATTACTTAAATAAAATGAATGCACGTTTTTACACAAGGGTTGTAAGCAGAGTGTATAATATACGGTGTGTATAATATTTTCAGGTATTTTTCATAATTTGTGCGGTTTCACCATGCGTAAGAAAACCTGGTAACATGAGTGCCACGACTGTGACTCTTTACAACAATGATTCTCAACCTTTGGTCCCAGGGGGGCCACAGAAAGCTTTCAGCGGGTCCCTTGTAAAACAGGGCAAAACAAACAAAGAGAAAATAACAGGAGCAAGACACATCAAGGGAACTGTTTGTAAAAACGTTTGTAAAAATGTAACATCTGAAATAGGGGGTCCTCAGATTTTTGGAACGCATTTCAGTGGGAACAGTTTGATTACAACTGCTTCAGAACGAAGAATGAGTTCTGAACAGGTACACTGGGAGCAACACATTGTTTTTATTCTGTTTTCTCTGTAATCACCATCTCCATCATTATGTTATGAAAAAAATAGATGATATAAGAATGATCTGGGGAAATCATAATCTATTAGTAAGAGGAAGTGATAAACATTATCTACCTCCTAATCACATGATAATATCTTGTTTGTGTAGGACTCCGAAACAACAACTCTGTGGATATCTTTCTGTCAGACATATCTTAATCCTTGGTAAATGCACATTCCCATGTGATAGAAGGGTATTTATTTATGTTCTGAAAAATAAGACCTGTTTTGATACTGTGGTGCTGTGGGATGGTGTCTGTGTGGATTATTTATGACATCAAAACAATAGATTCCCTCCATATGTGCCGCATATGATCCTGTTTGTGAGAGCATGTTGTTATGTTATGTTGTGCCAGTGTGTGTGTGTGTGTGTGTGTGTGTGTGTGTGTGTGTGTGTGTGTGTGTGTGTGTGTGTGTGTGTGTGTGTGTGTGTGTGTGTGTGTGTGTGTGTGTGTGTGAGTGTCTGTGTGGAGAGATTACCTTGGCGCTCTTTTTACTGTTGCTGAGCAAACAAGACAGCTAATGACAATGAGTTATTTAAAAACCAGGGACAGATATGAGGCTTAATTGCTGAACAATAATTATTACTATTAAAGCTGTTGTTTACTTGGTTGCCTTGTGGCCCCACTCAAATGTATTACTATCTGCACTGAAAAGTCCTTCAGGAGAAATACACTGAACATAGATATCAAATAATTAAAAATCAATAGACAATGAAATACACTTAACACAGTTATCACACAATTAGAAAAGAAAATGGCAGAAAATAAATTAATTTGATAATGCACACACGCATTTTACTCCATTAAAAAAGTCAAACGCTGATTTTTCAACAATGCTGTAATCATTTTCCAAAACAAGACCAGCTAAAAGTATCTGAGGCGATCTCACATGAGGCTAAATTCCACTCTATAAAAACATCTTCATATCACTCACTGATCAGATTATTACTCAAGTAGAAAAACATCCCCTGGGACCAACAAGCAACACACACCAGCCACAGTGGGAAGGGGCGGGGCTACAGCAATCTACTAAAAAACAACATGTTTCCTCTCTGTTGCTACTTTTGTTTTTATGCAGGAATGATCACAGTATCTGTAAACAATAATAATCTGTGCCCCCCCAAGTCCCTACTCTGTATTCCCTGCTATATGTTTCACAGGATTACACCACAGATCATGGGATTACACAATTAATGCTTGTCTGGGAAGCAGCAGATGATTCCTGGTGTCACTGAGACCAGCTCCCTGCTAGGCCAGAGCCAGAGGCACACAACACCAATCACTATATCAGTCACCATACCAATTACCAGACCAATTATCATTCCAATAACTATAACAGCCACCACACCAAGCAATCACCATACCAATTACTACACCAATCACTCTACCACTCACCAAACCAGTAGCTATACCAGTCATGACTACAACTACAGCAATCACCATACCTATCACCAGTCACTACACATCACCATACCAGTGACCACACTATGAGTTACACACTGATGCAGCCCCTGTTGTCACAGCTGTGGTTATATGGAAATAATGCCAACAGATTTAATTAAAAGTGCTTTATTTGGTCAGTATAAAATAGTTTACATCCAGACATTAAAGTCAGCACACCAATCCACCTCTCTTTAACAACCCAACCAAAAGAAAAAAGAAAGAAAGAATTCAGTCATGGGGTGAGACTTCCACTGACAAATAGTCAGTACCAACATATTGGCTTAATCCAGTGTACAAAACACAGTAATCAGACAGCGAGAGAGAGAGAGAGAGAGAGAGAGAGAGAGAGAGAGAGAGAGAGAGTGAGAGAGAGAGAGAGAGAGAGAGAGAGAGAGAGAGAGAGAGAGAGAGAGAGAGAAAGAGAGAGAGAGAGGGGGGGGGGGGTAGAAGAAACATTTAATTTTCCGATTTCTGATTTTTGTTTTACTGTTGATGTCAACAAATGTTTACAATGTCAATAAAGCCTGTTGAATTGAACTGAATTAAATTGAGAAAGAGAGAGAGAGAGAGAGAGAGAGAGAGAGAGAGAAAGAGAGAAAGAGAGAGTCAAGTTTATCAATGCCCCTCAGTCCTGTTTCTCTCAGTGCTTCTGATTCGTTCATTAACCTCCTTTCTCCTGACCACTGCAAACAATGGTGATTAAGCAAGAGATTAAACCTCCTCATGAATAATGAAGGGCAGCTTGTTTTCTCTGCATTTCCTGTCCTTCCTCACTAATAGCCACATTAAAAGCTGTTTACAGGCCGGTGGTGGTGGTGATGGTGAGAGGAACAGAAACAGAGCACTTACAGAACCAGAGAAAATTACCAACGTCGCTCCCCACTGGCTGGGGGGAGTGGGAGGTGGGGGGAGGCGATGACTGTGCCACCTAATCTAAACCCTCAAAAGGAGGTCATCAAGGCAGGACAACTGGAAGCTACTTGATGATGAAGATTATGGTTGCTTGAAACTACTCTACCATCAGTAGCCTTGCCTGAGACTTGTAGACATGCATTAGCGACAGTATTTCCCTAAGCTAAAGCCTAGACATCAGGGTTTGCGCGTGTCTTCGAAGTAGGAGACCAGGGTTCTAATCGCGGCTGGTCACACATTTCAGGTCGTCTGCATTGTAGTCAGTGCTGTGCAGGGCACCAGATGTTCACAATGCCTGTGGGAATGTAGTTCTTAACACCTCAAGAACTACATCAGTATGATATAGCAATCTCCTTCACCGCACAGACTGACTGCAATAGTCGCTCACAAATACAAGGTTGCGATCCAGGTTGTCTTCATAGTGATCAGGCTGGGTCGATCAGCCGATTGTTTTAGCGTATAGTAAGAAGTAGGTTGGGTTCTCATCTTTATTGCAGTCCCTCAAGCGAGGTTCGAAGTCACAACCTTCTGCTTCCCTACCGGTCACGCTAGTTACTGCACCAAGAGAGTTAACACACTTACCCAGAATGCTAACAGGCGTTATATAGGATCGTCAAACTAGCCCCTCTGTTGGTAGCCTCTCCGATGGTACACGGTCGCATTCCCACTTCTGACACCAGTGTAGCGAACAATGGTGTAGAGTAACTGTAGTTACAATATAATCAGATGACAATATTGTATCACATTTATGTAATTCTGGTTCCTGAGAACAGAATGCAGTAGTAGTAACAGTGGTGATAGCTGTGTAATAAATACAGTATATTGTTACATAGCCTACTTACAAACTGAGCTAAAGCCTTGATATTTCATCCCAAAATGTTATGTTTCTGGAATGCTTCTGTGACGTCTGAAAGTCAGGGTTAGTTTTCAAATCAAAGAAATAGGCCTGTAAAAATAGCACAAATTCTTCAGTCTCCGCAGTGGGCTATTGATTTGATAGCCTACTTTAGAAATCAGCAGGTGTTTGAAAATTGCCCGTAAACCGGAAAATATGTTTAGCCTAATGTATTACTATAATAGTAAATGATGACGAACTGCGACGAGAAAAAAGCTAAAATCAGGATAGTGATATTTCAATTCATGAGAGGGTGAAAAGTTGCCTATTGGTCTAAGGACAACATCATGTTTGATATTAACGTGGTAAGATGTTTTGCATTTACAGAAGTTTGATTTCTAAACATTGTTGCAAGGGTTGCTGAAATTGTGAAGCATAATGTGTTTTTTGAGTATGATTCTATACAGCATGTATTTATTAATTTGAAGAGGTTGAAGCATTTTTCGTGAACACCTGCGGAATTTCTTCCTACAGTATATGGTTTGCCGAAGTTCCACAAGTGGCCTATTGACAATACAAAGTATTGCTCATGCAAGAAAAATTAGACATGATCTGAGATCATCCCACATTTGTTATTTTCACCCTTCAGCAAATATAAAGAGGACTCCGATTTGTTGGTGTTGACTCCATGGTGTGCGAAGTGATAGGCTGAAAAAATATTATGTTTCACAAGCGCACCTCCCATTGTCTGAGCGCGCGCAGTGTAATTTCACATGGTCCCGCACCTTGCCGCGCATCGCCCCTTTTATCTTGGTAAAGGGGTTGCTAACCTAAAGTACACAACTTACGTTTGCTTGCATCTCATATTATAATAGTAACGTTGTATGTCTGGGTTCTGAAACATTCTGTGGCATCCCTGAGAGGGAAGAAAAAGGTAAACGCGGGTTGCAGTGTCCACTGGATGACATTCTTCTGGTAGATGGCAAATCAGACTATATACCCCATGTCAAAAGGTAAGATTGGAGCTATTAAATCGATAGAAATTGAAACGTTGCTGTTGTTGTTTTTGTTGTTGTTGATGATGATGATAATTATGTTATGTTTTCATACATTCTATTTTTAAATATTATAAGTTCAGATGGCTTATGCATACTTGCTTAGTTTGATCCCACCAATTTCAACTGTCCATATCTCGGGAAATTAGGATACATTTTGACTAGGCCTAATGATTTTTAATCAATATCATTCATCTGGGGCTATACATGGGCTTAATAACAGCATCGATGCTAATCCGTAAAAACATCAAGAACTCCAATATGATTTGAGGCACTTCAGTCTGCACATGCAATTTGATAAACAGAATTCTTGCACAAGGCCATATGTGTAAACTTTCTGTACCCCAACAGTAATGTTATTTCACAATGCACAACGTGATTGTGACCTTATGAGTATATTGTACGTTTTATATCTATTGATACCTACCACAGACGTGATGGCGCTTTAGCTTGGATAGTTTGTGTTCAGCGTGTTGCACCGTGGAGAGCTCGCGTGGCTCAACTGCTCCTGGGCACGTGGGTTGTGGCGCGGCGTCTGTTTTCGCTCATGTCAAGTTTGAACTCGGTGATCTTAGGTCAACAGCATCCTCTATTATCAAGCATGGCCTGTTGTAAGTTGTGTGCTTTCTCGCGATTGACAGGCACGATGTCCTCTAAAATTCCTAGCGCCCAATTGTCTGTGTTTCTAATTGATTTCATGCACTTCCATTAACTATTCCGTTTAGAATAACTTTCAGAACGTTGCTTGCATTCTTGGGTCATTAAATGTCGAGTGGTCGTTTAATTACAACCTGGAATAAACTGAAATAGTTGACTAAGCATATTTGGCTATGTTACCACACTCTTGAGTATGCCACACACACATACCTACTAATGAAGGCCAACCCTGGTCCATGGTCAACAATTTTGCTGCCGAAACTTAATTCCAAAACAGTAGCAATAGGGCAAATCCTGCTGTTGTCAGGTGGGTTTCAGATTCATTTGTTCATAAATTGATTGATTTGTTTAGAGTTGATTTTGTGATCTGTTTTTAATGTGGTGTGTTTTTGTTTTTTTCTTCAGAGGTCTGACTGAGTGAACTCGCCTGCATCAGAGAACTGGGGAGACCAATTGGGAAGAGGTGTGTATAAAGTTTTGCTTTCACATTTGCTGCTGTTTTGCAGTTCATAGTCAAAGCTGTCCTTGTGATCTTGCATCAAAAGATTAATTTACATTTTTTTAAATGCATGTATGGAATTCTGAATAAACCACTGAAAAAACCTCTAGGGGTTGAACTACACTATTTTCAACATGTGTAGCTCCAATGGGGGATATATGCTTATGTTCAGTTCTGATTGCTGTAACATATCCTCAAATGACATTACTAAGATATCACATAGCCTATCTGTATCAAGGCAAAAACACCAGGGCAAGTCTCCGAAGCATTGACTATGTGTGCTGCATTATATTCAGTGTGATGTGGGTCCATAGAATTAATTCTATGGATGTGGGGGGTCTGGCCCCAGGCAGGTAAGCCTATAGCCTAATCTATACCAATGTTTCACTTTGCCCTACATTAAACAAATTGTATTCCAGCATGCCCATGTTGTCACTAAGCAACTGAATAGTTCCAAACCTTTCTTTTTTTTAGGACATGCATATCACTTTAGGCCTATAAAACCTTATAATATTTGTCATTATTTATAACCAGTATTTGAGAAAATGTCAGTGTAAATCTAACCATGTCGATTTGACTTTATTGTAATGATTTAGACTATGAAATTATTAGGGCATTTGGTCGGCTACTAATTCATCCCAATAGCCCTAGGCACATTGTAGCGAACGTCAGTTATATGATGGCTGCTGATTGACTTATACATCGGTTGTGGCAGTTTGTGTTTAATATACATTTCGGAGCTAACCAAATAGGCTGTACTTTTGGCCTACATTTCAAAGAAGTCAATCGCAAAGCTGCGCATTGATTGTAGATCAACCAACCATCTATAGCATTGCTGTGGTTATCCACATATGATTTGAAGCCATAAGGATGTTTGCACCGTTATTTTCTGACATCGATTGTCCTGTATAGGGTCAGCGCAAGGCCATTCAGGGGTCCATTCAAGGGGTCACCAAGTCGCCAAATCCACACCACAGTTGAGGCATCTTGCATTATCTACATGAATCACGTAATCTAGACTAATGGAAAATGTAAATAGAGCAGAACTGTATTCATAATTTCCCCTCAATTTAGATAGCACAAATCTTAATTGTATTGCATGGTAGACCTACATGTTTTCAGATGAAGGGCATTTGAGTCTTGCAATTTTCTGATAGACTTGCTATATTAGACTAAAGGATTAGCCTATATCGAGAGCAGGACATAGGCATAGTGATATCCCACTGCAGCCTGTCTGGTGCAAGGTATAAACCTACGTTCTTCAACAAAAATAAAGTTATCTAAGTACAATGCTTTTCAACCGCCAAAAAGGCTTAATCTTTAGCTCACATTTTTATCACGTTATAGGCTATAGGTGGAGATGATGTATTTCAATATGATAATTACACTCCCGGGGCATCTTTCATTCGTTGACTGATTTGATGTTAAACGTCGCAGGCTCACTTAGTCTTCTAGCTCTTAATTTATGTTATTTTTTTGTGGTGACCCTAACGGTCACACAAGCAATTCTTTTTTTTAAACGCATGATTAATTTCACAGTAGGGTAACCTCTTTCAAAGATGACATGAAAATGTGATATGAATTTATTCCGGAATCTAAAAGGGCTATAACATCTATTGTACAATGTAGGTCTAATCAATTATTAGGTCACTGGACATATTGCAATGCCAACCATAACCTACTTCAAGTACAAATAATTTACCAATTTGGTAGTTTATATACTTTTCTTCACTCTTTACACATCAAAGACGACAATTCTAGCAATGAAATGGACCCAACCGTATTCTTCGCAATCAAGCCTTAATTATATAACACTATGCAGCCTACTGTAACAGGCCTATTGAGTACTGAGCAACTTAATGTTAAGTGCTAACATATAGTTAATGAATGAAATAGGCTTATTAGACACTTTATTTTATTCTTGACTAACTCGATGCGATATTCTTAATTTGACTTGACTATTGTCATTCTCCTTATTCCCGTTGAAAAGCTGTGTACACGTTGGTACGCTCATGTGCCTTTGCCTATGCATCTGCTCTGTTGCCTCTGCGGAAGCGAGACAAAAGCAGGAGCAATGACATCTAAATTGGTTTATGGAGAAGCAGATGGGGCTCGTGCTTAGTCTACTGTCACTACGGTCCGGTTGGAGCCAAAAACGGTCTTGTAATATTTAGTGAGGTAATCACAGAGAAGGCAGGAATTGAAAAATATAGGCTAGGATAACGCAAGTAAATTGATTACTTCCCATCTACCACAATCAAGCGAAATTCTTAATAGGAAAACTTGTAGGCTCTTTAAATCTATTGCATGGCATGCATTTTTAATATTATTTCCATTCAAAATGCACCACTCAAGTGTGAATGAAACGTGTTTTATACAATTCCATAGATCATTCCAAATTATACGACTATATAGCCTATTGTATACTGTTTAATTTAATTGACAAAAATGCGAACTCTCAGTAACACTTTGTAATCCATCCCTTAGTTCTGTGTAATGCATTTCATTGCAATCGTTTTTTCAGTGTTAGATCCCATCATCTGAGTGTATATCAATACAGAAACAGTTAACGTAATTGATGAGTCGTGCTGTCTGCAAACCTGTCATCTATTTCAGATGATCCGTTTAACACTCCTTCGATTGTTGTTGATGGGAGACATATGCTGCCCTCCCTAATGATGAAGAAATATCAGCCCATTTATTGCCTTTCGCTGCTTGGAAACACAATTGATCGAATTTATTGGGTGTTCTCTATGAGGTCTTTAACATTCTCTCTCTAAATTGAATAGCCTTGAAATTAGTTTCATGATGATGACAATTAGACGATTTGTGCTGAATGCTTATGTCACTAAAATATGAATACCAGATTATACGACCATCATCACCATCGTTGTTATCACCCTGTCAGTTGCCAAAAGTCATCACGGCCAAGCAATAATTCGGCTGGTGTGAATTTGAATAGCAATGATTTATGAGTTATTCAGGGCGGCACACATTTATTTCTAATAACCTATATTCCCGAAAAATAAGTTCAAAGAAAATCTATTGAAATTGGAATTTGCTAACAGCTACAATGTTATATAGACACTCCGGGTGGTTAAATTTTAATTTGCTGTCACAAATAGACTAACCATTTTCGTATTTATTGACTTCGACACACTTTTGGGAATACCTAAGTCATTTTCCGAGAAAAGATGGATCAATGGCAGTGTACAACTTGCTACATAACAAATGCAATACAGAATTTATTAACTCCAAGTCCGCTTATCTACAACCGCGTTTGGCTATTTGGTTAAGCCTATGAACGAGTTAGGCCTATGTGATTTGGGACTAGCACCATTTACAATGTAGGAGACACGATTTGTGTTGGTGACATCGCCCCACTTCTTTCTCCACGTTGTTAGTAAACCAATGCATATCTGGTGCGTGTGGATTTGTGAGTGGTCCTCATTCAGATTTGAGGTTTACAGCGCGGCGATTGCCTGGGGCCAGGCTCGTGCGTTAGTCTCTCTTTAGAGTGTTGAGTGGCAGTTAGTGAGACGTCATTGGCTCCTAGCGGAAAGTCTTTTGAGCTGTGGAACTAGAAGAGGGGCAGAGCTACGCCAATCAACTGCCGTCCAACACCGGCGGCGAGACAGACGGCGTGTCTTTTAAAGGGAATAAGCCGGTGTGCGGTGCGCAGTTACTCACTTCTCACTGACTGTTAACTCACTCGGACAGATCCCACGACTTCTTCCTCAAAATTTGGAATTAATTGAGAGTAGTTTTGTGAGACATTTTGTAAGGACGGTGGTTTTAAATGTATCCGGTTGTTTTTGACGCGAAAACAGGGATGGTTTTAATTTCGTAACGTTTGGATTTCTCTCAGCTTTAGAGGAGGTAAGCTCTATTTTGTGTGGTGTAAAAATAAGTAAAACATTCACAATCTATTGTCTTTATAATACTAATAATACTACTACTAATAATAACAATTATTATTATTATGACAATTATTACTATCATCATTATTAATAGCCTCATAGTCTTATGTTATCCATATTGTTCTTGTTACTATTATCATTATTTTTATTATTGGTGTTTTTGTTGTTAGGTTATTATTATTGACTGTGTCGTGGTTGTTATGTTACCATTTTGTTGATGTCTCTGTTGGAAATGGATAGCATAACTGTCTAAAGTTGAATACGGACTGGCCTCCGCGCGAATCTGACTGTGCATTGCATTATACTGTGGAGCCGCTTCTGTCAGGACAGTATAACCTCCTCCGCTGTCATCACATCACACAGGTGTATCGGCTTGATCTTTGCGAGTTGCCTAACCTGCATTTTTATGTAGCAGTGTAGACTACGGCCTGAAATTAATGTTGTCGTCGTTAATTTAGGCTATACGTGTAGACTGCTAGATATAGAACGAACATTCCACATCAAATATTAAGCATATTTTTGCAAATTACTAGTGTATTTCACGAACTTAGGAGTTAGAGTTCTATTGAATATGATCCGTTTATTTTGCATGTTGTTAGCTTCAAATATTGGTGTTTACTTAGGCCTAAGCCTACAACAAAAGTCGAAGGAAAGGCATGTTACTAAATAAGAATTCTGACATGCAGATGGTCTGTTCCACTTTCAGTTTTAGCCGAGTAGGTTAGGCCTATCGGTATGCGTGCATCTTTCCTTGAGTTACACATTTCTTGTAAACCATGTGGCCACGTTTTGTCTTTGATGTCTTTGACCTTCTGTCAAATTTATAAAGTCCATCATCTGAGCGGGCAGGTGCCCTTAAACGTTATCCTGCGTTACAGTAACCTTTGACATTTTCTCCCCAAATTCATAAATAAAATCTGTTAAAAAAATATACGCTTTCAAATATATACATGTACACACAACTGTAATTAATCTTTAGGAGCAATAACTAAAGTAAAATAACTTTAGTTAATAGCTAACTAAACTAATTTGTATTTCCTATTTTCACACAACAGATAGATAATGAATCAATCAGAACACAAGAGACATTTTGACAACTATCAAATCATCATATTTTTGTTTGATTTTATTTTAATAAGACATTTTAATAGGCCTACTAGTATTATTATAACACTATTTTAGCAATCTTCAGAATCAACAGTAATATTTTTCTACTGAACAATTCTGTCTATAATGCGCTGTACAGTTTGTAGAGTCATATTTTTATGCAGTGGCATGTTTTTCTTGATTTTCCAGCAGAGCATCTGCCTGAAGATTCCCCTCAGCAGTGGTCACCACCGCATGGACAAAACCCTCCCCCTGTCCCCAACGACGACATAGCCATGACCACCCCGCCCAGCTCGTTCCAGCAGGAGCCCCTGACGCCTCCCCGGCCCCCCCACTCCTCCATGAAGCCCAACCAAGTGGGTCAGGTGGTGCTCTACGGGGTGCCCATCGTCTCCCTGGTCATCGATGCCCAGGAGCGCCTGTGCCTCGCCCAGATCTCCAACACCCTGCTGAAGAACTACAGCTACAACGAGATCCACAACCGCCGCGTGGCGCTGGGCATCACCTGCGTCCAGTGCACCCCGGTCCAGCTGGAGATCCTGCGGCGAGCGGGCGCCATGCCCATCTCGTCCCGCCGCTGTGGCATGATCACCAAGCGCGAGGCGGAGCGCCTCTGCAAGTCGTTCTTGGGGGAGAACACGCCGCCGAAGCTGCCCGACAACTTCGCCTTCGACGTGTCTCACGAGTGCGCCTGGGGCAGCCGCGGGAACTTCATCCCGGCGCGTTACAACAGCTCCCGGGCCAAGTGCATCAAGTGCTCCTACTGTAACATGTACTTCTCCCCCAACAAGTTCATCTTCCACTCGCACCGCACCCCTGACGCCAAGTACACCCAGCCGGACGCGGCCAACTTCAACTCCTGGCGCCGGCACCTCAAGCTGTCGGACAAGACTCCCCCCGACGACATGGCGTTCGCCTGGGAGGACGTGAAGGCCATGTTCAACGGGGGCAGCCGCAAGCGCGCCCTGCCCTCCTCCCACTGCTCCTCCATGGGAGGCATGAAGGGTGTGAACTCTGTCCTGCCTCACATGATGTCCTCAGAGCTGGGCCAGAAGAGGGGCAGGTTCGAGGAGGACGAGGACCTGGACGGGAGCAACCTATCTCCACGCAAGAACCCCCGCAGCTACCCGGTGATCCCTGTGCCCAGCAAGGGCTTCGGTATGCTGCAGAAGTTCCCCCCCACCTCCCTGTTCCCCAGCCCCTACACCTTCCCAGCCTTCAGCCTGTGTCAGCAGAAAAAGGACGACAGCGACGGAGTTAACGGACAGAAAAATGGCGTTGGCGGGCTCTCTGGGTTGCTGTGGCCCGGCCGTAAGGACACGTTCTACCCTCCCTTCTGCATGTTCTGGCCCCCACGGGCCACGGGTGGCATCCCTGTACCTACCTACCTCCAGCCCCAGCCCAATGCCCTGTCCTCCCTGACCGAAAACCCTTCTCCCAGACAGGCTTTCCTGGACCTCTCAGAGCCCGCAGAGACGGGGGCCGGGGGGGCCGGCGTGGGGGTCACTCCCAGGTCGGGGTTGTTTGAGACCCCCGAGTGCCCGTCCGTGCCCTCTGACCTCAGGCCTGTTACCTCCGAGGGCTGGCTGAAGCTCCTGGATGTCCCGTCTCTCCAGGCCAGGAAAGCCAGCTACCACTCGGCCTTCCGGCCCGTGGTCAAGGATGCCGAGAGCATCGCCAAGCTCCACGGTGGGAGTGCCATGGAGGAGTTTGGCTCGGACCGCCACCTCTCCCCGGCCACCAGCTGCAGCTATGGCAGCGAGAGCGGGGGAGAGGTAGAGGGAGTGGGAGAGAGCGAGGAGGAAGGGGAGGTGGATGTGGAGAGCAAGCAGGACGAGGAGGAGGAGGAGAGCTTCGCCAGGCGAACGCAAGCACAGACGTGCGGCCTGCACCTACGAGGCCTCAGCGACGTGGCGGAGGACAGAGGCAAAGAGACCACCAGTGTCTTCCCCGGCACCCCGCCAGCACACAGCCAGGACAAGCCCAGCCTGGCTGCCTCTCCACCCGCCAGCCTGCCAGTCCCCAGCCCCACCACCACCACACACACTCCACTGGAGGACCCGGCCTACAAAAATGTAAATATTCCCTCAAGGCACTTTAGCTAATTATTATTTAAATGCAGGCGGCAGGCGGGGGCTGATCTTATATGCATAACCAGATTGATAGCCGGAGCTCCCTGAAGAAATGAAATATTCACAGCGCTTTGATCCCTGCTAATAAGCCCAGTCGTGTATTGTTTAATGGCGACATTATATTTGTTCTCTCTTTTGTCACTTGTGCCTGTTAGCCTTTTTAATCTTTAACCTGTCGACACTACATTATCTGGGGCTGCTGGAGGTGCTGTACCCAGCTGTGGAGAGAGAGAGAGAGAGAGAGAGAGAGAGAGAGAGAGAGAGAGAGAGAGAGAGAGAGAGAAGCAGCATTCACATTTTAGCATTTGTATACCAGGCTCAGTATCCACCCAGTTGCTGTTAACGGTGTTAGCAAAAGAAAGCATTTAATTTCACTCTCTATTGCAGGAACTCCCTTTGTGAGAGGCAAGGGCTTCTGTAGCGTACACCAGCAGCATTCTGTTTCTCAATGACACCAGTAATTCATGATTCTGTATCATCAGACATTGGAGTATTGACACTCTCTACCCTGGCTGATGTGTCAATCTGTGATCTAATCTGGCTCTGGCTGTGTGTGTTCTCTCTCAGGTTCACAAAAGCAGGGACGATGGACTGCCCGCTTACGCAACCAAAGAAAACTCAAACATCTCTGGTGAGTCGCAATGTCTATGTTTTCACCTGACTGAGAGAAATAGTCATTGTGTCACAGAGATTTTTGTTATTGCACATGGAATGAGGAACAGTTCCTATTACACTTCTGGAATGTACTGTATGTAGTATATTATATTACTTTACATATATATTAATTGTAACCAACACCATAACTGCAATAACGAAGGGAGTGTTACCTTCTAATTTGTACAAAGTCATTGAAACTTTGAAGTATTACTCTGATAGTCAGTTCAGTCAATTCAGCTCCTAAGACCACCAGCTGAGTACATGTTCTCTGTCCTGTATATATCTACCCGCAAATAATTTTCCTGTCTCTTGATAAACTGTTGAATTAATGGACCTTATGTCCCCCTTATTCTCTCCCTCACATTATTCACTCCCTAGACGAGAACAAAGAACAGAGCAACTTCTTCGTATCCGAGTCTGAGACCTCTGGACCAGAGTATTGGAGAGAGGCTTCAGGTACGAACCGGCTTTCATGCCTAACCGTTTTATCATGACATGGGGCGAAATGTGCAGAAAGAGAAAGAAATAAAAGAAAACATACAAATGTTCCTATCACAGACCATAGGTTTAGGGATTAATCTACGTACATAAATAGATGAAATAAAAAGGATACACTCGGAAATGGAGCAGCGAGCCGCCTCGCAATGTCATTGGCAAATGTATTCTAGAGGGAGCCATTACAGTTCAAGAAGACAATCAGCTCAACAGAGGGAAGGTGACAATCTCCATTTGAACAATATCAAAGGGATATAATTGCCTTTTCCTGCCGCAAAAAACTCCCGTTCCTAAGATCAGCGTTTATTGCCTCCTCTATCTGTCAGCGAGACATTAAAAGTGTTTTATGACATCTATGCCAACATTTATATTATCTAGCCCATAATGATCTCCTCACATAATGTATAATATATTTCAGAAAAATTACACGAAACAAATTAAATGAAACCACCTTTGCCTGATTGCTAAACGTCTCCAAGGGCTGTTGGGGGGACGTGATTAGAAGTCCTGATTTCCAAAGAGTCTGAAGGCAGTGTCTTAAGGAGAGTTCTGTTTCTTGGGAGAAAAATAATCAAATTTTCCATTTATGTAATGCAAACTGCCTTGGCTTTGACTATTCACGGTTAATTGACTGTCAAACGAGGTTGTTATCCTCAGGCACTGTCTGCAAATTTGCTTGTCAAATGAGACAGAGAGAGGAGAGGAGGCGAGAACACGCGCTGTTCCAAATGAGGAAAGCGTTGGGAGGCTTAAGGAGGCAGGACATGAAATGAGGAGAGAGGGAAAAGGGGGAGATTATATATACAAATGTGCTGGATTGCTCCATTTAAGGGCATTCGATTTGCCACATTGTCAGGATTCAGACACACACACACACGCGCGCGCAGGCACAGGCACAGGCACGCACACACACACGCGCGCGCACAAAAACACACACACACACACACACACACACACACACACAGACAGACATGCACACACACACACACACTTTCTGTTTTGTAAATGCATTACAAAAAGCAGCCCATAATGAAACACTGTAAACGCAGCACAATAATAGAGGAAATATGGTTAGCATGGTTAAGACAGTACACAGATACAAACACACTCATATCAAAGGCTTCACAGCAATAGAAATACTTTTAGGCGGTATGATAAAAGTATACTGTGAAGACAGTATAATGATGAAAATACTGTTATGCATGAATGTTATTTCTCCAATTTTAACAAATCTACCATTTATGCATTTACCATTTCATCCAAAATTGGGCCAAACCAGTTCTTGACTTCTTCACGAATGCAGTTGTTTTCATTAGTGTGTCACAATACAATCATAATGCAAAAAGGACTTATCGGTCAGTTCAGGAATAGTGAGCGTGATTATTTGGACTTTTGAAATATAGATGCAGAGGTTTTATGTTGCTTAAGCAAGCTTTTACATTTAGAGAGGCACATTTTATGGCTCCCAATTTCAATCAAACGCAAATTGTTGTTCCTTTATCGAATGCAATAACAATTGAGCCAAATGTTACATTAATTTACAGAGTGTGAGATTGAAATAGTTTGTCTTGGTGAGCTGAAATTGTCAATCATACGGGCACTGGAAATTGTAGCTAGACTGACACCTGGTGGCAAATAATTGAACTGCGGTCAGAGACCTATCAAATACAAATATGAACTCACTAGGCTACAGAGGTGTTTGCCTTTGCTTACTCACCGTTTTACAACTTTTTAATAATGTACATTATTTCTACTTCAACATGTGTTTTTTAGGGCTATTGAATTATTTATACTCAAAAGAGAAAATGTGTGTTTTACCTTTCAGGTGATCAAAGTCAAGATGCAACTTCCCCAGTATCTCTGAAGAAAGGTGTTGAAAACATGGAAAAAGGTACAAAAGCATAACTACACTGTACAAAAGTAGCAGTGGATTATTTCTATTTGAATGTTGATTTTGTTATTAATTAAAGCACTTCATGCAATCTTTATCATCATATATACATTCAATATGCAATTGTGGTGGTGATGGTTATGCACATTTTTATTTTTTTTGTTCTCCATGTATTTATTGTATATCTGATAATCAAAAGTATGTGCACCTCTGATGAGACATGTTTTACATTGGTGCATCATGCATTGTCAAATTCCTCTTCTTTTTTTTCCAGAGGAACTCCAGAAGGTTCTATTGGAGCAGATTGACTTACGGAGACGACTGGAGCAGGAATTCCACGCGTTGAAGGGCAACTCCCCATTCCCTGTGTTCCGTAAGTCACCCTCCCTCATTCTGTCAGACCGGTACATCCACGAGTTTCAGTCCTTTACACAGAGTCTAAGCTCTGTCTCAACCCTTCAGATTTTCACCAGATGTATGACAGTGGTGTTGCTCTATATCAAGATACAATGGCTACACAATGGCTGTTGTCTTTTTATCACAAAATGTTTGTGGGCTATTGTAAAGTTTTCTGTCGCTGATTGTGCAAACCGTGTTGCAGTAACTGGAGTTTTTTTTACATTATTGAGGAGTGAAATGTTTAAAGGGTTTTTCTCTCCATCATTTTGCAGATAATTTCCAGGACCAAATGAAAAGAGAACTTGCATACAGAGAGGAGATGGTACAACAGTTACAGATGGTAAGATTACTGACAACAATGACCACAAATGGTGGAACAATTATAATGAACTGTCATTATTTGGCATAATTCATTAGTAATTATTTTATACTGATTGAAGATATTATGAACATAATATTATATGAATACGATAATTATAAGAACCATTTTAGAATATATATATATTACAATATATTACATATACATACATATATATATTACAATATGATACTTCACATGTGCAAGCCTATTCTGGACTAATTTATTTCATTTTTAGTTCTTAGATTGATAAGAAATAATAAAAGAAAACACTTAAAAAAAAAAAAAAGCATCTCACATGCCTTTCAAGGATGAGATCTTCATCTGTAGCAGACAGTCTATGAGTTTAACAGTGCACCACATTTTGACATCAATCACGCGTGCATCTCTGTGGCAGCTCTTTAGAGACAGGCAGACAGCCTGTGTTTGTCTTTACACCATCAGTCACGTCACCCAGAGACTCGTGATGGAGAACATGTGTCGGGAATGATTGATATGTTTCAAATGAGCAGATGTACTATACTGTATATCTGTCTGAAGTTTAGCAAAAAGTCTGAATGTTGAACAGAGGAGAAAATTAAGAGTTTATGCTCTGTGTCTCTTATTTTGTGTTCTGGTGGGGCGGTGTTGTTTTGGCTATGGACGCAAAGTCTGATTGAAAAGCATCAGCAAATGATTGCCTTTATCTTGAATTACTGATGCCTTATATTGTAATGCAAAATATGTATTATATTAGCACTTAACCTTTATTATAATAAGAGGTGCTTAACACATGTATTTACAAGGTAACTTAGTGACATACTGTATAGTAAATGTTGTTTTTGTTGATAATATGAAGATAATAATTGTCTCTCAACCTTTTTTTTTTCAGATTCCCTATGCAAACATTCTCAGAAAAGAAAAACTTGGTTCACATCTCAACAAAAGTTAAATGGTGAGTCGCCTGACACATGCTGTTTTTCCCAAACAAACAAGTTTTCTAAATGCGATGTTGTTCTGGGTTTTAATTTAGCAAACATATACACAATATACATAACCTACAGTACAGAATAGATGGTATATATCATAGTAATGATGTCTTTCTTTTCTCTTCTCAGAGCACTTGGAGGCCACCCCGTGTTATACCTGGAAAAAGAACCTGAGTTTCTATGAATCTTGGGAATTAAATTATCTGACACTGAAAACAATACAACGTAAGTGACCTCGTCCCCCAAACCCAAACTGTCTCTGTGCTGGAGGACCAACACAACAGAGAAGACATTTATCTGCTGAATGTCCAAACAGAGACAAAAAAAACACTTCAGTATGTCCAACTGTATATATCACCCCTGGATGAACGCTGACTCCCACACATCTATGACACGGAAGAGATCTTTGTTGGTGCGCCGATAACATACGATTGAACTCTTTTCATTATGTACCTGTACAGTGAATCCTACACGTGTTTTTGTTTGTCTATCAATCTGACTGTACATTAGGCCTATGATCATGATCATGAAAGTATTTAACATGTAAAAAGAAGACACATGCATCAACATGTCGTGCCAGAGAGCAATGAAGCGAAGAAGCACTCATCCCTCCCTGTTTAGATGATATAAATGATGAAATTGACATTAACGCAAAATCAGTAATGTTATTACAAGCTGTTGATGCTATGTATTTAAATATGTTCTTGTAGTTTCTCTACTATTTATGTGGATACATAATAAATAAAAAGTCTATACAATAATAAGTCTTTAACGTTTTTGCTTTTCTCTGCATATTGAATTTGAATTAACTATATTTATGATTTATTTATTTGTAGTTTTCCATTTGGTGAGACAGAAATACAATTGCCTACATTTGACGAACCTCTTTGGTGGACATATTTCTGGCTGACACTGCTACCAGCATATAGAATACAATATCTGGCATTTTCATTATGATAAAAAATACCTTTTTCCAAACAAGATATTACATGTAGTTAAAAACTAGAAAGCCCTCTAAAAAAGCGTATTTGTTTGCCCTTATATGGACAAGGCGCACAAAATTGTCGTCACTACGATTGTCATCAGAAGAGGGCAGGGACGAAAAGCTGCCAGCATGGCGTTTACTCTGTACTCCCTGATTCAAACAGCTATTTTATGTGTTAATGCTGTTGCAGTTTTGCATGAAGAGAGGTTCCTCAGCAAAAGTAAGTGACATTTTTCGTTCGTACATTGCACATACCAAGCATTACACTTGTGTGAGCGTGTGACAATGTAAAGCAAACTGCATTAGATACTGTAGGCATCACCAGCTCGAAACCTTGCGCCCCCCCCATCGCAGTACCAGTGAATGTGATGCTGATGATAGTCGCTAATGTTATCTCCGAAGAAGGTTTACTGCTTCCAACTGTAACGTTCTCTCTTACCAGTTGGCTGGGGGGCAGACCAAGGAATTGGAGGATTCGGCGATGACCCTGGAATGAAAGCACAACTTCTGACGCTGATCCGATCAGTGAGAACCGTTATGAGAGGTGTGGCATTGTTGTTTTGAGATGCTAATTAAGAATTCATGATGTTTCATGATAAGCAGTGTTGTTGAATAAGACAGTGTTGTTGAATGATATTTTAGTTGCACTAGTAGGTTAATTTTTTTTTTTTTTAATTTTTTTAATCTAATTCTAGAATTATTTTCAGAATAAACATTGCTTAATTTCACATGATTTCAGACCATTGAATGCATATTCTCTACCTTTTTTCATATTAAAGAAGCATCTTGCCTGAAAGTGTACTCTTTTGTCTATTGTTTACAGTGCCCTTGATACTAGTGAATTCAGTCAGCATCGTCCTGCTGCTTCTGTTTGGGTGAGGGCGGCAGCTCAGGACACACAAATCTCCAAAGAGGAACTGAGGACTGAAATATGGAAGAAGACAAAAAAATCCTGTCTTTGTTTAGAGCTCGGTCTGTTAAGAGAGCAGAATGCCTTGAGTCCTCCACCACCACTGAGTTTTTAAATCTATGACACACATCCTCCTTTTTTATACAGAAAGATTTGATAACAACAGCTTTTCATACCCCAAATGTTAAATGTAGTCCAGTATTGTTTTTAAGAGATTTTGATCAATATCCCAGATATCAGATATTGTGATTTGTTAGTTTCATCTCTGTGTGCTATTCTCTTTGTCTTTAATCCTTTACTGGCATATCTTTATATGTTCTACATTGTTATTGAAATCTCTAATGATCCTACTTATTGTGTAGGAAGCGGTGCAATCCAGTTCATTCATAATACTTTACAAGTTTCACATGTTTGCTGCGATATATGTGGGAGGAATTGATAGAAATGTATACATCTTTGTTTTTTTAATATCTAATGTAAGTAATTAATAAAATGGTTTTAAACATTCTTATGTAAAATAAAAAACTATTTGCATCAATAATCTGTTTGCCATGTGTGTTGCATTGTTTCTGGTGGAAAGATCAAAGGATGTATTTTGGTTTAGTATTATTTTTATTAGAAAAGTATATCATTTGTTATGTTGCTTGTTAGAACATCTCAACAAGGTTATCCTCAAGGCTGGTGTCCAAGGTTTCAACAAATGTTAGGCCTACTAAATAAGGCTCAACATAACACCAACCATACTGGTGGATTTACACAAGCTCTATGGTCTCTTACATCTAATTTCCTGCAGATAGATTATTTAATTTAACTGACCCTGTGTAACCTCTAGTGCAGTCATTTGTCATTTGTTTATCCCCATATGATTTGAATTATCATTCTCCAAGTTGTATTCGCCACTGAGCTGCATGGAGAGACATGTTTATTAACAGTAGTTTGATCCTAAATACACGAAAGGAGGATATTTTCTATGGAATTATGACCATATGTTTATGAGAGGGATTAGACCCTTAAACCCAGTTTTATCTAAGATAATTTGCCATAATCTTAGTCTGTGATAATGTGGCTCTATCACTCTTAACAGTGATGCATCACAGGTCAGTAGACCTATTCATACAATGTGACAGAGAATCAGTTCAGGATGTTTTGTAAGGCAGTGAGTTATCTCTATATCTGAATGAAACCCCCCAAATTGTCCAGTGATTACATTGTTGATTATTCATATTTTGAGGGTCGTTTTTGGTCAATTTTAAAAGTAGTATAAGTGATTAAACATACAATTCTTAATTAAAATGTGTCTAATTGTGTACACTATAGTTGTGTTTGAAGATTTTCCATAGATAACCAAAAATATCAAACAAACAATACAGTTATTTTGTTTTGTAGAATTACCATTTAAAAAAGGCTGTGAGTGTGTATTGGCAATGTGCAAAAGAGATTTTGAGCTGTGTTAATGCTGTCTCCAATATTAAATCGATTTATGCACAAAAATACATGCTAATGCGATACATCTGCTACTTGTTATTGAAATAGGCTACATATGTTTTTCTTTTAATGAGTGATTAATCTGTTCCATGGATAACCCTCTTATATGATTAATGTTCATTGGGAGAATAACATGAGTGTGTGTGTGTGTGTGTGTGTGTGTGTGTGTGTGTGTGTGTGTGTGTGTGTGTGTGTGTGTGTGTGTGTGTGTGTGTGTGTGTGTGTGTCTGTGTCTGTCTGTGTGTGTGTGTGTGTGTGTGTGTGTGTGTGTGTGTGTGTGTCTGTGTGTGTCTGTGTCTGTGTCTGTGTCTGTGTGTGTGTACAACTCTGTTCCATGACCCATTGTCAGTTTGGAACTGTACAAAAATAAATACAAAAATACAGGCAGTTTGATAGACAGCTATCAACCCGACAGCCGACACGAAGGACCTCAAAACACAAACAAGCGGCAAGGCAGAGAGAGAAGAACAAGGTGTTGTATTCTGAAGTTAACTTACTTAACATGAAACTAAAAACATATCTTAAAGCTGATCTATTTATATTGTCATTGTCTTGCCCTTGCATAAGATAGTAGCTGTAGCTAACTTGGTATAGATTACTCTACAAAATGCTGTCACGCTTGTCTTGCAGGCTGTAGTAGCTAGTTCGCTAACTCACCAACCTGCTTTTACCAGTGAAATGCATGGTTTGATTTAGACCTCTCGTCAACCCATCCCATAAAGTGAAATTATCTAACGTATTTACTTTAAAGAGGCTTTGCTTAGGCTACATTGTTAAACCCCATATGAATCATGATGTCAGATACAGATCAGATATGCACACAATTCCCATGTCTTGGCAGCTCAACAGCCTCTCAATGTATTTAATCCACATTGGGATGATGAATAAGAGTATTAATTGTATTTCCAGACTGATAACTACATGACAAAAATCCAACATCTCTAAATAATAGGGGATCGTCCTTCCAGTTTGGGCACCAGAGGTTTGTGCGCAACCAATAATCCCCCAAATTCCTGTACTGATGTGTATTATGATTATTATTATTAAAATACCTTAGAATTTACTGTCAGCTTGGGACCTGGGTCGATAATCAGAGCTTGATGTTTGTTTTTTGTCTAAGCACATTTTTGGAAACGTTAATGTGGAAATACTGTGTGTGTGTGTGTGTGTGTGTGTGTGTGTGTGTGTGTGTGTGTGTGTGTGTGTGTGTGTGTGTGTGTGTGTGGACTGACAGACTACAGTAGATAAAGAAAGTCAGTATGGTGTATTTCCTCTAGTCCACATCACTTCTGATAGGCTTATGTCTGGCTTGCGTAATGTCAGGTACCTGGCGTCATGGTAACCCGACGGGCACTGAAAGCCGTGCTTATTGACCTCAGCGGGACTCTCCATATTGAGGATGCAGCCGTGCCCGGGTCCCAAGACGCCCTAATCAGGTGTGTCCACTATCCACTCAACCACCAGAAGACCTGGGTCAAGTGCATGTCAAATACTTAGGAAGTGGCCTATTTGAGGTGTGCTTGATTTAGTTTGAATTTAGTTAACCATTCCATGGGTCCCTTCTACCTCAGTGCAGCCTCAAATATTTGAGACGTGATTTAAGGAAATACTTTGGGATATGATGTCATAGCAAAACGATCAGGGCAACACTGCCGGACTTTAAAAACTGGAGATGCAACAGACTAGAGAATAGAGCAGGTTGTGACAGAGCCAAAATCCAAAGTTAAAAATTCAAATCCAAACCAAAGACATTTCAGAGAAGGTAGGAAAAGATACTGTAGAGTTGAATGTGATTTGTGCATGTGGTCTGCCATCTTATGTTGGAGGGCAGTGAAACAAGTGGCCGCTCTCACAGGAGTGATGTCATATCCCAGAGTCTACCTTTAACATGATGTATTTGACCCAGATATACCACTCAGGTAGTCCCTGTTATCCCTCTACAAATATCCGCCCATTCCTGTAATTTTGCTCAGGTTATATTTTCCAGTGTTGGCATTATTGATTTTATCACTGGAAACATGCATCCATTCATGCATGGAATGGAATGAGGAATGGTATCAAAATGTGTTTAATACCATTCCTCATTCCGCTCCATCCATAAAAATGAGCCTATCCTATTGATTTCTCCCTCCACCAGCTCCACCAATTCTGCCTCTGATCTAAATGTACAGGTTACGACAAGCGCCCGTGGCTGTGAAGTTTGTGACCAACACCACCAAGGAGTGCAAGCGTAACCTGTTGGAGCGTCTGCACCGTCTGAACTTCCACATCCAGGAGCACGAGATCTTCACATCCCTCACCGCGGCACGTAACCTTGTGGAGCAGAGGCAGGTGCGCCCCCTGCTGTTACTGGAGGATAGCGCACTTGAGGACTTCTCAGGTGAGGTGAGGTGTGGTATTAAGTAAGGTTTAGATGAGGCCATAGGTTGTGCCAAGTTGAACGTTTTTTTTTTATTAAGTGGAAATGTTTCAATGTCCGCTAGCTTATGTAAGACTGCCCTCATATTCATTAGCAGATATGCATCTTCCCATAATCACACCTGATGATATTTAACGGGTTATAAACTTCTTACACTACTCATTTGTGCTGTAGGCATTGAGACATCGGATCCCAACGCTGTTGTGATAGGATTAGCTCCCGACCACTTCAACTATCAGAGGCTTAACGAGGCCTTCAGGTAATTAACTTAGGCCTCATAGGCTCCCCACCTCCCGGTACCACCTTTTGAAGAGATAGTTCACCCACATTACTAAACTGATTGCTCCTTACCTTGAAAGTAGTCTATGGGCAAGGAGCGTCTGTAATCCGCGGTTCACATTTGCTTGAATAGCCACTGCAAGTTACGCAAACCTTTAGATCTTTTCCATCTACGGATTTTGTAATTTGGGTGAACTATCCCCTTAAACTTGACCCTGATATGATTCCATACATTCTGTTATGTCATCCACATTTCTCCCCATGTTGTCCATTCTTACTAGGCTCATCTTAGATGGGGCTCCCCTCTTTGCCATTCACAAGGCTCGCTACTACAAGAGGAAGGATGGCCTGGCCTTGGGCCCAGGTGCGTTTGTGACGGGGCTAGAGTACGCTACAGAGGCCAAGGCTACGGTGGTGGGGAAGCCTGAGAAGACCTTCTTCCTGGAGGCACTGCGAGACCTGGACTGCTCCCCTGAAGAAGCTGTGATGATTGGGGACGTGAGTAGCTAGCTAGCTACAATTGCCATGTGTTACCTGACTGCCCTGTTTTTAAATCCATGTCGCCTGTGTGCCACAACACTGTTAGCCCATGGAGCTAAAGCCTAAGCTTTATTTTAGGGAGCTAATGCTTGTGTTCAGGTCTCAGGAAAGATTACTCATCATTACACGAGTGTGGCTCACCAAATCACCCCCATTACACATGACACGGGAAATAAAAATATATTATAATAGCATGTTTAGTGTCCTTAAAGACTAAGTGACGTGATTTGAATGTTTGTTGACTCTGTCAATAGAAAAATACAGGATTATATTTAGCTCACATTAAAAACATGTTTCAGTCTCACAACCTTCATCAGACCATTTGATGTGATTTGGAATTACAGCTTCCTAATCATTTGAGTTTTGTCATGTTTCTGTCGACACCTGACAGGATGCCAGGGATGATGTAGGCGGGGCTCAGAATGCTGGCATGCTGGGAATCCTAGTCAAAACTGGTAAGAGACAGGAAATGTCTAAAAGTGCTTTGACAGCATTGGATCAACAGGTGTCAATCATTTATCACGCGACAAAACATGAAATGGATTTTGTCTTCTGTAGGTAAATACAGAGCTGGTGATGAGAGCAAAATCAAGCCCCTTCCGCTTGTGACCTGTGACAACTTCCCTCAAGCAGTGGACCACATTCTCCAACACCTCATCTAGCTACACATCCACCAACGCCTCGCATGTCGATTAATACAGGATTCAAGTGCTTCTCAGAAACTGGGCAACTCTCATTACTTTGAGATCTCTGAGTTTCCCACTCGGAGCTATCTCAGAATTAACCAATGGGGAGCTCTACACAAAGTGTTGCTGGTAAACTTCGAGTTGCCGAGGAGCACTTTTCACAACTAACTGCGTCATATGACATCGCAATCTGCTTACTCCACTGCGCAGTCGATGACATGGAATGCAACCATTGGTTGATAGGTACAGACTAACTGCAATGTACTGGAACACGCCCATCCTGTGCATATGATCGTGATGTCATACTGATGCGGTAGCCGCAATGTTTAACACTTCTTCTAGAATCATCTGTTAATGGTAGAATGCACTCCTGGTATCACTGGAGCTACAGTACTGATGAGTGATAATGTCTGTGCTGCAGGATGAACACATACTGTAAATGTGCACTTTTTGTTCAGATGATTCATTGGTATTTGTATGTTTCATGGGTATGTACACAGACATAACTTTTCACAGCAGGACTGTTTGTAATTGGTGTCAAGCGTTTTCGATCATGTATTTATTCAGTGTTAGAAACTGCATCCCACCATATGAGTTTGATACATTGTCAGCAATCTCATGCAACAATGGCAAATGTCAAGCCTCACATAAAACAGAACAGTTGACCATGAACAATAACAATAAGAACAATTTTAATTTAAAAAATATGAAAATGACTACGAGTGACTTTATTTTCTCTAACAGAAGGAGAAGATCAATAAAACAGTAACAACATTACATTCTTGCAATTCTATTGATTTCCAATGGAGTACCATAACGTAACCTTGTTTTAAAAGGTGAGCCACCAACAATGACAACAGAATAGAGTTTGTTAGTTTGTTATAAATAGAGTTGTGTATAAGTATTTTTGGTGATATGTTTACAGAACACAGACAGACCACAGAGCTGCTGGAAGTGTGGTTACAGACTCTGGCGCTGTTTGAATACCTAAAAAATGATCTAGTGTGATTGGAATGCTCTCTCACAGCCCTGTTAATGAGGATCGAATGCAGAATTTATAGAAATGTATAGAGTAATGTAATGAGTATAGAGTAGTAGAGTTGTGCTTCTATATGTATATCTATGTATAGCGCTTCTATACGTTTGGAAGGTTACAGGACATTCAGAAAGAAATAAGCTGTTTAGAACATCATTAAGACGAGGGAGTCGAGTATGAATCAAATATTTTTCTGCAATGTTGTGAAGTGTGTGTGTGTGTGTGTGTGTGTGTGTGTGTGTGTGTGTGTGTGGTTCACACCGACTCGTACTCCTTCTCCCAGGCGCTGTATTTGTCCTTCAGGTTCCTGGCCGAGGGTTTGGTGTGAGCAATCACCTCCAGGAAGTCCACTGTCGTCACGGTTTCCAGCTCAATGATAGGCATTTCGGACTTTCCTTTGAGGAGGGACAATGTACCGTATTAGTGCTTCTGATTGGTCAGGTGAGTGGAAATTCTATACAGTTCTATAACCTGTTGAGGAACAACCCTACTACCTGGACCACTTGTGTAATGTAGATCTGGAAGGATTAGATAGGTATCACAGGCAAGATGGCGAAAATTAAACATAGCCTATCAGAGTGTACAGTGGAACGTGTGTATTGCTTATACCTATCCACATTTACAAGTGTTTGGGGAGACATGACTGGACATTGTTTCTGGACAGGGCTATAGTGAATTTACATTTTGACATTTTAGTCATTCAGTCTTATCCAGAGCAGCTTCCAATCAGTACTTTAGCCTAAAGTAAGTGAAACACCTACGTGTACATCCCAATCATCGCAAGTAAGACTTTCTAGAAGAAGAAGTGCTAGAAACAGTGCTAGATAAAGGGAAGATTATTGCTTTCATGTTGTTGGTGTGCTCAGAACAGAGGTCAAGGTGACATCGGTGTCTGTCTTACCCTCCTGGTGACTCTCGAGAGCATCAAAGATTTTGCGGACAGGTCTCATAGCAGCCTCCTTACACACTAGCTTGATATCTGATCCAGAGTAACCCTCCATCTCCTGGAACAAGTGACACACATTACCATTGTTGTTTTCTCAATAGACTTGGCACATTTCTGGTAACATAGGTACATGCTCTCCGATAAAAAAAGGATGCATTTTGACGTACTCCCTTCCTTGGCCTACCTGTGCAAGTGTTTCATAGGCTAGCTCTGTGCGTAGCTCCACCCCTCCATTGCAGCTGAGTGGTGGCAACCAATGAGAGACCATGGCTTGTCGTGCAGGGCCGGAAGGAAGGCCCACCAAAATCCTCTTCTCCAACCGCCTCAGCATGGCATGGTCCAGCTCCCTGAGAGAGAGAGAGAGAGATAGAGAGAGAGAGAGAGACACACTCCGGTCTTACATAAATCAATTGCAGGTAACAGGTTTCCACAATAACGCAAAAAGGATATGGACCATTCAAATGAAAGAACGCTAACTGCATTTCAAATGAATGAACATGCTGTCTTGCTGCGCAAAGAGAATCACATCTGTTAATGATCCTGGAAACCTCATTTGGGACACCGTTACAGCTCCTCACCACGGTAGGTTAGAAGCAGCCAGCACGAAGACCAGGTCGTCTGATTTGGCCAGCCCGTCCATCTGAACCAGCAGTTCGGTCTTCATCCTGCGACTGCCCTCGTGATCTCCGCTAGACAGAGAAATCATGGATATCGGATAAGCAGCTATTGAGCTGGGAAATACTCAGACACCACTGGAGCCACAAGGGACTTTCACTTGAGAAGTGGCATGCGCTGCCGTCCACGGGGGGTCCAGTGCAGTCACCGGTCAAAGTTCAATGATATTTAATCCTGGGCTTGGGCTACCCCAAACGTCTGCATTCAAAAAACAATGGCTTGCCCAGTGCAATGCCATCCTTGCTGCAAATCATGCAAAAGGCCCTTTTAACCAATATTTCACATTCCTCCAAATAATGTCACTTTTGTCATTATAACATAGTAAGCTGATATATATATAAAGTCAAAATTATTGTTAAAACACTGCAGAGTGCACCTTTAAATACTAATGATCATGTACATGTTGATGGTGAATTAGGGTCATTGTAAGAGACGTATGAGTTGGCACAGTCCTTGTCTCTCACCCTTGGCTGGTGGACCCTCTCTGGCTCATCACTGACTCCAGTTCATCCAGGAACACAGTAGAAGGGGCGTGGTAGCGAGCAAGCTCAAACAAAACCTGTTGAGGATGCACGCACACAGACGCACAGGTGCATAGACACACACACACACAGACACAAAGACGCACAGACATGGGTTTGTTTTGAAGCTGCCATTGGTAACAGCAGAACTGGGTTCAAATAATATTTTAAATCATTTCAAGTACTTTTCTGTGCTTGATTGAGTTTGCCTGGCACAATAGAACCAATGGAATAGTCCGAAAAGTGCAAACCCCCACCTATTTGGCTCTCCAGGCAGGCTCAAGCAAACGCTCATTTTGGGCCTGGGTAACAGTGCCAGTGCTAGAGTAAGGTGTTGATAAAACAGCAGACACCAGAGGAATTGAAAACCACCCACCCTGACCAGCTTCTCTGAGTCTCCCCTCCACTTGCTGACAATGCTGGAAGCTGAGATGTTGAAAAAGGTGGTGTTGCACTCGGTAGCTACAGCCTTTGCCAACAAGGTCTTACCTGTGCCTGGGTGAGGGAGGAGTTCATGAATAAAAGAGAGAGAGATACCGGGTTTACAGAGATGTAAGACAGACACAGGGCAGGGCAGGGTAATAGAGACGGGGCAGGGAGATGTAGACGGATTTTGGTGGTGCCAGTCCTGATTTAAACATGCATATGTATGTACCTATTTAAAGCTGAATGAGCTTTGCTCATCCCTGTGTGACAGGCAATCGATCATATCGGATCCTAGATTCATTAACTGGGTAACTCAAAGAACATCTTGTTGTCCCTTTCCTTCAGTATCATTCCCAACAAAGGACAAGGAATTGACAAATGGCGAGGGTGCGATTTCTTCAGGATGTCCGCCAGGCGTGCTCATTCAACTGTAAATAGGTATACACATTTAAATCAAGGCTGGCGCCACCAAAATCCGTCTACAGAGACAGATCGGGGAAAGAGGGAGAAGGAGATGAACAGAGTGAGTGATACACAAACCAGATCTGGGTGATGAGGGGAAAAAATTAAAAGGGAAGCAAAGTGTGCAAATGAAGAAGAAATACCATCAGACGTGAGGTGGTCTTACCTGGTGGTCCGTACAACAGCAGACCTTTCCACGGTGACAGAATGCCCGTGAACAGCTGTGGATACTGAGGAAGGAATGAGGACATGTTATCCAACCATGTCAAATGAATCTCAGTCAACCAATCAATGATATGTATGACCTTTCCACAAAAACAATTTTGTGACAAAGTGCTTAACAACAAACAATATAATCAATATAGACAATAACCCGACTACAGACCCTCAAAAAGCAAGCCAGGGAAAAACTTCCCAAAGGGAAGAAAGTACCTAACCTTTCTGTTCAACCTTGCATTATGTAATGCAGCAACTTGCTTTAGGGTGAAGTCGCTCCAAAGCAACTTAACTGTTAGCAAATCCTAACATATACCACTGAAGAAAAAATAAGAAAACTGACCCATGATCATGGGGGGCAACTTCATCCTATTCCAAATACACTATACAGACCTATGAGTGTGTATGATTAAAATAGTGTTAACTCTGGAGCAGGCCAGCAAAGGCTTGGACACACCAACAGCTAAGGGGAGATGGGTTCCCAAACTAGGACAGGGCTCGAGGAGTGCAGAGAGGAACACAACTATGGCAGATATTGGCAGGTGGCGCCACAGATATCATCATAAATTCCTTCCGTGTCCTTATATGTTCTTTGGCTGGTACTACAGTACATCAACCCACCTGCTCCGTGCACACAACTAGAATATAGGAAGGACGAATAATACCTAATCATTCTCTGACCTAATCGTCGGGGGAACGGGACACGTATTTGTTGTCATCACCATGCGAGGCTGATGATGATGATGAAGGAGGGGCCCCGTTCCGGACAGATTGGGTGGTATTCAAGTATGGATTTAATGTCACCTTAAGAAATAACATGACCCTGTTTCCTGTAGGCCTTTAGTGGAGACGTATTCAGAATCGAAGTGGGGCGGCCATGGTGGAAAATACCACAGTGCTTAGCGGGGGGATACCTTAATGGGGTAGACGACAGCCTCTTTGACTAATCGCTTGGCCGCCTGCAGGCCTATAATGTCGTCCCAGCGCACGTTGGGGTTGTGTAAATAGATATCCTTTAGGAGAAAGACAACGGAGAAGAGGGATGGAGCTTAGACCTTCATTAATACAAAGCATGCCACACACACACACAGCATTTGATACAATAGTGGCATAGCACTCATCGAATTAAGGAAGCTCTTCACTGCTCTCTAGTGTCACATTTGAGTATTACAGACAAAAAAGTAGCCTACAGCACATCATCTGCTCTTTTGTCATCTTATCTTGCCCATGTTGTTTCTCTTATGACATCATATTTAGTATATGTTTTCCAAGGCAATCGGTTCTTATGAAGGGGGTGAGTGTATCGTTCTTCTCTTACCCTGCTTATAACTGAAGCCAGCTCTCGCATTTCAGCATTCATCCCACTGAAGGCACTCAGGGGTTTTAGAAGGCGCTCCTGCCACAAAGGAGATGAGGGAGAGACATACGCTCTGGGGTGAAGTTGCCGATAGGTTCTGATCTTGGAAAAGCTTACCCTCCCCAAATCCCAAACAGTAACTATCAGAGGCAAAAACAAAAAACTGATCCAAGATCAACAGCACCTGGGGGCAACTTCATCCTGAACCAAAACATCCTATGCTATGAGAAAGGTTTCAGAACATTGGATTGAGTGTAGTAGTAAAGTGTAGTAAAGTCTTCAGAGCTTAACACTGCCCTCAATGGCCAACAGTACATAGTTTAGAGAGGGAGGGCTCTATTTTCGGCAGGGCGCAGAGCAACGGTATTGTCAGGCACGTTGGCAATTTCAGCTTGTAAAAGTTGGCTGTTATTTTCAAACCCTAACTCCAAGATTGACAATTAACCAGTCTTACATCAGCTCACTGCTCTAAGAGGGGCGGCGTTATTTGAGGTGTGTCCTTAAAAACATGCGCCAAAGTGCCATTTTCAGGAAGCACAAGGGAGCTTAAAGCACCACCTTTTATTGCAAACGCAGCTGTTTATGAGAACAATTTTGACAGTGGTGGCGCATAACAGGATGCTGTTCATTTGAAAAGTAGGCCTATAGTCTCATAGGATGTTAAATGTCTAGCCTATATTTATTAATGCTCTAGGCAACAAATTCATAGGTTATGTGAAAGTTTCACAAATTCTCAACATTATCGGCTCAATCAGGATGTTATGTTCATTTTCGCATTTGCAAGCCTATTGAGATACGTGGCCTGACTGTTGGCTACGTGTACCAAGCCTAGATAATGTTTGCCTAATTATGTAATTGTCAATGCAATTATATGATTGTATTTGATAAACTACCAGACAATTCAATATACGTGTAGCCTATCGCTCGTGTCCTCCTGCTGTTAATCCAAGTTGAGGAAAAAACACAAGCCGTCAAACACGGTAAATACAGACTTGAGCTCCTCACATATTTGGCTACGGAATGCATTTTGATTGGTCAATGAGTGGTCAAGCCATCAACACACAACTCTCATTCATATATTCATCAAGTCAGCCTTTTTACGGTACCGCTGGCATATGTCCCAGTAGAGGTGCTGCCATAAATTAAATGCCTATACAATCTTCATTTTATTCAACAATTCTGGTTGAAAACAGGACAATTCGGTCGACATGTCCTTCATCAATCTGACGAAGGTCATGTCGACCGAAACCACTGTACATAGTTACCATGGGGTCTGGGTGGCAGGAGAGACTGTGGGACGCTGCGTCACTGGCGGCTCCTCTAATGGCGTCCTGGATTAGACTTCGGTAGTCTAAAACCTGACCCTAACAGGGGCAATAATACAATACACCCTAATGTTTGGTCAGTCTGAAACAACCACAGTTGGGATAAATTTACCCAAGTCATCTCTTAATCAGTTAGCCTAGTCTATGTCTTGTGTACAGATACGTATGTGGAAAAAAAATCATTGTTTACAAAGGCCATCCTCTTTTTCTTCATTCAGCAGAGGCACAATACCAAGTCCCACAAAACACTCTAAAAACTCCCCGTCGTCCCAATAGTCTGTCCTCTATTCCTCATATCCTCCTCCCTCGCTTCCTTCTCAAAACGCATATGAGGAGAATATCAAAGGGGAGGAACCTTAGATCTTCTCCTCCACTGCATTTTGAGAAGGAAGGGAGGAAGGAATAGAGGACAGACTATTGGGACGCATACAATGTCTGTCATATTAACCTTCTTCATCTGCGCTCCCTCTCCTGCTCCATTGCGGACGATGGAGGACACGTTCAGGCCAAACTCTGGCGGGGAGGATCTACCATTCTCCTGCAGCAGTGAAGAATACATTCAGAGTGTCAATCTTATGAGGACAGTCCAGGACATAGAAAATGTACATTTGTGGGCATATTCTGTTTAGATACATATGATATTTTTGTAAATTACAACGTACGCCTACAGCTTTGCTGGCATCCTTGACTGCGACCTTGGACTCCACCTTTTTGACCCCACCCCTGGACATGGGTCTGTGACTAGAGTTTATTCTGGGCAAAGGCTGGATTGCAGAACAAGGGGTCCTGAGGGACACACAGACAAGAGAGGTTACATAACAACCATTTTTGATATTGAGGTTTCATGTCAAATGGACAAAAGTCTCTCGATGTAATCCACATGCAAAACGCAATATCCACCATTTTCGAAAATATACTTTCCTTCCTTTAAAATGATTGCTAAGTTATTTTCATACAGAAAAAAATCTTAATTATAAATGTTTCATGTCAAACATGTTTTCAAATAGATATATAGCATTTTGGTATGAAACCCTTCACATATTGTAGTATACATGGATGAAAACATAGATGTAAAAACATTCTCACCTTTTTTTGCCACTTCTCGGAAGTCTGCTTTCCACTAGAGAGAAACATTTTGAGATTTAAAACAATACGTGTGAATGAAGATTCACTCGGAAACACAAGACAAAATGTTTTAGGCAGGGCATTACAGAACCTCCCCGCCTATTCAATGGTAAAAGGAAACACTTAACCCACACCATCTGGAGTAAACAATAATAGTGAATAAATTGAGTAAACAAACAGATCAGTGAAGTAGCTCTGTCCTTCCAACCTGGTTCTGATAGTTTCTTTGTTAGCTTGGGATACTTCTGAAATTTGATGTAGTAGTAGCTTTCATACTCCATCAATATTGTGTCAAGGTCGATATTGTCACAGACTTCAAAGCGGCGCAGTCCTACATTGGTCTCTTGCTCCAAGGCGTTGGCAGCATCCATGTACCTAACAACATAGGTTCCCATACCATCATGTATCCAGTAGGCCTATTCAAAAGCAAACATATTTTAAGCTACTTTTCCAATAAGTGGCTAGACTAAAAGTCTACATTAGGCTTGACACAGGTGCAAATCAAACTTACCCTTCCTCCATTAAATGATGAAAGATCAATATGAGTAAATTTCTTCTTCTGGCCTCTATTCTCATTTCATCCTAATGTGGAACAAAAGTTTTATTAAATTCAATTAAATTCAATTAAATGCATTTCCTTCAGTAACAATATCAGAGGTCTGCAACATCTTCCAGTAGGTGGCGCCATATACATGTCTGATGTCAGACAGATTGCCTAGGCAACGGAGGACGCAGACTGACTCCACTGATGCGTGTAACTTTGTACACCAAGCTAGCTAACTTTATACAACTGTATACACCTTTTTGACTTAAAAAGATCTTGCTAAATAGAGGGAAATCATAAGATACAACTTGTCAATTACATGTTTGATACTGCGTGTTTGCTGCTGTTGAAAGGTCCAGATGTTCCATGTTCATCAGCTGACTAGCTAACTAGTATGGCCTAAACTACCCCAAATGACCCATGATTTAACAAAAGACAGGCAAACAAGCATATAGGTATTTCTTAAGACATTGAGCACAGTGCACAAGATACTCACCGCTTCTCTTGCTTGATTTGCGGTTTTGATAGATTGATATGAAAGCTCCATTGTACAATGAAACTACGCAAGTTGTCGCCTCTCTCACTTTGCTAACACTAGTAGTAACTTGTAACGTTAGCTAGCTGTGGGTGGTTAGTAGTTAGTCAAAGACACTGGACCAGATGACTCATCAAACCGCATGCAAACAAATCCTCAGCTAGCATGGTAAATGTGCAGGAGGATAATGTAAATGTACATTATAACACTATCAATGGCTGTTGATTTGAGAGGGCTGAGTGAGAGCAAAACAAGTGAAGTGAGGTCCAGTCCGGAGGCAGGCCGGTGGAAGGACGTTCACGCGTTTGAGACACGCTCCCCTACGGCGTGCGGATTCCGTTTTCATTGGTTGTTGCGACAGTTGTACCAAAGAGAATGCAAACTGAACAGGAGTCCATAACCTAATGATTTTTTTATATTCACGTCTGGAATATAATTCTTTCTCATCTGAAAGCTTGCCTAAAGTGAACTCTTTCCAAGATGTCTGTGTAAGATGTAAACATATGAATGAATATCAAGCAACCAAGTTTGGAAAGACCAAGGCAAAGTTAACTGTTACATTAGCATATTCAACTACCCAGTAATAGTTTGTAATGTGGTGGTGGTGTAATATTAAATAAAATTATATATATATATATATATATATATATATATATATATATATATATATATATATGTTTGCTTTATATATATATAGTTTAATTTAATATTACACCACATTACAAACTATATATATACACACACACATACAGTATATTCTTAAATTGATGAATTTTCATGTTCTATCTATTTTCTTTTCTATTTTAAATTGTGTAGTGATACAACAGGTCATTCTACTTCCAATGCATTCCACTTTCACCGCTATCAACGCACATCAATCATCTTCATAGCATTTCCTCTAACAATCACATTGCAGTGGTAAAGAGCACACTAACCCTAACCCTAACCCTAACCATGGCAGGCCATAAATACAGGCTGCCAGCGGAAGCCCTCTCTGCATGCTGACTCTCAGACGGTCAGGTTTAAGAGGTTATTTGTTTGTTCTGGTTATTTGTTTGTTCTGGTTATGATTCAGTCTCCTCCCAGCTCTCTCCCAGTTCTCCCCAAGGCTCTTCCAGTAACCTCTTCGTCATTACTGACAATCTACAAATAAAAACAATCTGGGCCTTTAGCCCCATCTAGTGCAAGAAGAGCCTTAAGCACGTTCTCCTAGATGACAGTTATACTACTTTTTATTGGAAGTGTTAAAAAAAGAGTCACTGACGCATCCACCCGGTTGTCTGATGTTACTTGTAATAGAAGTCACTGTAGCATACGATCACTAAAGATCACTATTTTCTCTGTTTTATCAGCAGTGGGGGTTGGTAACAAAATTTCCACGTTAGAATACAAAGGAAATCTCTGGACTGGGTTGCAGCAGAATAATAGAATACCATATCCGACACCTTAAACTATGTCATAACTTCTTTTCATTTTTTAAATCAACTTCAGCTCATAAACAAGTTAGTTCCAATTTCGGCACATTAGTTTATCCGCAAAGTCTCCTCCCATGTTAATCCCTTTCCCTTCCTGCCTCCTCTGGCAACAAAGGATGGGCGGCACTTTGAGGTCTAAAAAAAGGCCTGGCTGTTGACAACAGGATATAGAGAGTAATATTATTATTTATTTTTTTAATCCTTCCTTCTTCTAGCATTGTGACTGCCAATGGCACCTGGTCATAGCATATATTTTTTGCTTATCATAACTGATGTATAGATGATTCACTTACCTTAGACAAATGTAAGAAAACATTTCAAAATGTAAATGTAAGGAGTGTAGGTGCAGTTCTGAGCTGGGGTTTGACTAAAGTTAACGTCCTCCCCGCTTGAGCCAGATGAGAGTACCACTCTATGATACTGATGACGGTTAAGTTAACCGAAAACATTGGTCTTTCACTTTTTCTCAATGCACCTTTTTGTACTTTTTGAGCATCATCTCCTGAATAATTGATATAATACCACAGTGCTTTTGACAGTGTACGGGTAACTATTCTACTATTCTACCCCTTGTTTGCCACCCCGTTCCTCTCTCCTCTTTCTCTCACTCCCACTTTAACCCTCTATACCCCATCTCCAGAGACTGCATCTGTCTCATATGGCCTAAAATAAGGCCCAGATATTTCTTCAGTGAAAAAAGGACCTGTATTTATGTGCTTGTGCACTTTGATTTCATATATAGTTCTACTCAGTCACCTCCAGGTGCATGACACATAGGACCAGATTTAATAAGCATTTAGATTAGTTCATGAACTTTGTTGTTTGTCTTTTATCCGACTATATTATCTGGCTGTATGTATTATTTCCAGAAACATTATGAGATGATTATCATCATCTCAGGTTATTTTAGTGTTGAAATAGATTACCTTATTTCTGAGCGCAAACCGTCCATCTGAAATGTCAATTGATGGATAATATGTGCAGTGCTGACAACACTCAAGTAAACAAAGCAGCAATATAGGTGCTGTCACTTTAAGAATGTTGCGATTCCGCCGGTGAACGAACGTTGTCGCGTCTATCTGGCCAAAAAAGATGTCGGCAGAGTGGGAAACTGCCCTAAAAACTTCAGTGGAATAGCTAATGAAATGTCAACTAGTATACCGTCTTAGACACATCTTCCTCTCACGAATCGGAGGAGCCGCATAACAGTGCGAAGGAAAACCCCACAATTATAATGGATCTTCTGGTAATGACACATATGCTTGTCTTTCTAGCTAGCTTGTTGCCGTTGTTATGGCTAAAATGTAGCTGTTATATACCTCTCTAATTAGGCTAATGTCACCTGCCCTGCTGCTTTTCATAAAATGAACGGATGATGCACGGTATTGGTTTGGAGCCCAACAAGCTATCGTCAATTGTGTGATTAGCCAACTTAGCTGAGAAAATGTATGTTAACTGACATCAACAAGCTTACAAACTACTAGCTAGCTAGCTGGTAGCCAGTCCAAGTTAGCTAGCTAGCTAATTAGTCTGAAACTGAAAGCCAGTAAGTTACAGAGTTAGCTAGTAGCTGTCTGTCATGGGTTTTTCTCTGTTGAACTGGTCGATGATATGCAACTAAATGTGTTGAATGCAGTCAGTGGTATATTCATAATATCAGCCAACATATACTGGTACGTAATCTTGCTAGCTCTATAGCTTGTTTGGCCTAATGTTGCAAAAATAATGCAACTTCAGTTCAGGTCGACCCATGTTGAAACATTGTTCCTATGTGATTGTAAAGTAATTTCCCTGAAACTGGATGAAAGGTGCATTTGAAACCTGATAAAAGATGGATTACTGTCGATGCTACATAGAGCTGAATATTGTGTGTTAAATTATTATCAACAATTCCCATGTAGACTATCCGCTCGTGAGGCTAATTAGATTTGTACCAGGCTTGTTTTTCTGGCACGTCATGAGGCTATTCTTCCTTATTCTTGGCATTCCCAGTTTATGTGTCATCAGATTTCTTCACAGACGGGCAGAGAGCAGGGGTCAAAGTCTGAAGGGCACAATCACTAAGTCATCGGGAAAGTTGATTCTATATTAGAATCAGCAGACCTCAGGAGTACGTATGGGTCCGAGGCTCCCCTATTGTGGCCCAATTAGCTCGGGCTAATGCTGCATGGTGCTATGTTGATCTATTTTGACCTGCCCAGGGACTGTGCATAAAAATGACCACCTAAATCAACTAGTTAATTACGAAATTATAAAACTGGTCTTCTAACTGTGCTTCTGTGCCCTAGGAGGTGGAGGCGTGAGTTGAGCCTCTTTCACAGCTCAGCATGGACAGCTTCTTCAAGGCTGCTGTGTGTGATTTGGACAAACTGCTGGATGACTTTGAACTCAACACAGGTGAGAGAGTTTACTACAAAAAAATACTAATTCTTATTTTCTTCTCTTTTTTTTGCATGCTGTTTTCATGCAGTGTCTATGGCATGGGGGGAATGTTATAATAGTTTGCTAAGTCATACTGGCAGTGTTCTAGTTATGGCTGTTTTGTTTTGTCAGACTTTATGTGTTTTGTTTATGCATAAATTGTGGTTAACAAACTAAATTATATGAGACCTGTACATTGTACTTTGTTGTCGATCAGTTGAAACATATTGCTAATTTCTCTAGAGGTATTTACAATGGAATTAACAAACTGGTACTTGTTTTTCCTCTCTCAACCCTGTTCCCACCATCTCCCAATTTCCCCCTCTCCATGTCCAGAAGAGCTTGACTGCAAGTCTGTTTCTCTGGCTCCTCCTGCGTACCCCGTCTCCTCTTTGGGCTCCCAGTGTTTCCATCCGGAACCCTCCACTGTCCCACACACTCTCCCTGACCTCAACTCTCTACACTATGGCTCTGCCCATAGCTGCCCTGACCGTCCCCCCAACTACAGTCCCAGCCCTGCGGAGCACGAGGCCAAGGGTCAGCCTCTCACTGGTGTGGACCTGCTCTCCTCCGTGGATGGCAGGACAGTCAAGAGCTCTGCACCACCATGTCCTGACCGAGCCCTGAAACCTGTGTGTGACCTGGTCAATGACACAGGCGCAGCTAACCTCATCAGGGCTAACAGCCATGATGCTTTTAGTGAGCTGGATGTGGCGGAGAGACGGCTGGAGGAGGAAGGGGGTCTGCTGGTGGACTTTGACAGCCCTGTGGTAGCTATGCCTGGAGATGTGATGAGGGGACTGGGCCTGGGCCCTGGCCAGGGAAGGACTGAGGGAAAAGAGGCTCTTGAGGGGGTGGAGGGGCTGCTGGGGCTGGATTCGTGTGAAGTGGTAGGTGGATACTCGGCCTCTCTCAGTCTGTTGGATGTAATTCTCCCTGCTGCACTGGAAAGGGCCTGTGAGCCTGCAGACACTCCCTCACTGAACCATCAATCTGCAGACGGAGACGGAGAGGGAGAGGACAAAGAGGTGGCCCACATCATTCAACACCTGGATAACTCACCCCACCTAGATAACTCCCCTGATGACCACAACCACGCAGGTGACCAGCCTTTTCCCACATATACCACAATAGAGGACACTCCTGTGTCCACCTCTGACATCTCCATAGAGGCAGCTGATGAGGGGAACAACTTTAAAGAACAGTCTGAGCTGACTGAAGCCCAGAGTTTGGAGGGACTCCCCACCTCCAGTCCCACAGCCGAAAGGGAGCCTGTGGGCCTCTCCTGCCTGTCAATGTGTGGGGGCCTTGTGAACCCCAGTGCCCCTGAGGAGGCTCTTCGAGGGGATTCAGGGGAGGAGGCTAGGTTGTCTGAGAGTTTAGAGACAGACTCCCTGTCTGCCTTGGAGGCCATGGAGGGTGTTACTCTCCCCAAGGAGGTTGTTAATGTGGTACCAAGTACCATACCTGATGCTTCCTCTGAGGACAGCCCTGTACCGTCACCTAACGCAGAAAAGCCAGAGATGCATTTTCACTTGGGAGTCCCCACTCGCCCTGCCTCCCAGCGGACACTTGAGGACAGCTTGTCCCCAGTGGAGGAGCAGCTGTCCCCAGGTGCTTCTTCTCCAGAGCAGGCGCCCTCCCCTCCCTCAGAGCCCAGCCCAGTTGACCCTCCTGAGTTTGGGTTTGAGTACCTGCCCGAGAGTGACCAGGCTGGACTGCTGGTGACAGATGAGGAGCTAGATGCTTTCCTCCGGGGCGAGACAGAGGGGGAGGAAGGGATCCCTCACTGCGGTAGGTCTGGGGAGAAGGCCCAGGACGAGGGCTTCTCAGAGTTTAACGGGGACCTGGAGGACAGGTTGGTGGAGGAGGAACTAAGGAGCTGCAGAGGGGAAGGATTTGAGGGTCTGTCCTCTCCAGAGAGTGACCAGATTATGTCTGTGTCTATGGAGAAGTGTGTGAGCCCATCCCTCTCTACTCCCTCCCAGGACCTCCCCGGCCCCTACCAGGCAGAGCTGTCCTCCAATGCGACCCTCAGCCCCAACCCACAGCCCTGCTACGGAGGAGCCAGGCCCAAACAGCTGCACTGCCAAACCCCCAGAGCTCCCCCAACAGCAAGGGAAGGAGACGGCCAAGACCATGGACCCAGTGGCCCTACAGACACAAACACTGGGGAGGAGGATGAGAACAGCCTCCCCTCTCCTCCCAGCCCCAACCCTGCAGAGGACCTTTCCAACACTAGTGAGCTCAGCCCGGTGTACCCTCCTGAGGAGCGCTACGAGAGCAGTGAGGGCTATGATGAGCTCTCAGAGCCTCCGCCCTACCCCGGAGAGCCCCCCGGGGAGGGGGCTAGGACTGTGGATGGCAGGGGAGTGGAGGTGGAGGTGGAGGAGCTGGGGTGCAGGCAGCCCCCCTGGGTGCCAGATTCTGAGGCCCCTAACTGTATGAACTGCTGGCAGAGGTTCACCTTCACCAAGAGGAGGCACCACTGCCGGGCCTGTGGGAAGGTACGTGGCTCTGTCTATCGGGAAGAAGGACGGTTTTTTTGCTTTGTACTCATCTGTTTAAATGTGTGTACTGTGTGTGTAGACGCTGAATAGTAATAAAAGCAGGGGAGGAAAATCATATTGCTGTTTTGAATTATGATTGGGCAAAACAAGCCCTCGCCATTTGGAATTTTACTGGGCATATTTACTTATGTTTTTGTGACCAACTGTGCCTCATATTGTGTGGCACTGTAGGCCTGACAGCGTAGCACAGTCGACGGCTGATATTTTAACTGACGACGGGGAAATGTACTGTAGTCTATAATCTTAGAAGATTATATATCCACCTTTTTATATCTGCATCATTTTTACTGTCCTAAACTTTCCTCTCTTAGGCACTTCCACAGTAAACCTCAATACAACAGCTGAGATAACAGCCTAATCATTTTGCAGATAAATCACATTTATGTGTCATTTATGGCTGAGGATTCCGATTGAAATGTGAATTCATCTCAGGTCATGTTTCTGGCTTGAATTAGCCTAGGCCTATTGTTTCATCTCCAACAACCATAGCAGTGATGCTCCTTTTGATCCAGGCTGGTTTACGAAGCAGTATGGACCCTGCTTGTCGTACTGTACATTATATTGTTTATCATATAGTATGACAGCCTACAGTGCCTTCGGGAAGTATTCAGACCCCTTCACTTTTTCCACATTTTGTTGTTTTATACACTCAATTTAAAATGGATTAAATTAAAAGAATTTGCCATTAATCCACACACAATACCACAGAATGACAAAGCGAAAACACGTTATTTAAGATTTCAGTAAATGTATTAAAATACAGAAATACCTCATGTCCATAAGTATTCAGACCCTTTGCTATGACGCTCTTAAAATGAGCTCAAATGCAAAAATGTCATCAACAAATCACTCTAAGTTGAATTGAGTCCATCTTAATGCAAGGATAATAGTTCATGTAATTTTTTGTTTTTATAGGGTCTCTGATTTGTATAGGAATTAATTACACACTGTGTGGAACAGGTTGTCATTACATACTGAGCAAATGGAGAGGAACAAAACTGCTCAGGAATGCAACACTGAGGCCTGGGGAGACTTACAAAAATCTCCAAAGTTGAATGGTGGAGAGGAAAAAGCACAGTAGATGGGTCAACATCATCTCAGTCACTCTACAAAATTGGTCTATAACCAACTGGCCAAAAATAATCCCTTAATGGAAAATAATAATAATCTCATATCCATAATTCTGTTTGCAACAATGAATTCAAGTGATACAGCAAAGAAAGTGGCTGGAAATGTGTTTATTTGGTTTTACTACAAAGCATTAAGTTTGGTGCAAATCCAGCACATGCAATGCAGTTTCCACACCATCTCTTGTGAAGAATAGTTGTAGCTGCATCTAGTTATGGATATGTTTGTCACCGGCAGGGACTGGGGAGTTTGTCAGGATCAAGGGAAAATTATGACATTTTGATGGTAAATTCTTTTGAATGAATCCATTTTAAATTGAGTCTATAACACAACAAAATGTGGAAAAAGTGAAGGGGTCTGAATACTTTCTAAAGGCACTGTATATATTGTGACCCTCGGCTGCTAAATATAGCTCAGCAGATATCATACTCAGAGAAAGAGCATGAGTCATCAGTTATTTTTCCTGTGCCTCTATGGATCTCCACTCACTCCTTCGAGTGTAACCCGGAGCTAAGATGTTTAAAGTCAGTGAATCTGATTAAAACTGCTTTAGGACTCTGAGGGAGGGCTTTTATTATCCTGAATAGACTTTACTGTAGCCCAACGGGATAAAGACAAGTATTTGTTTTTGATTTTGGTTCTTCCATTCACAGTCCAATGCAGCGATTCCTTTAATTTACTGGTCTCAGTTAGATTAAGAGGATTGCCGCAGGGCAACTTATTTTGAAGTGTCGATGAGGTATACTGTTTGTTTCCTGTGGCTGACTGCTCTCCCCTGTGGCAGGTGTACTGTGCCGTATGCTGCAACAGGAAATGCAAGCTCAAGTACCTGGAGAAAGAGGCCCGTGTGTGTGTCATCTGCTTTGAAAACATACACAAAGGTAAGAGTATGTCATTCTGGGAGTATTTTTGTCTCCTGTTCTACACCTGTATGATGTCATCGTCAAACCTGGAGATGTGCTAGATTTCTTGACCTAGATGTCTGAACAGTCTGACTGTCTTTTAGGGCAACAACATACAGTATACTGGTGGATGGCAAAAGTTGGGGAAAGTTAAAACTTATTGCAAATCTTTTAGCTAGGGATTTAGCAGTGCTAGGCTGTGTTGTCTAGAGTGTTGTCTGTTCCATGTGAGCTGTTTGATTCTCTACCCAGCATTAGGTGCCTGTAGCTCAGCTGACTGCTCTGTCTGTGTGAGATGTTGAACCGTTGTCCTCTGAAGGCATGAAAGAAAGCTCAGATCTTTCGCAAATACTGAGTATTCATAAGGTCTCTGATGGGCAGTACAGATCTTGGCTCAGAGGCATATGTGGCTTTATGGTAACACTGTGAAAAAGGCCTTAATTCATGCTCAGCTTCTCTCCCTGTGCGTGCGTGCGTGCGTGCGCGCGTGCGCGCTTCCCAGCCCTCGTGTGTTTTGTTATGTGTCGTCACAGTAATAAACAATTATCTCGTAATATTCTGAGAGCTAGAGAAAGAGACAAGTTGTACAAGATCAAAAGTAACGAGCCGTGCAAGATCAGATGGCAAAGAAAAGCATATCTGTTCTATGCCATTCAGTCCACTTCTATCCTTCTGCTTCCCTGGTCTGGTGATGAAGGACTTATTTCTCCCTAGGGAGTTGTAGCCAGTGCAGTGTGACTGCTGCTGCAGAGAGGGGGGGGGGGGGGGGGGGGGGACTGATAGAGAGAGGGAGGGATAGATTTATAGCCATAAGGAGTCAGGACACTGGTGTGTGTCCTTGACTCGGTGTGTGGTACAGGACCCACCTGACGCAGTGAGCGTGTGAGTGAGGCTCACAGGCAAAATCTCGCCCCCTGTGCGTGAGGAGAGAGTGACTTTAAGAGGGAAAAGGGACTAACCGTTGGCTTTGCTTGGGACTGTGAGGGCTAGAGCAGTGTGCAATACTTCCTCCCCCTCTCACTCTCTCTCTCCTTCTCTCTCTCGCTCTCCCTCTCTCCCTCTTTCTCATTAGTATGGGGTGCAGCTTGTGTGCCTTACTGTACACACCCCTTGCCAGGAATCTGCAGCTAACACTGCTAACAGGCTATAGGGACTAACATCGACAGCTTCAGGGAGGTTAACAGACTAGCCCTCTGAGCTAGCTTGAGTAAGGCTACGTAGGTTAGCATGTTCAAGGAGACAGACTCAACTCTGGAGACATGCGCCAGGTAAGATCAGTCAGACATTTAAACGGGCAGACTGACGATTTACCTCAGGTTTGTTCATTCTTTCGTTTTTCCGGTGTTCATGTGCGACACACGGCATGTTTACATACCCGGTACACATGTATACACACACACACACACACACACACACACAGGGAATTCAGGTCAGCTTGGGCTTGTTTACTTGTCCCACCTCTGTGGAGGACACTGGGTTGTTTTATGCCTTGTCATTAGCCTAGATTAAGATGAACAACTTCAACTTCTCTGTGCTTGTTGTCCTCTGGGTCGTTGGTGTGCTATTGATCTATTGTGAGTGTTTTTATCCTTTGTTGACAATAACCTTAATCAGTAATCATACAATCTCCAGTGTTGAGCATGCATTGTTGTGTGCTTGTTTTAAAGGGCCTGTGTGTTCCAGTGTTGTGTGTGTGTGTGTGTGTGTGTGTGTGTGTAGCCTGTACCTAGCCGGTGCCTGTGTAACCAGGTCGATAAACATTATATGATGCTTGATCAATATAATGTAGGCCAGAGCCCAGTCAGCACTTTTGAGACTGTAGGCGGACAGCATTGGGTGTTTCATTCTGTCATAGCTTGCTTTCCTGGAAACAACTACCCCCCCACCCCCCCCCCCCCCCTCTCCCTCACACACACACATGCACACACTCTCCCTCAGTAGAACTATGCTCTCACACAGATAGAATAAAGTAGATGGTTCCCTGTATTCATTTTCTTTTCTTTTTTTATTACTTAATTTTACTATGGAAACCACATTGAGAATGGAGTCCTTCTCAAGTGATCCCTGCTCAAGAAAGGCTGTTGGGATAAAAGGCCCCCCCAGCCTTACCCTAGTCACAACTGTTTAAAGACTTGTAGGTTTATACAATAAGGTTCTGACAAGCCTATAGCCTATTGGAAGGCGAGGTGATAGTGGCCAGGTAGGGTCAGGGGAAAATGCTAAGAATAGCTTTTGGTTTGGACAACACTATGGCAGGTGTGTGTTGTGTTTGCTCACTCCCCCCCTCTCCCCCCACACCGTCTCTCTCTCCCCTCTAGCCCAGGCCCTGGAGCGTATGATGAGTCCTACGGGACCGAGCCCAAACCCCAACATCCCATCTGAGTATTGCAGCACCATCCCCCCCCTCCAGCAGGCCCGCGCCGCAGGCACCCTCAACTCCCCCCCGCCCACCGTCATGGTGCCCGTCTCTGTGCTCAAACACCCAGGCAACGACGGTACACACACACACACACACACACACACAAACGTTTCTTTATTGTACTTTGCACGCTGTCACCCTGTCTAACTGACTGTGTCCTTGTGTGTGTGCGGCAGGTCTTCCTCGTGAGCAGAAGCGTGTGTGGTTTGCAGATGGCATCCTGCCCAATGGAGAGGTGGCAGACACAACCAGGCTGTCGGTGACAGGCCGCAGGAGCTCCCAGGAGTCCAGCCCCGTCACCCCAGACCCACCCATGGTGAGAAGAGGCACTCAACACACACACACACACACACACACACACACACACACAATTTCTGAAATTGCACTCTTATCTTCAAATGGGCTACCCAACTATACATCTTGTCTACTTTTCTGTCCATTCCGTATGTCTGTCCTTTCCATATGTCCTTCCTTCATAATTTTCATAAGTTATCATCGTTCTCTCTTTCTCTTGGTTAATATCTTGGTATTCGTCCGTCTCTCCCCAGTCTGGCAGCAGAGGATCCCCTGTCCCGGCAGTGTTGGAAGGTGGAGTGGGAGGGGGTGTGTCGGCCCCTGAGGCCCCTGGGGAGGTGGAGGTGGTGCGCCCCCCAGTGTCTGGGCCCTGGGACTACAGCCTACTGTGCGGAGTGGGAAGCTGTGTAGAGAGGAGCCCCAGCCTGCTGCCTGAGGACGAGGAGGGGCTGCCCCCTCTACTCATCACCACAGGAGAGGACGATGAGGGAGGAGGAGGTGTGTGTGCATGTGTGCGTGAGTGTGTGTGTGTTTGTGTGTGTGTGTGTGTGTGTGCGCGCGTGCGTGCGTCTCTGACCATTCACCAGTCACAGTTCCCCCTCCTCATGTTTTTCATGCAGATTTATTGGTGGAGGAGCGCCCTGCCCCCTGCCAGATTATGCTCCTATTGGAGGAGGGAGGACCACGTCCTTTGACCTTTGTCCTTAATGCCAACCTGCTGGTCAACGTCAAACTGGTAACCTGTGAGTAGAACACCCACGCTCAGTCCCAAACCCACCCCTCCTCCCTACGCTCTGTCAACACCGAAGAGGCGTCTTTAAACTTCCTCTTCCTCTTAACTTTGCCTTCCTCTCCTTTTCACCTCCACTGATCTGAAAGCAACGGACAGTTGAAAGCCGTTGTGGAAGCCTGCTGGGAATTAGCTTTCACTTAGTCTAGTTCTCTCAGATCAGTTCAGGTTAAAGTGAAGATGACGGAGGTGTCACCGAAAGAGTTTTCCAGAAACCCCTCTAGGCCCAGTCCCAAACCAGAGTGTGTTTTCCTCACTGTGTATGTGTCTGTGTCCGCGTCTCCTTTCAGACTGCAGTAGAAGGTGCTGGTGTTTGGGCTCCAGTGGTCTGCAGGCCGTAGGCCAGAGGGAGCTGGTGTTTGTGTTGGAGTGTCTGCCTGAGGAGAGAGCTCTGCCTAAAGAGCTCTTCACACTCTATCTCAGCATCTACCAGGACGCCCAGAGAGGTGAGCCCGCACACACACACACACACACACACACACGTGTGTGCACGTAGGCAACTCTTCTGACGTGTCTTTCCCCCCCCCCCCTCCCACAGGGAGGTTTGTGGAAGAGTTGGGTAACATGACGTTTACGGGCAGCTTCTTGGGCAGTAAGGAGCACGGCGGGGTGCTGTTCTTCTCCCCGTCCTTCCAGCCGTTGGAGGGCCTGTGTCTGCCGCCCCTGCCCTTCCTCTTTGGCCTGCTCATCCAGAGGCTGGAGGTCCCTTGGGCCAAAGTCTTCCCCCTCAGGTTGCTGCTACGGCTGGGCGCAGAACACAGTGGTTTGTCTGGTTTTTTTTGAGTTACACTAAAGATTGTGACTGTTTTGACTGACGTGTGTGTGTCACATGTTGACAAATGTCTAATCCTAAATTACTTTTAGTTTGACCTAAAAAATAAAATGTGGTGTTTTATGTGGTGCAGTGTACCCCAGCACACTGGTCAGTGTCCGCTTCCGGGATTCCGTGTACAGAGAGACTGGTCACACCATCATGAACCTTCTGGCTGTAAGTACCCAAAAACACAGGCACACTGTACTCCATTTGTGTCTTCTCATCCCACGTCCGAAGTGTTCAAAGTGACCATGACATTTCAAATTTAAAGAGTTATTCGTTAAAACATTTGCCTTGCATTTTGCTTCTTCGCATGCTGCTCTCGAACTGCTCTCTGGTGGCCGTCAAATAAAGACAGCGTGTGTAGCAGGGTTACTCTATGGCTCAGCCTGGGGGACTGAACTGTGTGGAGAGACCTGATTGTGTGTGTGTGTGTGTGTGTGTGTGTGTGTGTGTGTGTGTGTGTGTGTGTGTGTGTGTGTGTGTGTGTGTGTGTGTGTGTGTGTGTGTGTGTGTGTGTGTGTGTGTGTGTGTGTGTGTGTGTGTGTGTGTGTGTGTGTGTGTGTGTGTGTGTGTTGGGTACCCACAGGACCTGAGAAACTACCAGTACAGTTTGCCGGCTGTTGAGGGGCTGAGGATCCACATGGAGATGGGCCACAGCTACATCGACATCCCCAAGAGCAGGTTCACTGAGGTAAGAGAGACCAGATACAGAGAGGGACGACATACCTCTGTACAAACGTCCCCAAGAGCAGGTTCACTGAGGTAAGAGAGACCAGATACAGAGAGGGACTACATACCTCTGTACAAACGTCCCCAAGAGCAGGTTCAGCTGGGAGAGAAAGCCTGTGTGTGTATCCGGCATATGTTGTTTAACTTACATTTATGTGTGTGTGTGTGTGTGTTGGGCAGATGCTGAAGGTGGTGAACGCGTCTAACGAGCATGTGATCAGTGTGGGCGCCAGCTTCAGCACGGAGGCCGACTCTCACCTGGTCTGCTTCCAGAACGAAGAGGGCAACTACCAGACCCAGGCCAACAGCATGCCTGGCAAGACCCGCACAGGTGAGTACCACCAAACTAGACCCAGACTAACACACTAACCCAACCACACACCCTGACTGATCCATACCTACCCGGACTCTGACATAACTCTGGTTAGACCCAAGCCAGACTGATCGGACAAGACACACCTCTGACCTGTAACCAGAAGGAACCTTGTAGGAATGACAGTCGTTACGTGCATAAGCAATTCTGTGTGTGTGTGTGTTGTATTGTAGTGACGGGGGCCAGCTTCGTGGTGTTCAACGGAGCTCTGAAAGCCTCCTCTGGCTTCATCGCCAAGTCCAGCATTGTCGAAGGTACTGCACAGATTCATTGACGCTTATTTACACTATCTGTCTTGAATCCAATGCTTTCGGAAATTCTAAGGTGCCATGATATTGGGTGGTCCATCAGTAAATCCAGCGGGTCTGTTTTGCTCATTATATTTCTTTGTACCTCTCAATAACTACGTCTCTTAAGAGTAAATCACATTTTCTGCCGTGTGTCTGTGTGTGTACCAGACGGGCTGATGGTGCAGATCCCTCCAGAGACCATGGAGTCTCTGCGTTCGGCTCTGAGGGGGCAGACCGACTTCCACATCCCCTGTGGGAAGGCTGACGGAGGGGAGCTCAGGGACAACGTCACCGTACGCTGGGTGGACTGGGTCGCACCCATCAACGCAGAGTAAGGGACAGATTACACACACACACACAGACAGAGACATGCACCTTTTGTAGTGATGCAATAATCTATTGTTTGAATGTTTTGTGTGTGTGTGTGTGCTCCTGCAGTGTGACGAGTGGTGTTGATGGGAGATCCATGGAGGGAGTCCACAGTGTGAAGATGCAGCAGGACACAGAGTTTGAGTCGGAGGGACGCACAATCAGATGCACTGAGGTGGGTCACTCACACACTCTGAAACTCAAACATCCACATACACACACACACAAACACACGTGTATGTTATTCCACGGGGTTGTATGACTACCAGCCTGTCTGCCCCCCCCAGGTGTTCTACCTGTTGAAGAGTGCAGACTGCCTCCTGTCGGCGGTGCTGCCGTCCTGCAGCGTGTTCCAGAGGGAGATGGCTCTGGCTAGCTGTGGAGCTCTGACCCCTCACCTGTCTGTGCTCACGGCTAGTGGCATCAACTCCCTCTCCCTCAGAGTCTCCACACAAACCGACATGGTAAATGACTGCACTCAGGTCAACACCTCCAATACAATTTACAGAATTGCTTTTTCTAAGTATCTGATTTGAGTTCATTCCCTGATTTTTAATGAGGTCATTACAGTTAATATGGATTTAGCCCAGTCTTGTGCAGAAAGACCCTGAATCCTGATCCATGACGGCCACAGTGTCTGATAGTGGCTAATTGGTACTGAATTGATCTATTGATTTGTCTGTGTCAGGTGGAGTACCAGGCTGGGTCGGGCGGCAGGCTCCTTCCGCAGCGGTATATGAATGACCTGGACAGTGCCCTCATCCCTGTCATCCATGGAGGAACCGCCAGCGTACCACAGACCGCCATGGACATGGAGTTCACTTTCTACATCACACACAGCATCTAACACACACACACACACACACACACACACACACACACACACACAACACGCTTGAGTTTACCTTTCAGTGTGGAATACACATACCCACACACACACTGCTAACACATACATTCAGTCTCTCACACACACACACCCACTCTCTTGAACTCTCAAGTGCACACACAAGGCCTGGACGTGCACAGAGTAAGATGTTTGAGCCCAGGACCTGGTTTCAATTGACAGGATCTGAGGACACACAGCTTTCAACCCGGCTGAGAACACACAGCGATTCACTCATGGTTAACAACTGGACAAAATAAACCCAATGGCAGGACATTGGCACATTCTCCTTCTCCTACCCCCCCTGGAGGCCAGATGTGTGTGCCTTGGCAGGCTCTCCATTCCAGAGATGTGTGTGCGTGTGTGTATGTTCCCGTGGTTACCAACACTGCTTTACTCCAAGAGGCCAAACACTAACCATGGACAAAGACAACCAAAAAAACAACCAAACCATTCTAACCATCCGACTCTTCTTTTCTCCTCCTGCTTTGCCTTCAAGGCTCCTTCTGGCTTCTGTCAGTCAGGAGCATCTCGATGAATGTTTCCAACAGACACACTGTCAACAGACTGCTTTCCTTTCCTTTTTCTGTATTTTCTGTATATTTAGAATATGACAATATGGTAAAAGATTAATATTCGTAATGAAACAAGCTACTTGATTTGACAGCTGTATACCAAGCTTGAGAAGAGATACACCTGATGCTTAGGTGCTACATACAGTAGGTAATTCTCTTTATGAACCATTACTCAAAATATGAGCTCTGTTTTAGAATAATGAGGACATGAGGCTAGCCTGATCCCTTACTACAGATCTGGAACCAGGCGAATATGAAGTCATTCATTGTAGCTTCTTGCCAGCTCATGACTCTAGAATCAGGTTTCTGTGTTCTCTTCTCTCTATGGGCAAAGTGCAGTGTCTAACATCTTGTCTTGTCTCATCTCATGGTGTGTGTTTCAAGTGGAGGTTCTGACACAAAGTCTCACTTGTCAGCTTTGTCCAAATGTACTGTATAGAAGATGTATGCATATAGAAATTATATCAAGCTTTTCTTTTTTCTTTTTTTTTCTTTTTTTTTTAAAAGCTTAAAGAACTATTTTTGGAAAAGTTCAGTCAATGGAATAGAAGTTAATATTTTTGATAGGATGTTAGCCGGGTCCCTTTTGCAGTCGTAGTGCAGATAAAGTGAACACACAGAGGGAGAAAACAAGGGCCAGAACAGAATCAACTGAAATGATTTATTGACAGAATAGTTCAGACAAAACGGAATAATACTATAAAATATTAATTGCTTGAATTGTATAGATTGAAGAACATTGTATTATGTAGACAAAGCTGTAAAGGTAAAAATACTTCCCTGCCGATTCCATGTAGCCCTTAGTTGGTGATAAGGGCCTAGAGCCAGCCTGCCACTCAGATGCTTCGCTAACAACTTATGTCACTTATATTATTGAAACTGAATGATATTGTGGAAGTGTTGTATTGATGAAGGTGAGTATTATTCTTGCCATTGTGATGTTGGTGGATAGGAATTGACATTCTACATTGATACTGATGTGAATTGAACATGCCTGGGTTTCTTCTTCCGTTATGTTGCACTGCTTTATGGGAGTTGAAGTGCCCAGTGCTGAAAACACTGAATGTGACCAATGGTACACTTTAGGGCTCTTGTCCGAGTGGTCATTGATAACATCCACCTCGGGGAGTAATGCCTCTAGGTGCTTTTCTCTGACCCTAACCTGTTACATTACCCCAACTGTAACCCACCCCCAATCCGCTCCCCCCCCCCACCCCACCCCCTGTCTAGCTCTCAGATCCTAGTCTGTCTGCTGACACACCTGGTGTTGTGTGATGAGCTCTCCCGTTCTTGGTTAATGATCAGATCCTCTATGATAACGGACTGTCTGAGTCGGTGGTCTCTGCCCCCCCCAAGAAACGATCCCTGGTATTTTATTGCACTTTAAACACCCTCCCAGTTCGATGGTTGTGGAACTAACCATTTAGTCTGGTGCTCCACTACATGGAGGGGGTGAAACTTTGCTCCAGACGGAACCCCCACCGACAATTTCAAGCGCTACTCCCCCCCCCCCCCCCCCCTCCTCCACCCTATAATGACTGGCTCTCATTGGCCAATGGAGCATTGGAGCAATCTCTTGCATCTCTAATTGGCTCTGGTTGTTTGTGCCTCGTTATATATACTTTACCAGACAAGTGTTGAGTATTTTGTAATGTCTACATGATAAAAGGTTGCTACAGTACAACAGTGTCATCTCTTATCATTTGTTTCCCTCGCTAACAGTGGTTATGGCTCTCATCCTCTGCATCTGGTCACCTTCATTTTCTGTGTACTTTAGGCCTGAAGATGAGGAGCAGTAGGACAGATGCCATTTCATATGTTGGTGGAAGTTGCTCCCAACCTGACTAAAGTCAAGTCGTTTTTATCCTGTAATGGTTAAAATTGGGATTCAGGCATAGGGTCATCGAATCCCATGTCTGTTGTAAGGGACAACTTCTATTGTGAGTCTGAGTCTTTGCAATGAGCAGACTGTGAATCAAAGAGTCTACTTTTCATGTGATATGCAAAAACTGAGGGCTTTGACCTCTTGTCAGGAGCTCAATGTTGGCTGAAGCAAGCCTCACATGTATGTGAACTGTCAAACTTATGATTGGAGAGTGTTATTGATAGTCATTTTCATAAAGATGGATTTTATCACTCCTTTGTACCAGGAGTAAATTAAATGTTTTGGGAGTTAAATTATTTTTCTCACTGTTGCTGATTAATAGAACTTTCCATGAAGTCTAAATAAAAAGTATTTTTATGCTTTTTAAAACTGTTAAAATGTATTGTTTCGTGTAATTCACCTGTATTTATTCATAAGCACCAACTTTATTTGGTGAACATGGTATGGGGTCTTGTTGATCTCTTAAAACAATATTCATTTAAAAATATGTATTTCACATGTAGAATAAAATCATAGGTTTTATGTAAACTGCTCTAGTCTCAGAATTTGTATTTTGTTTGATGCTTGAGGCTTGTCCTGCCGGTGATATTGGGAATGAGGTTGTGTTGGTGGTTTCGATGGAGAGACCCAGTCTCGCACCCTGCGGGCGGGTCGAAGAAGCGGAGACGTAGGCGTTAGTGTTAACCAATGACTAAAGGTTAATAGACAGAAAATCACTGTACCTGTGGGCGTCACCGCACCTTGGGAGAGAAGGGGAGTGTCGAGGGGCGGGGCAGGGATGGGGTAGGCGACAGAAGCGCATCTATATAGTCTCTAGGGATCATTCAGAGAAACAGATTTATCCGAGCAACAGTCCGCCTATCGAGCTGTCACCGACATAATGAGCGGACGAGTAGGAGACCTGAGCCCGAAGCAGGCGGAAATCTTGGCGCAGGTAAAATAGCAGTTGTTACCTTGGTGCGGTATTGTATTGTTTTTTTAGGCTGTATTTGAATGCCCATAATGAGAAAGTATGTGTCTAAAACGTTAAAAGGAAAACGGACGTGTCTAGGCAATGTTTCTGTGCATGCACAGTGAAAGGTGTTGATTGGGATGTGCTGCGCAATAATTATTAGCCCCTTTTCCTGCCTACAGTAGCCACATTATGCCTGAAGTAGTTGATGAATTTGCGTAAAACATAAGCACACCATGCGTCCACGTTTTCCACATTTCAATGTATTTACTGTATTAATTGTTTTAATTGGAGTCCGTCCTGTCCGTTTGCTTTGCCTAGTTAGCATTTTCTCCCAATTCTCCATATTTCGTGAAATAATGTCTGTCAGTGTCAGTATTATTATTTATTTTTTCTATGTGCAATAGTTTCGGGAGAGGATTGCGGACATTCTCCCTGACCTTCCCCTGCAACATGATCACTACCTCCTCCGCTGGCTCCGTGGTGAGGCCTGATCTGCACCTGTTTTTCCATAGTAGAAACTCAAAACTTGACAATTCAGCAGTTTGTTGTTTTGATATGGGTTTTGAATGGGTTTGTAAGCTAAACAGAAATGCACAGTCATGCATGATTACGAACTTTTAGGCTGTAAGTAGCCTACAGCTATAAATAAGCTATAGCTTATAGGTTTTGTAATAACCCCCCATCTATGAATAATTTAAAAATCTCTCGGTCATTGGTAAATGTCCTTAGCTCACTATCACTTGAAGAGTCCTGTCTTTTCCCTTATGTTATAGAAAGAGAACTAAATATAAACATGGGGATCACATGGGGATAATGATGCCCTCTTCTACTTTCACTCCTAATGAACAAAATGTGGTGAAACTGGCTGTCGACCATGTCAATTCCTTGCCAGAGAAAACAATGAAACTTCTAGAATCATTCTCTCTCTGTATGGGAACTGGTTTAGTTATGACAAACAAACATCTCTAATTCTGACAGACATTGGCTATGTGCCAAGACCTCTGGCCTCAGGGAATAACCCACACAGGAATCTGAGACATGTTGCAGTTGTGGCGGCCAAATTAATGTGAACTCCTCATTTTAATTTTCTTTTTCTGAGGTAATTTAAAAGGTAAATCTGTCTTTTTTTTTTTTGCTCTTGTTTTTTCATACGATTGGGATGTCTGAAACTAGAATGTATTTTAAAAGTAGCCAATGCTTAACCCACACACTCAGTCTCACTGTCACTATAGCAATAGCCCTCATGTTTGTGGGTATAACCATAAACACTGCTTGAGAGGCAGTGGCACTGTTCTCAAGCTACCACACACTACAGCTGACTCCACCCATCGATTCATCTCCCATGACAGTAATACCACAGAAAACCCTTCATTAGCATTCTCACTGAAACAGGTGTGTCCTGATCATTTCTCTCTCACCTTGGTCTCTTCTTTCTTCCTTTGTGTTAAGTTTAGAGTAGTTTGAGTCTGTCATGAGGTATTAATGGCCCCAGGACAAGATAAATGACACTTAGGAATACATACACACACCTTAAAAATCTCACACACCTTAAAAATCAGAGAATAGGATATTAGCTCACATCCATGTTTGAGTTTTTGGTCTTTGGTTTCAGTGACAGATTTGATTTCCACTGTGCCTTTTGCTCCTGGTGATCATTGCAACACTCAGAGGTTGTTTCTGATACAATTATTAAGTAAACATCAGCTTATAGGGCACACCGCTGGACTGACCAATAGGGTTTGACAATGAGCCCCTCTCCTCCCTCTGCCCCTAAATCCATATGAGCTTATTTACTCAGCCAAAGGGTAGTTTGGACAATGAAAAAAGGGAATGTCCGCTCAATGTTTTGCCTCCAAATGTGATATTTGGCTAGTGAACAAGCAGCCTTCTGTAACCAGTAAAGCTTGTGCCAGATTTGGCCATTGACTCAGTTCATATGTTGAACGAGACTTAAATAGAAAGACCCCTGAAAATGTGTGTGACAGCCAGGCAGCTGGCCACTAATCATTTAATAGATATTACACAGGACAATGCAGACTGTGCAGACAGGATAAAGAAATAGTAAGAAGCATGTGTACTGAAAACAATTGGATTAATCAGTGGTAGTACTGTAGCTGTATTAGCTTCCGTAACTCCACAGTGGTAGCACGCACCTTCCTTTGTGTCTGATTTAATCGTCAAGTGTATTGAGCTGTTCTTAAAGTTTAATTCTATTTTGTCTTGACACTGCATCTCTGCCTTGTGTGCAACGGATGAATATTTGGCTCTTGTATTTTGGGTTTTTGAATGGTGAAATGCTAAGAATTACACAATATAATAAACATAAATATATGTTAAATGTATGTTAGCCAAGTCAGTGTGAGCTAAAGACTGAAGGTATCCTAGGTTTATGTGTGTTGACACATCCATGTAGGGGGCAGCAGTTCAAGGCAGGCACAATTCAATATGGCCCCACGTTTAGATCAATATTAGTATTGGCCCTCAGCCTGTGTCGGTGTCTTTGCCTTACAAAACAGAGCCCAGACTTTTTCAACTGTGTTCAACTATTGTACTATCATGAGACAGTGTTAAAGAGTAACATGTGCAGTATTTACACTTCAGTTATTAAAAGCAGTGGTAAACAGGAATTCAGGGCCATACCCATTCTATGATTCATATGTTTCATGAATATTTACATAACACATTTTCCAAAGACACATCTTTTTTCAAGAACTGTTTCTGTGACATGAGAATGTTTTTTTTAGTTTCTTTGTTTGCTTGTTTGTTTTTCAGCCAGAAGCTTCAATATTCAGAAATCTGAGGCAATGCTCCGGAAGGTAAGACCCTGGCTCTGTTTATTATGTCATTTAATAAGGTCCTCTTCTCCTCTGTGCTGTCTCTCTCTCTCATATTGTATGTCCATATACTGTGTACAAACCTAATCTATCTAATTAATAGTTGTTGTATTGCTTATGGAACATGTTGATCAGAGAGACTAGATAATGATAAGAATGGTGAGATCACTTTCTGGGGCCAGTAAATTGTCACCATGGTGATTGTTTCGTGACAAGGGATTATAGAACACACACACACACCTGTGAGATAATACATTCTTACTATAAGCCTCCTGATCCCCTTCATTACTAGAGTGCAATGCTTCCAAACTGTCCTACAGTAACTGTCCTGGGATTGTGTGTGTGTGTGTGTGTGTGTGTGTGTGTGTGTGTGTGTGTGTGTGTGTGTGTGTGTGTGTGTGTGTGTGTGTGTGTGTGTGTGTGTGTGTGTGTGTGTGTGTGTGTGTGTGTGTGTGTGTGTGTGTGTGTGTGTGTGTGTGTGTGGTTCACACCGACTCGTACTCCTTCTCCCAGGCGCTGTATTTGTCCTTCAGGTTTCTGGCCGAGGGTTTGGTGTGTGTGTGTGTGTGTGTGTGTGTGTGTTCCTTCTTCTCCAAGAGAACAAAAAACAAAAGTGATCTTAATTTACACAGTTCTGTGTTCATTTTCCAGATGCCTTAATACATTCTACCGGCATGAGTACATATTTTAGATGTGTGTAATGCTGTCACCCTCTCTCCTCTGTAGCATCTAGAGTTCAGGAGACACATGAAAGCAGACACCATCATCGTTGACTGGAAGCCTCCTGAGGTACAGCCATGGGGTCTACCACTGTCTTATGCTACATGTATTACAATCATTTGTGTGGCTCTTTGGGCTTCTCTAGTGTGACCAGCGACACCAAGATTGTGTAAGATATGATAGCTGGCTTGACTTTGGAGCTGTGTCCATTCTACTAATTAAACTCTGCGATGCTCCTCAATGGTCCTCAGGTGATCGAGCGGTACGTGTCTGGGGGATTGTGTGGGTATGACCGGGAGGGCAGTCCCATCTGGTATGACGTCATTGGACCCCTGGACCCCAAGGGCCTCCTGCTGTCGGCCACCAAGCAGGACTTCATGAAGACCAAGATCAGGGACACTGAGCTGCTCCGCTTGGAGTGCCAGAGACAGTCTGAGAAGGTACTTACTGTACACGGTTTTCACTCTGTTGTTGTTTTTCTTGTCATCTTAGGTTTACATACAGAATCTTCGTCCACGTCTGATTCTTCACCCCCCCACCCCGTCCCTCCTCTCTTTCCTCCATTCTCTCTCTCAGCTGGGGAGGACCGTGGAGACTATAACATTGATCTATGACTGTGAGGGGCTAGGGCTGAAGCACCTGTACAAGCCTGGTGTTGAAGCCTACGGAGAGGTGAGTCCTACACTGTTGAGCCTGAAGAACAGACCTGTAGAAGAACACCAATAAACTAAATCGACAGAATCAGAATTAAAACCCAAATATTCATATTGAATGGAAGAAGTGGATGTTTGAGGCTGTAACATTGCGTCCACCTGTAACGTTTGTCAAACTCTCTATATGACTGTCTGTAGAAGCACTGATGGACTGTATGTCCCCTATTTGTGTCTCTTTCTCTCTCTCTCTGTCTCTGTCTGGCACCTCCACAGATACTTACCATGTTTGAGGAGAACTATCCTGAGGGCCTCAAGAGGGTGTTTCTAATCAAGAGTGAGTTGTTCTTCTCTGTCTACACACTGGAGAGGTGTTTGTGGATGTGTGTACGTGGGTGTCGGTGTGATACAGTATATCTAAAGTACCCACTCTCTCTGCAGCTCCTAAGCTCTTCCCGATGGCTTACAACCTAGTTAAACGCTTCCTGTGTGAAGAGACACGACGCAAGATTGTTGTTCTGGGAGGTGAGGGGCCTTTTCATTACACAGTATAGAAGTTATAACAAATACACTTGCACACACAATGACCACTGCAAGTTGTACTATACATTTGGTGATTTCTCTTCCTTAAAGGTAAACACCAAAATGGTATCTGTTTATGAGAAGGATCCAATTGTTGTGTTCTCTCTCTCTCTCTCTCTCTTCTCTGTCTGTCTGTAGCTAACTGGCAGGATGTGTTGCGTAAGCACATTGACCCGGACCAACTTCCGGTGGCGTACGGTGGGACTCTGACTGACCCTGACGGAGACCCTTGTTGCCGGACCATGGTGAGAGATAGGGAGGAATAAACAAGGGGCAGGAGACGACACAGCCATTACAATACACAAAAACCTTGTGTGTGTGTGTGTGTGTGTGTGTGTGTGTGTGTGTGTGTGTGTGTGTGTTATGGTTGTAGATAAACTACGGTGGTACAGTCCCCAGGTCGTATTACGTTCAGGATTCCTTGAAGGTTCAGTACGACTGCACTGTGACCGTCAACCGTGGCTCCTCCTTCCAGATAGAGTGTGACGTCACCACCCCCAGCAGCCTACTGAGGTAAACACTTAATATTACATTTAACCCCTGACTGGTTGAATGTGTAAGTGCTGGGGTGGGCAAAATCCTGCACACCCTGTAGCTCTCCAGTACCAGCGCTGGCGCCCCCTGCTGTTGAGTAACCATTATCAGGTGTTCTAATAAAGTTGGAACACTGTATCTCCCCTATCCCCCTCTCATCTCTTCTTCCCCTGTGCTCCTCTCTCCTCCCCCTCTCCTCCCCCTCTCCTCTGTAGATGGCAGTTTGCCAGCGAGGGGTCAGATATTGGGTTTGGTGTGTTCATGCGGACCAAGAACGGGGGGAATCAGAAGGTGGGCGACATGCTCCAGGTGCTGCCCAGCGAACGCTACAATGCGCACCTGGTCCCCGAGGACAGCTCACTCACCTGCTCTGAGCCTGGAGTCTGTGAGTGTACACACACACATGGAGATACAGCCACACACTCACACAATAGAATTTCAGTTGTTTCGTGTGTGTGTGTGTGTGTAATGCTTAGTCAGGATCGTGACTTCATACTCCCTCTGTCCATTCTATTCGTTGTAACTCTGTGTTGTTCTCTCGGTGCAGATGTGCTGTGCTTTGATAACAGCTACAGCATGATGCAGTCCAAGAAGGTGAGCTACAGCATGGAGGTTCTTCAGCCTGACGAAGAGACGCAGAGCCTGAACTAGGCTTCAGCAGGGTTCAACAGCTAGTGATTATCAATTCATACGTACTGTTATGCACAATTATTGTTCTTATATGATTATGGAAATGTATTCATGAACCTATCTCCACATTCTGCTACAAATACCAGACTTGAAAGATAGCATGGTAGAAATAGGGACATAGAGTGTAGTTTATACAGCAGCAGCATTGATATAACAGAAAGCGAAGAGAGAACTTTTCCGATCATTTTATGTCTTTTAATCATTTGTACAAGCATTTCATATCACAACCACTGTCCTTTTACTGTGTGGTTTCATCATATTGTGTGAACAAGTGCTGACAGTTTTCAGCACAGAAGAAGAAACCTCTTTCTAGTACTGTCCAAGTCCTATTTCTGCTTACATTGAACCAATGTACAAAAGGACTGATCCTGGAAATATTGTAATTTAGGATTTGTAGTGTAATGATCAGAATCTGTTCGCAGCTTATCCAGTCTAATTGCTTTGTATTTTCACCAGAGATCCTTTTTACTAATGTTGGTAATTATGTGGAGATATTTAGCAGACATTTGTATTAATCTATAGCAAACATTTACAGCTGACTACACTCAATTTAATTGAAATTAATGTTCAGAGTTTTGTTACATGAGAGATTATAGATACGTGTCTGTGATGTTCATTTGTGATTTTGTTCTCAAAATGTTTCAGATTTGTCCTTATCTCTATTGTGTACATTTGTCATTATCTTTGTTAATTAATTAATAAAGTGGTGGTAAAAAATATATATACACTCACAAAACACTTTATTAGGAACACTATACTAATACAGGGTAGGGCTTCCCTTTACTCTCAAAACAGCCTCAATTCTTCGTGGCATTGATTCCACAAGATGTTGGAAACATTCCTTTGAGATTCTGGTCCATGATGACATGATTTTTCAGGTGCACTTTCAAGGTGTAAATCTCCCATTCTAACACATCCCAAAGGTGTTCTATTGGATTCAGATCCGGTGACTGGGAAGGTCACTGAAGAACACTGAACTCATTGTCATGTTCATGAAACCAGTTTGAGACAACTTTTGCTTTGTGACAGTGCATTATCATGCTGGAAGTAGCCATTAGAAGATGGGTAAATTGTGGCCATGAAGGGATGCAACAATACTCAAATAGGCTGTGGCATTCAACCGATACCAATATATATAATATAATAAAGTGCTCGGTGAGTGTATATTTCCTCAATGTGGCACTTCATTATTTTGCAGGACAAATTCGGATTTTGACCACTGGATGGCAGTGTGGAATAAAAAACGACCATGAGGTTTCCATAATGTAATTTCAGTTTGACAAGGGATCAACCATCTACACGCTTATTACATAAATAGGCTAGGTCACAGCCTTATTATTCCGGTCACAGCAAAGCCAGGGCAAAAATATAAAAGGTCAAAGCTGGGAAAATAAGAACAGGACTTGTGGTGATCAACTCTGAAATTAGCCTACTTATGCGCCGAAATTAGAGTTGTATTTTTATATGAAATATCGTTGTGTATTATTGAATTTAGAATTCACGGAGTGACTGAACTAAAGCACAATTTAAATTATTTCTGTTGATACTGACTATCGTTATGCCTTTGCAGTTGACAAATGCCCAAATCCCACATGAGAGACAGGCCTCGGCTCAAAGTCAAATCCTTTGACCCAGCAGTTGAAGTTGCGGATCACAACTGCTGACCGGACTGACAAATGGTATCGACCTTACTATCTACCCACCGGGCATAGGCTTCAAAGCAACATCTACAGTAGGCTATATGACTGAGGTGCCTCTATAGCCGCTTGAATTCAACATTAAACAATACTGACTAAACCTTTACTTCAAAGCTGAGCTAGTCCATAGTTCTCTCTCATCCCGGACCCTTCTGGAGATGAGCAGAGATGCGGTGAGGTGCAGATGGTGGGGTGGGGTGTGTTTACATAACAAGGTCCGCAGGATTTAGTCTGCCGCATTGCTATAGGGCAGATTTCTGCTAAATGCGATGATGCAGGATGATATTTACTTTATGATATATATGCAAGTATGACATGAATCCTGATGTGTCCCTGTAGGGAATTTGAGCCAAACTATTACAATTCAATGTTTATTCTATAGGTAGGCTATACAGTATTTTGACACAATTACGCTGCGTCGACTCACTTGGCTTATCTATTCCTCACCAAAAACGTGTGTAACCTGGTCTGCACCACTCTGGTTGCAGCACCATCGTCACGTGCAGCTCAGACTCCTCTGCTCCGTGCGAAATTCCCGGACATGCACGCGCACCATATGCGTCATGAATTTGAAAAATAATTGCAGCGCAGTCCCGCGCAGTGATAAGCAGCTACATTATTGTTTCTCAAATTGTCACATATTTCCCAGCATGGTTTAGTTCATGCGATCGTGTGTGTGTGTGTGTGTGTGTGTGTGTGTGTGTGTATGTGCGTGCGCGCGCGCGTGTGTCGGGTACCACTCTACAGTACCTGTCGCGTCCGGTAGGCGGTGCTTAAGATATATTATGGTAATACATGGGCGGAGTCGAGAGATATGAGTAAGTGACGTCACCTCCCAGGTTGCCAGAGAGTGAAACAAACATGGCGACAGAATGGAGTGGGCAGCACGGGTATGTTCTAACTTTAATCGTTTTTCTATGGACTGCAGTCGGAGGAAGGACCGAGACAGGGACATCGAGTGTCAGCAGCAGCGGGAGCCAAGTGCTTGGCATGCGGCTGGAGAGGAGCGACAGTCCGGCCACGACCACTGACGACGGGGTCATACAGGTAACAGAAGAGAGCACCATTCAGCTCCGGTTTTACGGGGTCCAGCTCCACTCAGGCTCTTGGTCACAGATCCGCTTCACGGAACGAGGGGATGACGAGGAAGGGGGGAACAATTATGTTGACACACCAAACAGGACTTGTGGTGATTTCACAAAAGACATCAGCATTGGGACCTACATGAACGTCAGTGGTCGAGGTACGACAGGAGTGCTGAGTATGAACATTAAGCCGCTTCGCAAAAACGAACCGCAGAAGGAGTATGGGCTGTGCATCAGGAGTGAGAACGGGGGCAGATGGGCTCTTCTGGGGGACAGCGATGGAAGGCTCAGGGTGGTAGAAGAGAAGAAATCCCTCCTTCCCTTGTGGCTGCAGATCATCCTCATCAGCTGCTTGTTGGTGCTTTCCGGTATGTTCAGCGGGCTGAACCTGGGGCTCATGGCTTTGGACCCCATGGAGCTTCGCATAGTCCAAAGTTGTGGCACTGAGAAAGAGAAAAGATACGCGAAACAAATCGAGCCCATTCGCAGCAAGGGGAACTACCTGCTCTGCTCACTGCTTCTTGGAAACGTCCTGGTCAATACGACCCTCACCATCCTCCTGGATGACCTTATAGGCTCCGGGTTGGGCGCTGTGGTCGCCTCCACCGTCGGTATCGTGATCTTCGGGGAGATCATTCCTCAAGCGATGTGCTCTCGCCATGGGCTGGCCGTTGGCGCTAACACCATAACGGTAACTAAGTTTTTCATGCTTCTGACCTTCCCAGTGTCTTTCCCTGTAAGCAAGTTGTTGGATGTCTTACTGGGCCAGGAAATTGGCACGGTATACAACCGGGAGAAGCTCGTGGAGATGCTTAAAGTAACGCAACCATACAATGATCTGGTTAAAGATGAGCTGAACATGATCCAAGGAGCCCTTGAGCTCCGGACGAAAACCGTGGAAGATGTGATGACGCCCATAATGAACTGCTTCATGATCCAAGCGGACGCGCTGCTGGACTTTAACACCATGTCTGAGATCATGGAGAGTGGATACACACGCATCCCGGTGTTCGACGATGAACGGTCCAACATTGTGGATATTCTTCACGTGAAGGACCTGGCATTTGTGGACCCGGATGACTCCACTACACTGAGGACCATCACCAAGTTCTACAACCACCCAGTACACTTTGTGTTTCATGACACTAAACTGGACTCCATGCTAGAGGAATTCAAGAAAGGTGTGTGTCTGTGAGGTGATCTAGGTCTCTTTCCTTAATTGTTTTGCTTCCTCTCTCTCTTGTTCTGACATTGCTTGGGTAGGCACTGTTTTTGGCCTCTAACAGATACAAGACAGGCCTAGTGGCCAATGTACACACACACACACACACACAGGATACATGCTCATATGATTGTTCATCTGGTGCATCTATGTGCATGACCCCCCCCCCCCCAAACCTCTGGCTGTGTATTGATAGGTGTATTGATGAGTGGAATATTTCAGCCAAGTTTCCACCACACAGCAGGGGACAAAGGGACAAATGTGACACACACCATGTGACACACCTTGACCAGACTGTCCCAATCTATTTTCATTTAACAGCACTCCAGCCAGGGGTGGGCAACTCTGGTACAGGAGAACCATGGTGTGTGCAGGCTTTCATTACAGTCCAGCACTCACACACCTGGTTCTACTTAATTTACAGTTTTTTTTAAATTGTGTGCCCAGATGCAGGCCTGGTACATATTCCACACAGAAAGAGATACTGATGCGACGATCACAGCCCAACAACCATTACAGCGTTGATGTCGTCATCACAGTGATAAGCATTATGTGACCTCACTCCTCCTGACCTAGTGGGCTAGCGAGCTTTACTCTGCTCTGATTGGCTAAACAGTGGCAGTCTGCAGTGAGAGGTCATGGGATGTGAAATCACTAGTGTGTGTTTGTGTTTGTTTGTTTTGTGAGCTGGGGGGGGGGGGGGGGGTTCGTGTCAGCCATTTTCCGTTTTTTTGTGTTCATTATCCGATTTGTACAGACTGAAACATAGTATACTGTTTTTAGATAATATATATATAATATTTTAGATAATAATATATGACATAACAAGACACACACACAGACACACAGACCTAGAGAAGTACTCTCTGACAGTCTTTTAAACACGAGAGGAGAGGAGGAAAAGTAAGCTAGTGGAGTGGATTACCCCCTTCCGTCTCACTCTACCCCATCCCCCTTTCTTGTCATGCCTCTCCCTCCCTCCCCCTTCTTTCCCAGTCTCTTATCTCATTCTGGCAGTTCTCTCCGTACCTCTGTCCTAAGCTCCTAGTCCAGTCTGGTCTCAATCAGGCTCCTCCTAACCCTCAGCTCTGGGTTGATCAGTCAGAGACTGCTTTGACTGATCAAACAGCATGGAGGTTCTGATGGCTCCGTTTGTTTAAGCAGAATGCTGTCAACAGGGTTGTGGGTTTACATTCTGCATGGGCCACATTACACATACTTGGGTGTTGACCCGAAGTAACTTCAGATGAAAGGTATTCTGGCTCCCTTGGCTCAGTTGCAAAGACTCATATATTGAATGACAGGTTAACTGAGGGCCTACCTTACTAATTGATGCCGGCAGTGCTGGCGGTGTGCAGGTGATAGTAGGCCCCTGCTGACCTTCTCTCTCTCTCTCTCTCCCTCCTTCTCTCTGTTTATGTGCTTACTCCCCAGGCAAATCCCACCTGGCAATCGTTCAAAAGGTGAACAGTGAGGGGGAGGGAGACCCCTTCTATGAGGTGCTGGGATTGGTCACATTAGAGGACGTCATCGAGGAGATCATCAAATCAGAGATCCTGGACGAGTCCGACCTTTACAGTGAGTCACCATGAGTCAGTCGCTATTGGCGCGCGCACACACACACACACACACACACACACACTCCCAACTGTTTTACCTCCTACCACTACTATTATTGAGTTCTACTAACTGACATTATAGCCGACTTTGATAAACAGTGAGAGGAGCCCAAAACATATTTGTTGTCCTCTCCTCTCCTGTTCTCCCCTGCTCTCACCCTCTCTCCCCTGCTCTCTCCCCTGCTCTCACCCTCTCTCTCCCCTGCTCTCACCCTCTCTCACCCTCTCTCCCCTGCTCTCACCCTCTCTCACCCTCTCTCCCCTGCTCTCACCCTCTCTCCCCTGCTCTCACCCTCTCTCTCCCCAGCTGACAATAGAAACAGGAGGAAGGTGGATCCTAATAAGTCTAGGCGGGATTTCTCCGCTTTTAAACACGACGTTGACAGTAAGGTGAAGATCTCTCCTCAGCTGATGCTGGCAGCACACCGCTTCCTGGCTACAGGTGAGTGCTGTACACATACTGAAGACCATTCAGGTGAACCCTGAATCTCCCATGACTCATGTCATTCAAAACAGAGACTCACCAGTCACTCGTTTCTAACTGACAACCTTCCCCTCTCCTCCTGCCACTCTACTATACACTGTACAATACATCTCTTCCCATTGCCTGCCTCTGCCAACCCATTCTGCGTCTCCCCCCCACTCCCCCCTTTCACTCCCCTTCCCCCTGCCTGCCCCCCCCCCCCCCCCCCCCTCCCAGAGGTGTGTCTGTTCAGCCCCCTGCAGATCTCTGAGAAGATCCTCCTGAGGGTCCTCAGGCACCCAGATGTCATCCAGGAGATCAAGTTCAACGACAGCGACAAACGCTCGCCACAGCACTACATCTACCAGAGAGGCAAACCAGTGGACTACTTTATACTCATCCTACAGGTACACACACACACACACACACACACACACACACACACACAAGCTATGTCAAACCAGTGGATAAGTGTATCCTCATCTTACAGCTAGACACACACACACACACACACACACACACACACACACACAGCCCGAAACAGACTATCTCGTCATCTTGGTTGTTAACGGCAATCGATGATGACGTTGTTGACTGTTGAGCTAGGTTGAGAGGAGGGGGTGGGGGTGGGTTAGCACTGGTGCTGCCCCGTCACTCCATGTGGCTGTGGAGGGAGATTCAGGAGCTGAGCACACTGCTGCATGTAGGACACACCTGTTTGTTGGTTGTCGGATGATTCTCACTTCTCGCTCTGTAAGATGGTGTCTTGGAGGTGTTGAGTCCCTCTGACGCGGGTGGTCCTGTCGAGTATGCACACGCACACGCACACGTTCAAACTTGCTCCTTGGTTGTGTGGATTAGGGTCAATGGTGTGATTCTTGTGGTGTGACTCAATCCTATGGCTTTAGCTCTTGAAATGCTTACCACATTGACCCCACACATACACACAGCATACCAGAGGATTGCGAATGTTTGTTTTGTTATGAATATGTATGGTGCGTACAGACACAGCATACCAGAGGATTGCTAATGTTACTTTAGTTATGAATATGCATGGTGCAAAATTGTGTGTGTGTGCGAGAGAGAGAGAGAGAGGGAGACATCTGTGTGGGTTAGGCCCCGGAAAACCTGGCTGGGGGTAAACCTGCCCTTCACTAATATATCCCTCTTACGTAAGAGAAGAGAGGGAGAGAGTGGGTGGCAGGGAGGGGAGGGAAAGAGAGAGTACAGAAGGAAAAGATAAAAGAAGGGAGGAGAAAGAATGAGTGGAGAGTAAAGAAGAAGAGAACAGAGGAGAAGATGGAGTAAGAAGGGAGAGATGGGAGAGAAGGGAGTGGAGGATAAGTGGAGAACATAAGAGGAAATGATAAGAGGAAATGATGAGAGGAGAAGTGAAGAGGAGATCCCATTGCTTTGCTTCCGAGCCAGCATCAGTCAATTAGTCCCTCCCCTGCACCAAGTTGAGAGGGAGGGGAGGCGGGAGAGAGGAGAGAGAGAGAGAGAGAGAGAGACAGTGGGGGTTTCAGAGAAGGCAGAGCTTGTGGAATAATGTAGAATAATTGAAAGAAGAAATAAACACACACACATTATACTGTATATTTTACATTATACTGTACATTTTACACACAACCTTACAGATGTATCGTTACATCACATTCTAGATTTAAACACCCGCAGTGACAGTCAGGTCAAGGTCACCCCTCCCCCCCTCACACACACACACACACACACACACATACACACAAATGTGGAACACACACTCTTCCATCCCTGTGTGCTGATTTGCTGGGGGGGGATTACCCAGCTCACCCAGAGATCAGGGATGAGTCGTGAAAGGCTCATTTATTTTAGGTGTCAGGTCGTGTGTGTGTGTGTGTGTGTGTGTGTGTGTGTGTGTGTGTGTGTGTGTCTCTGTGTGTCTGGGTCAGTTTGAGTCTGTCTATGGAAACAGGTTGCAGCTATTGTTAGCCGTTGTCGTCCTCAGTTTAGTTCTGTGCCCGTGTAGGGGTTTGTATTTGTTAGCTGTGTGAGTGAGTGAGAGAGATGCTCTGTTGTTGACACCTGAGGTGCAGATAGTGTGACTGCAGACACTCAGCATGTAACATGAGCACATCTGCTCTGGTTCCACTGTGTGTGTGTGTGTGTGTGTGTGTGTGTGTGTGTGTGTGTGTGTGTGTGTGTGTGTGTGTGTGTGTGTGTCTGTGTGTCTGTGTGTCTGTGTCTGTGTCTCTGTCATCCCTTGGGGGTGGGGGGTCATTTGGATAAGTTCATCTGGGACACCGTGATACTGGACCCTGTGTGTGTGATACTGCAACCGCAGTAAGCACACCTGGGCTGTGATGTAATATTCATGAGATGGCCAGGAGCCTCTGCCAGCCACAGGAGACATTCTTAACATAGAAACACCTTTTTTTATAGTCACAACCACCTACATAGAAACATACATAGAAATGCAGTTCATAGAGCAGGCAATGATAACACACAGACACTGCAGTACCATCAGTGGTGGAATTTCAGTTAAGTCAATTCACAAAGTGAACTAAAATTAAATTCATGAGTACTGAGTGAATGGAAATTTGAATACGCTATGAAAGTCTATACGTCACAAACTACAGAATGTAAACATAACTGGAGACACTGTTATGGTTGCTAGCAATGGTTGCTAGCAAATGTAAATCTGAGGGGTTTCTAATGAACGGTAAATATGTTCTGATTTTGGCCAACGTTTACTAAGCTTGCAGGTAATTTACTGCAATTTACTGTTATTTAGCTACCGAGCGGACTCTTTTGCTTGCAATCATAACGCTTATGTCTGTCTCCAAAAATGGCGAGTGTCTCCAGTTTTGTTTACATTCTGCAGTTTGGAACCATAGCATATTGCCCTCAACACTGGCTACTACACCGTCAGTCAATCGTTCAGGCCAAACTGCTTATCAGAGGGCTTAGACTCCTCAAGGACACATACTTAGACTCCTCATGGCCACATGCTTAGACTTAGACTCCTCATGGACACATGCTTAGACTCCTCAAGGACACATACTTAGACTTAGACTCCTCATGGACACATGCTTAGACTTAGACTCCTCGTGGCCACATGCTTAGACTCCTCATGGACACATGCTTAGACTTGGACTCCTCATGGACACATGCTTAGACTCGTCATGGACACATGCTTAGACTTAGGCTCCTCGTGGCCACATGCTTAGACTTAGGCTCCTCGTGGACACATGCTTAGACTTAGACACATGCTTTCGTCAATGTTTCGTTGCAACAATATCCTTTGTGTGTGTTTCTCAGGGGCGAGTGGAGGTGGAGGCGGGAAACGAAAACATGAAGTTTGAGACGGGACCGTTCTCTTACTACGGAGTCATGGCTCTCAGCACACCATCCCTGGGTGAGCCAGCCTGCACACACACACACACACACACACACAGGCATACGCACACACACACACACAGGCACACATACACACATAGGCATACACACACACACACACAGGCACACACACACAGGCATACACACACAGGCACACACACACAGGCATACACACACGCACACACACACACACACACACACAGGCGCACACACACACACACCATATGTGATGACACGCTGTCCCTGACTCTATCTCTCTCCCTCTCTTTGCTCAGTCTGCAGGAATTAAGTCACACAGTGCATCCATTATACGGTATAGTTGTGCTTAAATGGTGTTTAAAACATCCAGAGTTGATCAGCAGAGTAGATAAGCTGACTGCTCCCTGCACACTGATGGCGAAGGAGATTCTGCAGACAGAAATGAGATCCGCTCTCCTCAGTTGATGTTGTAAACGGGTAGAAACACACACCACTGACACCCTGAGAGGGGGAGGAGGAGGATGAGGAGGAGAATAGGAGAAGGAGGAGGAGGAGGAAGAGTAAGAGTGTGTGTGGAAAGGGTGCGTGTGTCTGCCAGGAGGAAGATGATGTCAGCTGTAATAACAACACCACAGAGAGTCTCAGTGTGAGTAGCACACACATACAGATAAAGAGAGCAGTGCATTTGGCCACAGGTCACTTTAGCTGTTGTGGTTTAAACTGGAGGGAAAGCAAAGACTGTTGAACACTGGTGACACCTTGTGGTTGGATACCAGTATGGCAGCAGGTCCATATAGAGCTAACTATAGCAGCTACAGAACATTAATATACATACATACAGACATGAGTACAGTCATAAACAAGCAGAGTCAGTTCTAGTGGTTGTGAGCCTTGGAAAATAAGGTAACACCTATTGTAATATGAGCGTGATAGGACAAAAAGTACTATTCTCTTCTCTATCTTGTCTTTCTTCCTTTCTCTCCCTCTCACCCTTTCTGTTTTCCCCCCTTTTTTATCTCTTTATCTCCCACTTTGTTGTAAATTGTTCTCTGTGCTTTGTGTGCACAGTGCGCAGCATTTATGTCTGTTTCCATGTGCTATGATGTGTCAAACGCCTACATGTGTCAAACGTCTGATGATGTCAATGTCAACAAGTCAAGCCCTTCCCATTGGTCAGTCTGTCGCCTCCGGTCAGAAAGCAGACCATCCGTGCGCAGTGAATAATTCTTCCAGTTGTCCCCCCCCCCAGTAATGATGAGTCACCGGTCGCATCTCAACGGTCTAAAGTGGCTTCCTCTCTCGTCTCCTCTCCTTCATCTTCACTAAGCCTGAATGTCAGTGACGTTTTAGGAAAGGAGACGAGGAAAGAAGGACACTTGACGCTTTTGAGTGTGCTTCACTGTACTGTCTGATGTGCTGAGGTTCAGAATGTTCGGGTGCTCCGTGTCTTCAGCGGAGATGCTTCGGGTCAGTCTGAAACTCCAACAGTAACGAGTTACGAGTTAACAAGTAAATGAGAACGTCTCTCTCTCTCCCCCCCCTCCCCTCTCTCAGCCGTCACCCCCCCTCTCTCCCCATCAGTGACGTCCCCCCCTCCGCGACGCCTCTCGCTAAAGAGGTTTTCTCTGTTCTCTCGCTTCCCAGGTAAAGACCCGCATGGGAGGGAGGGGGGGAGATGGGTTCAGTTTGAGCCAACATCACAATTTCGCTTCACTCTCTTCTTCTTTAAGAGCCCTTTTCCAGCAAGTACAAGCAGACTATTGAGAGGTTCACTATTGAGCAGAGACTTCAGTAATATGGGGGTGGAAGTGGAGGATGTAAATGGAACAGCCTGTCAGCTGCAGTTCACTCACCTCTCTCTCTCTCTCTCTCTCTGTGGGCAACTGCGCAGCTCAGTTAGAACTCTGCCCGGCAACTGCTGATGGTGACAAGCTCTGATGCTGACAGAGAGCCCAAATGTCGAAGCAGATCAGTGGGCTTGTCCTCAGTCAGCAGGCCAGAGTAGCACAGGGAGACTAAGCAGAACGAGAAGAGAGGAGGAAGGAACTTGCTGGATGGGGCTCTAGGTGGAGCGTCTCTTCTCCACGACACTGCCTCTCATGTATGACCTCTAACCCCTGATCCTCTCGCTATCTCGTTGCCCCTAACCACTGATCCACAATCAGATATTTTGATCGTAGACTTGTGGTTAATAGCAACTTCTACCTCATGCCCTTACCTGAACCTATCACTGGCCACTCCTCCTCTTCCTCCTCCTCCTCCACCTCTCTCACTAAACACCAATCACCAATCACAACTCTGCCTCTGATCCATTCACTGTGGACCGAATCCTAATTTGAGATCCACGCTCGTAACTTGGGCTTTCACATGCGTTGTATGTTAATGTCAGTGTGACACTTGATCTCATATTAGGTTTTGGCCCTCAGTACATACTTTTAACTTCACCCACTACCTTAACCCCGTACACACCCACACACACATACACACCCACCCACCCACACACACACATACACACCCACCCACCCACACACACACATACACACCCACACACACATACACACTCGAAGCCCTGATGAAGCCCACTTTGCCCCCCACGCTCCCCATGCTGGCCCCTTAGGTCCAGAGACCCTGTCTGGCCAATTAAACATGCAAACGTTCAGCCTCGTTTGCATGGTAAACTTGTCATCTCATAGTTTATAATCTGCATATAACCTCATACTCATCAATAATCATCAATCATACTCAACATGTGGCTTTCGGTGTGTCAATAAGTTGCTGTGTGTTAACATGTTGCTCTGTGTGTGTGCACTGCTGTGTATTTGTTTTGCTGTCTGTGTGTGTGTGTGTGTGTTTGCAGTACAGTACAGAGTCCTGTCTCTTACCCAGTGATCTATACTTAATCAATAATCTAGGTATACCACTGGGCTCATGGCCATTGAGTGAAGTGGTGTCTCATCTTGACTGCCTTCATCTGTGTCTCAATCACTAGTGTTGCAATCACACCCTCCTCCCCCTACTACTGTCTCCATCCCAAGCAATACAGCTCTGTCTCTCTGTGTCATGTACACTTTTCTTGAATTCTGTGGATCTGTGTGCATGTCAGTGTGTGTCGTGTGTGTGTGTGTGTATGGTTGTGAGGGAGTCTGTGTGGGTGTGTCATGTATGTATGTGTGTGTATGGTTGTGAGGGAGTCTGTATGTACGGATTGGGGTAAATTATAAAGGTAAAATGTAAAAGTCCACAGAAAATAAGGGGCAACTATCCATTTTCAGGTTTGTAAATTTGGGTGGGTGGGTGTGTGTGGGTGTGTGTGGCTGTGGCTGTGCATTACCCCTAGTTCAATCTTCCTCTCTCTCCGCCAATCTCAGAGTTCCGTTCTCCGTCACATGGGGGCGGTCTGAACCGTTCTGCATCTCTGAGCTGTACTGACCGTGCTCCAGAATGCGGCTCTGTAACCGCGAGCAACTCGCAGCTCCCCAGCACCCCCTTCCAGTATACGCCAGACTTCTACGTGCGCGCACTCACGGACCTGCAGTTCATCAAGGTAAGACTCCTCCCCCCTGACCTTTAACCTCAGGGCCGTCTCCAGGAGAATTAGACGGCCAAGGAGCACTATTGAGGTCTGACTGTGTCTGAGCTCATATGAGATGATGCTGTACTTCTGAAACACCTTGGGATGCTCACTCTTGTCTCTCTTCTCTCTCTCTCTCTCTCCTCTTGACACTGTCTTTTTTGTCTCTCTCACACACACACACACACACACACACACTCTCTCTTCCTTCTCACTCCTCCTCAGATCACTCGTTGCCAGTACCAGAACGGTCTCCTAGCGTCAAGGCTGGACAGCACGCCCCAGTCCCCTGAAGGCAGTCACTCTCGCCTGGACATCTCTGCCCACCTGCCTCCCATCACCCCACCAGCTACCCGCCCCCCCCTGCCCCTGGCCACCCCACCTGCCAAACGCCCTCCATCCCTCCATCAACCTACACCACCAACCAATCGCCCCAAACCCTTACCCCAAACTGCCACCCCCACTAACCCCAAACCAACCCAGCCCCTTTTTCAACCAACCCCCCCTCCTACAAACCGTACTCCCCTACCTCAAACACCTCCCCCATCCTCAGGTTTAGGTACAGGTACACGTACCCCTCTCAGTCACCCACCTTCCCTCTCATCTCTCCCCGAGCCTACTCCCCCCTCCTCTCTCTCACCTAAAACCGAGGCTTCCCCACCGTCTGCTCGCCCAGAGAATGGGCCGGGAGAGATGGCCACTCTTCTCCACGAGCAGCAGAACTGCCTGGGCCCCCGCAGGCCGAGCTATCCACACACACACACCCATCCCCACTCACACTCTCACCCACACTCACACGTGCACACCATCAGTCACGCACACACAGAGAGCACCATCTGACAACAACCCCTCCAGGGAGGTTTGTTAAGATTACACACACACACACACACACACACACGCGCACATCCACTCCCTTGTGCTTCTCATTGCTCCCCAATAACCGTTTCACAGGAGGATTCTAAGGAGCAGTGCATTGTGGGTACAGTGAACGGGATCCTCCTGTCTCCCCTGTCCCTCCTCGACCTGCCCCCCCTACCCTCCCGACCTTCAAAGAGCAGGAGAACGAGAGAGCCGAGAGACAGAGAACTCGCCACGTAACCCTTGACGGGCTGAGACGGAACCATCACACTCCCACTGTCGTCAACGTTAACTGCTACATCTGTAGCTTCAGGCATGAAACAGCGAGGCATGAAATGTCTGTCTTGCATTTCTCAAGTTCTACGTGTGCGTGTGCGTGCGTGCGTGTGTGTGCGCGTGTGCGTGCGAGTCTGTGTTGTTTGTTATATTAAGTTGGCTGCCGGAACAGCCTGGGATCAGTTTTGGAGTAGGGAGGGCAGTGGGAGGTGGGCTTATTTCACCACAGATACTGCATGTTTGACATCTGTGTTCATTCCATGCACTCGGGTGTTCGATATATAGACGTCTGACCTGTAGTAACCAAAAAAAAAAAAGAATTCTCTAGCCATTTCAAAAGAGAATTGTAGCTACATATATTTATCTATTTTAGCTAGGTGTATACTGTGAAACCCCTCCTCCCTCACACACACAACTTCTGAGCACTACCGGTTGGTCCCCCTCCCCTGTCCTGCATGTCCAGTTTCCACAGGTAACCACAGAGAACAATCTATGACCCCCCCCCCCCCCCCCCCCCCCCGCCTCCGAAGTAAAAAGCATTCTTGGGAGGAAGTTATAGAATCTTTGGTTGTTTGTTTATTTTGTTTGTATGTCCATTTTCTTTCTCTCTTCCAAAGATTGCGACTTCCAAAAACGTAAAGAATGGTTTGTTGTTGAGGAACATAATTGTTGAGGTGTGTGTGTGTGTGTGTGTGTGTGTGTGTGTGTGTGTGTGTTCGTTCGTTCCTCCTGGTTTGGGGTGGAGTTACTGGATGGAGGGACTGACAGCTGTCGGTGTACTACCTACCACCCTCCTGACCAGATGTGAAGTATGTATTATGAATGATATATTATGGATTATTTAAATATAAAGAGTAATGTATTTATTTTGCATAAGATTATTTTGTATATATTTGAGATTTATTTGTATGTAATGTTTTATATTCTATAGATTTTATTTTTTGTTTTGTTTGGACACTTTCATTGGTTCTTGAAAACATCTGTGTACTGTGACAAGTTGCACTCTTCAGATTCACTGACGCTCTTGAATAGAGACACTTTCACCGTGACCAACTCCCCCAGCACCTACACACACACACACACACACACACACACACACCCTCTAACTGTGAATCGAGTTCAGTAGATGTATGATACTAGCTCCATTTCCTATCACCATTATTCCACAAGCTAGCCTTGAGTGTCAGAGACATTGTGGGTCCACATGGAGTGATGGCGATGTCACAAAGGAGTTTAGAATTCCGAGTTTTCATGGCGTGATGTCACAATAGAGTTTGGAATTGAGTTTAACTGTGAGATCATAATCAGTGAGGACATGTCGAGTTTGACCCATATTATGGCAAGAAATAGGCAAGTGAGAGGAGCACTCCACTTCTACGACAATGTCTCTTCGCAATTTGCATAATGTACGTTCACTAAAGACATTCCAAACTGGGGACCCCACAGATAAATTGTGAAGAAATTGTATTGTGTGTGTGTGTGTGTGTGTGTGTATATATATATATATAAATGAAACTGTCCAGGCATGCTAGAAGTAGACATGGGATGTGACAGTGATGTAGAACTGTAGGACTGGTCGTAGTGTTGAATAACGTGTGGGTTCTCATCTGTTCATTCTCCAGGGGTTGTAGGGAGCTCAGACATTAATGCTGCTAGCATGTATTTCTTCCAACATATGAAATTATACTGTAATGACAAATTATTTTGTTGATGATACTATACTGATGATAACAGTGATTTATTCACGCTGAATAATCACAATGCACAACTTGTTTGTATAAGCTACCACTAATTAGACAAACACCTTAAAGCCAGTGAGTCAGAGAAAAGTACAATGTATAAGTTAATATTGAATATATATATATATATATATGAGATATAGATTCCAAAGCATTTTCTCTAGGATTTCTTCCATGGGGGCAAACTTACTTCCTCAATGAGAAGAGTAGCACTCTGTCAGCACCACAGAATTAGAATTAGTCGAACAGACAAATCCCTCAGTCCACAGCTTGTAGGGAATGTCCATTCTACTAATTCTACAGTAATTCTGTGGTCGGCACAGCCTTACACACGACACACACAAACCCTAGGCCTGCCTGCTGGTTCATATAGGTCACATGTAGCAATTGGTCTTACTGGTTTCCAGTTTAGCCACTGGTTGGCTGTAAAACTCCCAGTCTGTGTATTGGGAGTAGTCATGTGAAAACATTGTTCAACTTAGAAATGTTTTATTTATTGAAAATTATATTGTATTTATTAGCTTTAGGCATGCACCTCGAGGTGTTGTGTTATGTGAAATGGGCTTCCATGTATGAGAAACACATCTGTCTATGGTCATTGTGACAGAAGAAGACTGTGTTTAATTCTCTGATTCCTGCTTGTATAATGTTACTGTAAATACTCTGTTCATGAAGAAATGGGCATTTGTGTGATATGTGTGTGATGGAGTGAGAGAGAAGGGGTTGATATGGATCACATGTATAATGTAGCCTCTGTGAGAATACTAACCGGAGAAACTTTCTCTCAATCGATGTTTTACTACTAAGACATTGCATAGCAATAAAACATTGCTCCGATTTCAAATAAATAGCATTTCTGTTGTACTCTCTTGCTACAGGTTTTGAGCTGAAGTAAAGTAGCATTCATAGCATTCTATGTATTGTCATTGGACCTGTTGACCAAAGTCACAGCACTGCATTAGCTTAGCTGTTGTCTGTTTTGGCCAAAGCCCTGTGTCCCCACATTGGTGCCCCCCCCCCCCCCCCGTGTAGACTGGCATTCCTGGCCCTTCAGAGGCCCTGCTGCCGCTGCCTGGAGCCGCCCTCCCCTCTTTCCCCGTCCTCTCCTCCCTTCACCCTGCCCCCCGGTCCCTCCTCCCCATCTTTCTTATCTACTGGCCTTCTCCCCTCACCTGACCTCCTACACTCCCGCCTTCCTGCCTTCCTCTCCTTTCCTGACCTCAAATTATACCTACCTTCCTCCTCTTCCTCCCCTTCTCTCCTTCCCCATCTCTCCCTCCCCTTCTCTCCTGCCGCTCAGAATTATTGAAATTCCTCTGGTATTGACTTATCCAGTGTCCTAAGCTGTTTTTAATGTTGAGAACATTTTAACTGGGATCCTGGCAGGAGGGCCCAGGCTTAACAACAGGTCCTGTAGTGTTGTTTTTAGCACCACACCAGTATGATGATTAGACCTGGTCACTTGGAGGAGGGTTAAAGATTTCTGGAGGTTTTCCACTGTGTATGATTCACCAGTGGATGGTTTAACAGCAGACTGGGAAACTGCCAGAGCCAGGGGTGCCATACAGCTAGCCTTGGAGCCAGACCCCTAATGGGATAGAGAGGAGAACACATTGTCTTTAGAGCAAGAAAACGCTTTGCATAGAATTAGTATCAGTTATATTATTCCATTATTCTCAGAGAGGTTACATTGTCAGCTCAGTGGTTGTTGGATAGGAGAGAGAGTTGTAAAGTTTTATTATTTATTTATTTACTGAAGTAAGGGTTTGGAGTGCTTGTGTCCCACAACTTAAGTGAAATGACTTTCATGTCGAATGACTGATCAGCAATAATTTCAGAGGTAGTGACACGCACTAAATGTTGTGGTAGGTTTTGTTTTATCTTTGCTTTTTTTTTTTTTTTTTTTTTTTTAAAGGGGAGGGTGTTATCGTAAATGTACTGTAACTACTTGTCCACTCGGATTGTTTAACTTAAAGCAATGTGTACATACTGTTTTATAAGGACTCTACTCCGAGTTTGAAACAAGATGACAATAGGGTTAATAAACCTGAGATATATTTCTCTACTTTATCACAGTGTCTCATGCTTTTTTCTTCCCCTTCTCACTGTTTATGCACTGCATAACTCCTGTGTACCTAGATGGCGTCTCCTAGTTCTGTTACGGAGACACAGAGCTGTTCCAAATTGACCCCAGCGATACCCCGATTTGAGAGCTGTAAGTGGTATAGATGAAGTCTGCTCTACAGAGGGCATGTTGGTGCTATCACCATGTTGTTTCTACATATCAATGAGGGGCAACAGCAAGGGAAACACGTGTTTGATACCATTCCTCATTCCATCCCATGCATTATAATGAGCCCGTCCCCCGATGTCTACCTCCACCAGCCTCCACTGGGCTAGGGTGAATGTGGCAGTGAAGTGTGTAGGTGAATGAGTGATGATTAATTACAGCTATTCCACCAAGCACTAAAACTGTGTTTTCATTTAGGTTACATGATAACTTCAGTGTTAGGTTCCAGTTACAGGGATTTACCAATCAGTAGCCACATTGACTGACCACTTGCACTGGTTTTTATTCCAAATAGTTTTGTCTTCGAGGGATATACAGCAGGCCTATTATGCTCTCACAGGGCCCAGCTTTATGTGAAATGCTCCTTGAAGAAAAGACAGATACATTTGTTAGGAAGAGATAAGTTACTTCATCAATAACTTGATTTAGAATATAAAATTAAAGTTCCCAACAGATTCAATTATGCGTCAATATTATACAATATACGATGTGATGAGCTTTACATTTGGCTGAAAGTTGACTTGTTTTCAAGAAACCAAACAAAGATGGGCGTGGCATTCTCCCCCTTTCCGTGCAACACAACAGACATGAACTCACATTGGTCAATTGCTAAGAGGGGCGGTGTATGTGGTGTAGTTGATGGCGAAACTGCCTCCATTGTGGCTCAGATTGAAAGCAGCGGTTTCAAGCAAGCCCATGGATTTTCTTCCCAAAATGGCGACAAGAGTGAAGCAGTTTCCATCTCTGTGCTGTTTGGCTCACAGAACCTCGGTGGGCGGGTAGCTGCAGCACGGACAGACTGTCACATGATTCGCACAGAGCCAGCTGCCTAATTCCAATATGGTGGCCAGCTTGGCAGACCTACGGTTCTTGTTGATGATATTATTGCTCTGCGGGATCAGGTACGGCGCCTGCAGCCAGCAAGCCCCGTGGGTTCTGGGGCTGCGACTGGAAGATCCCGAGGGTCGGGTGTGTATGAAGGAGCGGGTCATCTCAGCACCGCAAGGGGCCTATTTCAAGCTCCGCTTGTTTGGGTCTGAGCTGTTGAATGGGAGCTGGCCGTGGTTAGCGTTCGCTGGAGCGGCCCGGGGGGAAGCTGGGGCCGTGGGAGACGCGGCGGACCCGTGCGGGCAAGAAAGACGCCGTGACGCTGCCGCTTTCCGGGTTATAGGCAAGTTCACGGCAGATGAGGATAACAGCGGGTTGATAACGGTGCATGCGCGTGTGAGCATCTCTGCATCGGGGGGAGGAGGGGACGACTCGACCTACCACCACCTGTGCGTTCTGAGGGGTGAGAAATGGCTATCCGTGGGACCGGACAGGCTGCGTATAAACAACGACGTCGGTTTACCGGCAGATTACATCCCGCCGTGGGGCCTTGCGGTGTTGATTGTGATATTAATCCTGGTTTGCGGGGTGTTCAGGATTCTGAACCTAAGTCTGTTGTGGCTGGATCCACTGGAGTTATACGTCCTACACAGCTGCGGGTCCGAGGAGGAGAAACGGGCTGCCAAGCGCCTGGAGCCCATCAGGAGACGAGGCAACTTTCTGGTGGGTTCTTTGATGGAGCAGGAATATAACAAGTATCTCAAATGACATCGTATTTCTAAAGTAGTTAATTATAGAGGATAGTGTCACAGATGGATAGTTGGACAGATGAATAAAGTTTAATTTGGCTCAGAGTGTAGATATACAGTGACTTATGACATCACTATCTAATAATAATCATCTTCATCTTTACTCTAGGTGTGTTCTCTCTTGTTCCTGTGTGCTCTCGGCCACTCAGTTCTAGGTGTGCTGTTCTACCGGGCCCTGGGCTCTGTGGCCCCTGCTGTTTTCATCAGCGGGTTCCTCATCTTCCTCTTGGCTGAGCTGGTACCGCACATAGTGTGTTCTGGCTATGGGTTCCAGCTGGCGCCAGGCCTCACCTGGCTCGCCCAGGTGTGTATGGTGATCACCTGCCCTCTGTCGTGTCCGCTGGGCCTGATCCTGGACCTGGCGCTTCGGCGTGATGTTAGCACGTGTGGCGTACGGGAGAGAGCTATGGAGATGATCCGCACCAATGTCAATGACCCCTACAGGTGCCTGCCACACACACACACACACATGCGCACAGTCACACGCACACAAACACCCTGATCCATATGAATGTAAGTGTTTATTATGTTAATGGTTGGTACTGAGCAATTGAAGGGGAACAGTCTGGGCAGTGCTTGGACCAGTGACTCTGCAGTGTAGACCTACTCGAGATGTTATACAAGGATCTCTCCATTATCTATGGATACTACTTTACAACTCGGTGGTCGATGGGGTTTATTACCGTTTACATTGCAAAACACTTTTGAGACACTACACTGGTGAACGGTAACCTGAAAGTGTTCTGACATGAAAATACTTCAGTGATCACCATTGTTGTTGCAGTGAGTTCGTGAAGGAGGAGTTTAGCCGCGGCTCTCTGCGCAGTAAGACAGTAGAGGATATTCTGACTCCCCTGAAGGACTGCTTCATGCTGCCCAGCACAGCTGTACTGGACTTCTCCACCATGTCTGAGATCATGCAGAGTGGATACACACGCGTACCTGTCTACGAGGAGGAGAGGTGGGCCCTTCACGTCTTCATAGCAAATTGTATCAAACTGGTGTGCTGGTTTAATTCGTTCCCCCCTCTAGTTACTTGTCTGGTTGAGACTTGGGTAACCGGGTGTGTGTACTCTCTCAGTAGCCAATCAGTGACAGCAAACAGGGAAATCCAAAAACCAGAAGACATTGCAGTCCTGTTGGAGTCAATGTGATACCTCTGAGTGTGTGCTCTGAGAACTGAAGAGTATCGAGGGGAATGATCTAGGTCCAGAGTCGCTGATGGAGATGTGTGGTTCTGCCCAGGTCCAACATCGTGGAGATCCTGTATGTGAAAGACCTCGCTCTAGTGGACCCAGACGACTGCACCCCCATGACCACCATCACCAAGTTCTACAACCACCCTCTACATTTTGTCTTCAATGACACCAAACTTGATGCCATGTTAGAGGAGTTCAAGAAAGGTAAGCGTGCGTGTATAGAGCTGTTGCCAAATAAGATAGTAGTTTCCCCCCAGCGTACGCCGACCTTGGATTTGTGTGAAAGGGCAGAGTTGAGCCCAGCCTTTGATTGACCCTTGATCTGTCCCCCATCTCAGGTAACTCCCACATTGCGATTGTTCAGAAGGTGAACAATGAGGGGGAAGGAGACCCTTTTTATGAGGTGCTGGGATTGGTTACCTTAGAGGATGTCATCGAGGAGATCATCAAGTCAGAGATCCTGGACGAGTCTGATGGCTACAGTAAGTGTGTGTGTGTGTGAGACGGCATGTTTGTAAGCGGTTGAGCCGATGGCTGGTGTTTGGGTTAGCTTCAAGAAGTCAATGGAATTCAGTGAGAGTACAGTTCGTTTGTTTGTAAGGAAATGGTGATCGTTAAACATGACTCTTCTTCTTCTCCCTCCCTCCTGCTTTTCCTGTGTCTTGTATTGACCCCCTGACCCCTGTAGTGGAGATGAAGGTGAAACGTCCGATGGCCCCTCTGGAGATCCCACTGGAGCCTCGTAGCGTCCATGAAGAGTTCTCTCTATTCAAACTCCCCGAGGGGGAACCCAAGATCCGCACCTCACCACAGCTCCTTCTGGCCACACACCGCTTCCTCTCCCGAGGTGGGTGTGTGTGTGTGTGTGCGAAAGAGAGAGCGTGAAAGAGAGAGGTTGAGAGTGACCGAGTCTTACCAGCCCCAACTTATACATGCCTGATAATGGGACCACGTTGTTGGCGTGTGGTTTAACAGTCACAGTATAACAACACGACTAATGGTTACATAGGTTTAACAGAACCGAATGGAGCCAGTGGAAAACAGGCAGTGTATCATTCAGTATTTAATAGGGTCCATCACTGTGTAGTTAAACTGTCTATGGAAGGGTATATTCATTGGCCTTGCTTTGTTTGAGTAGTGACCCTTCTCTGTCCTCTTCAGCTGCTTTTCCAGGGCACGGGTACATCTTTAGCCCGTAACGGTTAGGCTGGTGTTACACACAAGGTTTGGACAAAGTATAGAATACTTTGGTAGCTAAATAGAATGTACAGTAGAACACTGGTAATTTAGACTTTGGTAGATATAATAGAGCACTTTCTTGTTTAGTTTAATTTGGCTCCCACTCCCTGTGCAGGTTCCTGTAGAATTGGGACAAGTATGACGGCACTGTATAATCCCTCTTCGTCTCGTACAGACAGTAACTCTCTCTCTCCCCTCTGACCCACGGCTCCTGTAGAGGTGGAGCACTTCAGCCCTGGGCGCGTGTCTGAGAAGGTCCTCTTCCACCTGCTCCGTCACCCCAGCGTGAACCAGGAGGTGCACTTTGACCCCACGAACCGTCAGAGCTCCGACCACTACCTCTACACACGCAACCATCCAGTCGACTACTTCATACTGCTGCTGCAGGTGTGTGTGTGTGTGTGTGTGTGTGTGTGTGTGTGTGTGTGTGTGTGTGTGTGTGTGTGTGTGTGTGTGTGTGTGTGTGTGTGTTGAATGGGGAAATGCTGCTCTCCTGAGCTCCATCTGAGTAGCTCTTCTTACTAACCAGCCTATCAAAAGATATAGAAGATGCATGACCTCACAATCAATGATTGGTCAAGTCCAGGACATTTACCTATGAGAAAATGGTATTCACATAACTGTTGCCACTTAATTCAGTTCTGGGAAAGTAAAGCTAGATTTGTGTCTGTGTCTGTGTCTGTGTCTGTGTCTGTGTCTGTGTCTGTGTCTGTGTCTGTGTGTGTGTGTGTGTGTGTGTGTGTGTGTGTAGGGGCGTGTGGAGGTGGAGATCGGTAAAGAGGGGCTGAAGTTTGAGAATGGAGCGTTTACGTACTACGGCGTGTCCGCTCTCACAGCGCCATCCTCAGGTAAGTCACGGATCTGCAGAGAGGGTGAATTACCTTTGCTTTATGATTGATGCAAATTATATCAGAAGACTGAGATACCAATTATGGCACTCGATTTGCATGCTGTATCTGAATGAGGTTGCACAATTTCGGAGTAGCGTAGTGTTGTGGGCCTGGTTGCCTGTAAAATCAATATACCATCATCACAGAAATGTGCAGGATACCACAAAGTGTGTGTGTGTGTGTGTGTGTGTGTGTTTCCAGTGCACCAGTCTCCAGTGTCCACCCAGCGTGGCTCTTCCAGAGATCCGTTTGAGTTGGGAGATGCTACAAGCCCGTCCAGCTACTGTCCTGACTACACCGTCCGCGCTCTCACTGACCTGCAGCTCATAAGGGTGCGTGGTTTTGTGTGTGTGTGTGTGTGCACTGTCCGTATTCTCACTGCCCTCTAGTCCATACAGTTCAGAAGAAATACAGTACAGTGTGTTTGACCGACAGTGTTTGTGTCTCTCTCCCAGGTGACACGCCTGCAGTATCTGAATGCCCTGATGGCGTCGCGTGTTGCCCAGAGTCCAGACCCCCCTGAGATTAAGATCTTGCCCAACAGCCAGACTAAGCTGCTCAACGAGAGAAACACTACACAAGGTACTGCCCTCTGCCCAGACCCCCTAGTGTCCCTCTCACCCCTCCCTCCATAGCCTTTCTTCCATTTCTATGTCTCTGGTTTGAATACTCAACCAGAAGCAGACTTTTACAACTACAACTTGATATCTGATCTGAGAACAAACAATATTAGGCTGTTATTAATAGTTTGCATTTATAACTAAGTTGTCAGAGAGAGCTGGTTTAGAAATAATACTGTTGCTTATCTCAGATCCTGAAGCTGAACTAAGTATTTTCTCTCTTTTTCTTTTTTTCTTTTTTTCTTTTCTTTTTTTTCTTTTTCTCTTTCCTCCCTGTCCGCTCTCCTCTCTCGGTCCTCTGGCCACTCCAGAGTTCGCTGTAAACTTTTCATTCTTTGACACCATTGAGAACTACTGTTAGTGTTCTGTGTGCATGAGGTAAACAAATCACAGTCTAGTCTCTCAGTAGCATGACACACACACGCACACACACACACACACACACACACACACACAATAGTCAGGACATGTTGAAAGGGAGTGTGTACATGATGCTTGGAAAGAGCAGAGCTGCAGCACCAGTGGCTCTTGTCTGTGTCTCACTGCACTTGTGTGTCCTGTCCTCTCTGCCTCTCTCATCCCTCCTCTCTGGTATGTATGGAGAGCTATGAGCCCTTATTCTCCAGATAGATACCCACGTCTCTCATCCATCACTGTGTACACCCCCACAGGACTGCTTGAGACTGCATGTTGGACTGTCTCTGTTGATGACAATGGAACCGTCTTTATGTTGATTCCCTCCGTTTGTATTGCAACAGAGCCACATACACATCACTAGACAGAACAGGAACCCTGCTGTCATAGTAGGCTGCATTATGACCTCATAGTGGGTGCCATTCTGACCCATAATGGTTTGCATTGTAATGTCATTGTGGTGTCATCCCCCCCCCACTCACCCCACCTCTCCTCTCATTGGCTTGGTTCTACAGGTGGCAGTAAGGCCCAGGAGGAGAGTTCCACTGAAGAGGAGGCTCATGGATAGTGCAGTTCTCTCTGCCCTCCGTCAGAGCTACATGTTACTCCAAACAATCAAGCCACAGGAGGCTTTATTTGGAATAGACCTTTATTTTGTATCAACAGAAACTCCACTTATCTCTGGAATGTAGCGATTGAGCCAGGCTGGTGCGTGCGTGCGTGTGTGCTTGTGCGCGTGTGTGTGTGTGTGTGTGTGTGTGTGTGTGTGTGTATGCATGCATCTGCTTTATTGCTTTCCACAGCTCCACCAGTTGTTCCTTTCGTGTTTTGCATTGAATCTCCATTGACATTATTTTCAGATGTACACTGCATTCGGAAAGTATTCAGACCCCTTAACTTTTTCCACATTTTGTTATGTTACAGCCTTATTCTAAAATGGATTTGTTTCCTCATCTATCTACATACAATACCCCATAATGACAAAGCCAAAACAGGTTTTTATAAATGTTTGCTAATTTATTAAAAATAAAAAACTGATATCACATTTACATAAGTATTCAGACCCTTTGCTATGACACTCGAAATTGAGCTCAGGTGCATCCTGTTTCCATTCATCATCCTTGAGATGTTTCTACGACTTGATTGGAGTCCATCTGTGGTAAATTTAATTGATTGGACATGATTTGGAACACAAACACCTGTCTATATAAGATCCCACAGTTGACGGTGCATGTCAGAGCAACAACCAGGCCATGAGGTTGAAGGAATTGTCCGTATACCTCGGAGACAAGATTGTGTCGAGGCACAGATTTGGGGAAGAGTACAAAAAAAATTCTGCTGTATTGAACGTCCCCAAGAACACAGTAGCCTCCATCATTCTTAAATGGAAGAAGTTTGGAACCACCAAGACTTTTCCTTGAGCTGGCCGCCCGGCCAAACTGAGCAATTAGAAGGCCATCGTCAGGGAGGTGACCAAGAACCCAATGGTCACTCTGACAGAACTCCAGAGTTCCTCTGTGGAGATGAGAGAACCTTCCAGAAAGACAACCATCTCTGCAGCACTCCACCAATCAGCCCTTTATGGTAGAGTGGCCAGACGGAAGCCACTCCTCAGTAAAAAGCACATGACAGCCCGCTTGGAGTTTGCCAAAAGGCACCTACAGTGAAGCATGGTGGTGGCAGCATCATGCTGTGGGGATGTTTTTCAGCGGCAGGGACTGGGAGACTAGTCAGGATCGAGGGAAAGATGAACGGAGCAAAGTACAGAGTGATCCTTGATGATAACCTGCTCGAGAGCACTCAGGACCTCAGACTGGGGCGAAGGTTCATCTTCCAACAGGACAACGACCCTAAGCACACAGCCAAGACAATGCAGGAGTGACTTCTGGACAAGTCTCTGAATGTCTTTGAGCAGCCCAGCCAGAGCCCGGACTTGAACCCAATCGAACATTTCTGGAGAGACCTGAAAATAGCTGTGCACCGACACTTCCCATCTAACCTGACAGAGCTTGAGAGGATCTGCAGTGAAAAATGGGAGAAACTCCCCAAATACAGGTGTAGCAAGCTTGTAGCATCATACCCAAGAAGACTTGAGGCTGTAATCGCTGCCAAAGGTGCTTCAACAAAGTACTGAGTAAAGGGTCTGAATACTTATGTAAATCGGATATTTCAGTTTTTTATTTTTAATAAATTAGCAAACATTTCTGAAAAGCTGTTTTGGCTTTGTCATTATGGGGTATTGTGTGCAGATTGATGAGGGGGAAAAAATGAATGTAATTCATTTTACAATAAGCCTGGAACATAACAGAATGTGGAAAAAGTGAAGGGGTCTGAATACTTTCCAAATGCACAGTATAACCTTTAAATTTGTTGTGTGTGTGTGGTGCCTCTGCCCACAGTTGGAATCCAGCCTCCCTACCTTATCGTTACATTGCCTGTTCCTTTCCGTTAGCTTTGTCTGGGTGCCAAAGTGACTCACCTCAACTCCTAATGTGTGTATTCAAGTCCGTCCATTAGGCTATAGGTGATGCGTTACACAGATGGTGGTCAAAAGCTGATTTGCACTGATGTGTGCACTGTTGTTGGCTTTTTTAGCGATTTGCTTTAGTGGTACGTCCAATGATTCTCTATGTACGCTGCCACATATCAGTTGGATTATACATATTTGTATGTACAGTACAGCGAAATATGTTTCGCCTCATCATTTGTTTTTTTCCTGGGTTTTTTACCATTCAGTGCTAGTTGATCTTTGGTGCATAGTCTGTATGGACTAAGTGGTGAGACTGTTGCAAAGTGGCCTGAGATCTGTCTGCTTTAACCAAACATAACAACAACAAGGAAATTGGCTAAAACAGACAGATTTTTGGCTAGACATGATCCTGGGTCCATTCCTTTACACAGTCAGCCATAAAGCTTGCAGAGAGAGTTGGGACCAATTCCAAACTGACTTCTAGCACCTACATCCTCAGTACTTGTGTAGTGATGATAGGAATGGATGGGTGTAAATTCCACCTAGCCTATCAGAGGGCAATGCGGTGCTGCTACCAACATTTCCTACACCTATCCAAGCCCTTCAGATCTACTTGAAGTGCCTTGTGGTACTGTCTAGGGATCATTTTGGACAGTTAATTTGTTGCATGTGTTTTGTCTGAGTGAGGGAGATGCAATCTTGGAGTGGTATAGTGCCCCAGGTCTTCATGCCCATGTTCAGTATAGGTCTGCCCTCTACCCTCTGACAGGGAGTGCCAACTTTGACCCAGCCTGTATTCCTCATGCATTCCATTTGTTTGGCCAACGAGATTCATGAAGGTGTGTGTGTGTGTGTGTATATCTAAAGCACCTTGTTAATTATCTCATCATTGCTATGCCAATAGGTTGAGTTGCATTAACATTCCAGTGTGTGTGTGTGTGTGTGTGTGTGTGTGTGAGACTGACGATATCTGTATGACTTTTCGTGCATGTCAGTCAGTATTCAGTCTTAACGGACTCCTTCAGGAAACTCCATTACCCATGTAACAGTTGAACTAACTGTTTATGCAGGGAAAACATCTGTCACCAACTGTCCTATAGAGGCTGGAATTTTAGAGTATGGCCCGGTCTTAGAAAAAAGCCTCTCCTGGCCCCTGCCTCCTCTCCTGGCCCCTCCCCCCTTGATGATTTCACATATAAAAGAACCAGATTAATGGCAAGCAAAATAGTGAAGACTCCTCCTAGCCTTTCAATCAGGTTAGGGGAACTTCTGCCAAATTGCTAACACCTATCCTATTCATTCAGATTTACAAACCCCAAAAGGTTAGCAGCAAGGGGAAGAGTCTACGCAGGGGTTATTTGGGCTGGTTGGGCTGAGAGACTCTCCACCATGCTTCACAGTGGGCCTCATAGAGGTTGGTCTCGTAAACGCCATGATTTTTGCCTCTGTTCTTCTAATTCCCTCTGGCTGATGTTTTTGTTTATTTTATCTAACATTGTCAATTACAGACATGCTAATTGAAGACATATTCTTCAAGAGAAATGATTAACTGTGTGATTCAGAGTAAATATTTTTCAGCTGTTTAACTATATTGTAACTGTTGGTTCTGTTGTATTAAGTCCATTTATATTGTATCAAGAGACTGAATGTATAATGTAAAAAAAGTAATCCTTACTTGTGATATTTGTTCTGATCGGGAGAAATGTTGGGTTTTTGATGGGGTAGAGAACTGTATATTAATATATAAATACTTATATAGAGAGAATATAAATCAAGGATGTAGATTAAGCTTGTAGTTTTAATCTCAGTTTTCAGGTACACAGCTAGAATACTGTTAGCAGTGAATAAAATAAAATGAAAATTAAGTTTGACCAGCTCTTCTTTTTAGATTTTGTTTTGTACTGAATTTCTCTTCATTTATGGAATGCTGACAGTTGTGGGTGCATTTAAACCATTGTATTGGAACACTTTGAATAATTCAACAGTTTCCTAGGAAATAAACTAAATCCTGTAAAGCTGTGTTCTCTTTGTGGTTTTTTACTGCAGCAGAAATCTGCAAATGGTCTTGTTTTCTTCTCTTTTCCATTCAAAAACTGACCAATAAAAAAAGTGTAATTTGATCACATGTATACCGCATCACTCAGTTGGTAAGCTAATTTATAGAATGGCAGTCAGGCAGTGCACAAGGAACGGAGAGGTCTTCAATATGATAGCAGAGCTGTACCACTAGAGGGACTTAAGCTCTCTTACCTAATGAAGTATACACACTAATCTACTGTATATGAAGTATGTGTGTGTACTGATGATGGATTGTATGTGTTGTCTCAAAGCACTACCAGGCCAACACATTTACAGTGGTGAGAAGTGTTTTGAAGTTGAACTTTATTTGTTCGTGCGTGAGGTTTGGCGTGAGGTTAGACATATGTGTGGGTGTTAACTTCCCTTCTGGGGAAGTTACAGAGGTAACTTCCCCAAACATGGCTGAGCATGCTTTAGGGGGATGGAAAGAAAGTATTATGTTGTGGTGTAAAATGGTTGCTGATGCAACATTTTCAGTTCTCACATTTCCTCATAATGTTTTTTACAATCAGCTGACAGCAACATTTTTTTAAAATAAATGTCAGGAAAACCATGTGCTTCAACTTGTGCTTGTGTTTCTTGGTAAAAAAAATATGAAATACACGTACCTGTATTACACATGAAGAGACGAGGAAGTCCCCCAGTGCTGGTGAGATAGGTGGGAGTCTACTGCTGTCATATATTGCATACATAAACTCATCTGTTATGTGTTTATAGATCAATTCAGATGAAGGAGATGAGATGGAATGGAATGTCCTACAAAGAAATGTTCTAAATCGATGACTTCTTGTAGTCTGTACCCTCCCCAAAGGGTTAATTATGAAATCTCCACTCAAGCCTGGTTACAGCTGACCTACAGTCATGAGAAAAAGTTAGGACACCCCCCAAAATATTAAGTTATTCTCTTAAAAATATGGACATATCAATATGTTATCTTCTTTCTAACAATGTCTATAGATAAAGGGGATGTAATTGAACAAAAAACTATGAAAATGTAACTTTGTAATCATTTATTTAACAAAAAATTAACAATAATGCCAATTCCTACTGAGGAAAAAGTTAGGACACCCTATGCCCTAATAGCTAGTATTGCCCCCCTTGGCTGAAATAACCTCAATTAGACGTTTCTTATAACTGTCTACAGGTCCCTGACATCAATTGGGAGAAAGTTTTTCCCACTCGTCCTTGCAGAATTCTTTCAGCTGTGTGATGTTCGAGGGGTGTCTTGCATGCACAGCCAGTTTCAAATCAATCCACAGCATCTCAATAAGATTAAGATCCGGGCTTTGACTTGACCATTCCAGAACTCTCAATTTATTTTTCTTGAGCCATTCCTTGGTAGATTTACTGAAATGTTTTGGGTCATTGTCATGTTGCATGGTCCACATCTGCTTCAGCTTCAACTTTCGAACAGATGGTCTCACATTTTCCTCAAGCACCCTCTGATACAATACAAAATTCATAGTGGATTCTATGATGGTGAGCTGACCAGGCCCTGCTGCAGAAAAGCAGCCCCAAACCATGACATTTCCACCCCCATGCTTCACAGTTGGTATGAGGTTCTTGTTCTCAAATGCTGTCTTGGTTTTGCGCCAAACATGTCTACTCTTACTGTGCCCAAATAGTTCAACTTTGGATTCATCTGTCCAAAGCACATTGTTCCAGAAGTTCTGGTCTTTCTCTAGGTGTTCTCTGGCAAACTTTAGTCTTGCCCTGATGTTTTTTTTTGACAGCAGGGGTTTCCTCCTTGCACACCTCCCATGTAATGCAAACTTGTTCAGTCTCTTTCTTATGGTGGATGCATGTACTTTGACATCAATTGTGGCAAGAGATACCTGTAGGTCTCGTGATGACATTCTGGGATTGTTGGAGACTTCTTTAAGCATCTTTCGGTCAGCTCTTAGGCTGAACTTGCTTGGGCGGCCTGACCTGGCCATGTTGGTGGTGGTTTTAAATGTTCTCCACTTGTAAATTATTTTCCGGACAGTGGAATGGCCAATTTCGAATAGTTTGGAGATCTTTTTATATCCCTTCCCAGACTCATATGCATCTACAATTTTTCTTCTGAAGGCCTCAGAGAGCTCTTTTGATCTCGCCATGGTGATGCAACTCACTTCAACAATCAAGAGCAAACCAAACTAAATATCTGAGGTTTAAATAGGACAGGCTCCTCCAAAATCCTCTGTAACGCTGTTCTAATCATTTACACCTGATGTGGTGCTCTTTATTATAATTTTAGGCATTTTAAGTGGAACTAAATGTGGGGGTGTCCTAACTTTTTCCTCACAAGAAGATTGCATTTCTATTAATTACATTTTACCAATCATTTTTTAAATAATTTGTTTCAGTTGTATTTGTTTAGTTATATTACCTCAATTTTTCAATATTGTTCAAATGAATATCAAATGTCCATATGTTTGAATATGTTGAAGAAGACAAAGGTTTTCATAGGGTGTCCTAATTTTTTCTCATGACTGTATATGAGTAATAGTTGAACTGTGGTAAAAACACAGATTATATCTTTCACCTTCTACCCCTCTCTGCATTACAACCGCAGTTCTACAAACGTTCAACAAACATTCAACATGTCCAACCATTCTGTGTGTTACATTCTGTGTGTAACCTCAAGGAAATCCCCAACTTTCTAATTTCTCTGACGCACAATCTGATATACCAGAAAACACAGCTACTCCGGCAGCCCTCTCTGATGCCTACTCCTTTTCTCATTCCCCTAGACTCTCTGGTCGAGGGGGAGGCACAGGACTACTCATCTCACCTACGTAAGTGGTCACATAATGTACTTCTCCTGTCACACCTGTCCATATCCACCTTCGAATTCCATGCTGTTTCTATCAAACTTCACATTGGCGTTATCTATTTTCCACCAGGTCAGCTTGGCCACTTCTTAGATGAGATGGATGTCCTTCTCAGCTTCTTCCCTGAGGACGGTACACCACTCTCACTACTGAGTGACTTCAACATCCAGTCAGAGAAGCTTCGCTCGTCTGGAGTACTTGACCTTCTCTCCTCCTTTGGCCTTACCCTGTCCCACTCTCCTCCGACTCATAAAGCGGGCAATCAGTTCAACCTTGTCTTCACCAGATCCTCCCATACCTCCACCCTTACTGTTAACCCCTCTTCTAGTTTCTGATCATCATTTTGTATCCTTCTCCTGGTATCCTTCTCCCTTCCCCTCAAATCCAACCCCTCCCAATCAGTCTCTACCCACACTGTATCCTCTCGTTGCAACCTGCGTACACTCTCCCTCACCGCTCTCTCTTCCTCTGTCTTATCCTCCCTACCCTTTGTTGAATCCTTCTATCCACTGATGTAACCTCCTCCACCCTTCTATCCACTCTTTCCTCATCCTTCGACTCTGTCCACAGACCTCAAGGCCAGCACGATCCTCTCCACGTGCTCCTTGGCTGTCTGAAACCCTGCAAGCTTGTAGAATAGGGCTCAGGGCAGCTGGGAGGAAATGGAGAAAAAACGGCCTCCCTGATGGCCTACAACATTATCTCTCTCTCCCCCTCAACTATATCTCATCTGCATCAGCTGCTAAAGCTTCTTACTACCATTCCAAAATTCAATCCTCTGCCTCTGACCCAAGGAAACTGTTCTCCACATTTTCCTCACTCCACAAACGTGCTGTCTCTAACCAACTGTCTCACTACCTCCTTCAGAACAACCTCCTTGACCCTCACCAATCCGGCTTTAAGACTGAGCACTCTACTGAGACTGCTCTCCTCTCCACTCTGTTCGAGCTTCCTCCCTCTCCTCTGTTCTCATTCTTCTGTCTTCTGTCTGCTGCAATCGACACAGTAAACCACCTGATCCTTCTCTCCACCCTGTCAGAACTGGGCATCTCTGGCTCTGCACTCTCCTGGTCGCAGATTGAAGACCCATCTCTTCAGGCTACATCTTAACTGTCCCTCCTAAAGACCTCTTCATCCCCACTACCCCCCTGTATAAGTTTATCTCCTGTAAATAAATTATTAATAAATTAAAAAAAAGTAAAATAAATAAATATATTATAATACATTTTTAAAAAGTAATTCTTCCTTCTTCTAGCATTGTGACTGCAAATAGCCCCTGGTCCTAGCATAGATTACTTTTTCTTATGATGACTGATGGATAGATGATTCACTTACTTAGACAAATGTATTTGTTGTAAGTCGCTTTGAATAAAGGCGTCTGCTAAATGCCATAAATGTAAATGTAAATTAACCCTATTATTACTCTTGTGTTGCTGCAGTTGACTAGTAGCATTGTGAACAGAACAATGTCCTACAAACCAAAAGGTTGGGGCTTCAAACCCCAAATGCTGTCATAAAAAACTGTGTTTATTCGGTTGTGATGCATGGAGAAAGTACTCATATAGCTTATTTCAATGTTAAGTAAAGCATTCAAGTTCTATTAATGTAATGATATTTTTCACTTCCCTTTGGTTAGGAATCAATAGGCAACCTTGTTACAATACTGAATCATCTCAAATAATGTAGAAAACGTTTCTTTACAGTCCACATGCAATCTTGTCACAATATTGTGTGATGACCATCAAATGCAGATTTTCAGACCCTAACCCTAACCTGTATTTACGTAAATAGGCAACATTTTCAAAACTATTATCAACTGTGAGATGGTCTGATGCTGACCGTCAGCAGCCAGTGTTAAGAAGACGTTAATTTTCAACCCATGGTAAACAATGTAGCAACGTTGGATGATGACCATCAAACGGCAACCATAAACCAACATGGTATCATGGTGTTACCGCATTCTACTGTGCAACGTTTGGTTTTAACGTTGTCCCACAGTTATTTTTCATCGTCTATGGTTGGCACAAGACAGTGAATCAACATCTTTTTACATACATTTATACAATATTTTGATTTAGGATTGTTGCACCATACCATTTTCAGTCACAACAGATTTACAACGATATAACCAAAATCCAATGTTAAGACAATGTTGTTTTTTCTAAAATGCCCACGGCGATGGCATTTACAAAATTACACTGATTGGCCCTTTTTTACCTCAAATCCGTGGACTACCTTAAAACTAAAAGACTGATGAATGAATCAAATAAGCAGTACACATTCCTGTAACTTTTCAGTCACACGTCTGAATAATTGTTACCAATTCACACAAGGAGTGACACTACTTAATTCATTTACATTTATGGCATTTAGCAGACGCCTTTATCCAAAGCGACTTACAACAAATACATTTGTTTAAGTAAGTGAATCATCTATCCAACAGTCATCATAAGACCACGTAATCAATGCTCACACCAGGGACTATTGGCTGTCGTTTATTTTTTTTTATTTTTTTTTATTAACAGGAGAGAACTTGTACAGGGGGGTAGTGTCTGTGTTTTTGTATTGATTGTATGCCTGCATGCTGCTCAAAGCATTTGCTCATCAAGTAACATCGTTTTCTTATATTTTCTTTCTGTGAAGTATGAGTTTAAATGTGCAATATAAATCGCCACTTCTTTTGAGTAGAGAGATGGGGCTTGGAAATTCATTCAAATTCACACGAAGGTTAGGGTTAGGGTTAGGGTTAGGGTTTGTAGTGGGACTTTCCCTTGCTGAGCATTTCCTCTAAAAAGTCGTTGGCGTGTTCATTTCAGATCAGTTTAAAAGAGGAGCCTAATCCTAATAGATAAACTCGCGTTGAAAATCTAAAGGTATTCAGGAAAGACTCAAGGCTATCTAAAGGTAAGAGAGCCAAGCAAAACATTATATATATATATTTCAAGAAGTCGAAATAGGCCTAATATTTCGATAATTAAGTCAAAATATTTCGAGAAAAGGGTCCATATTTCGCGAATAAAGTCGAAATAATATTTTCCGAAAGAGCCTTAACGGTTAAATTAAGTGCTAGTATATTCCATGCCTAACTTTATGCACTGCAGCTCATATAGATTAGGTTTAGCCTATGTCATAGCCAGCCAATTGGAAATACATATTGACTTTATTCTCGATGATTCTAATGTTACACTTTGAAAAAGGTTTCTTCACCGAAACGTCAGTGATTTTCTTTTCTAATTTCAGAACGATGTGCGACAAAAGGTTCGATTTGTCACAGGCTCTGGAGAGGTAGGTTATTATTAATTGTCAGAAAACTAAACTACTACTATACATTAATATCAATATTATTTATTTGAGTGTGTTTACAGCTTCGCACGCAAAAAATTTTTTTATTTTCAATTCATTTTCTGAAAGTTATTTGACCCGTTATGAAGAAAAATAAAAGTTGATTCGTGTGAACTTGATGGATTTCTAGACTAACCTGCAACGTAATAACGAATCGACTGACATTTGTCATTCATAATTAATTACGTTTCTATTGCAGTTCTTCTGACTCGGACAGTAGACCTAAGGAATTTGATATGAAACACTGCTCCCAAGAGGCCAAGGTAAGACACTGCGTCATACCAAAAACGGATGGAAATGTAAAGAGAGCAGTAACTGTATACAATATGAGAAACATGAATTGTCAATGTTGGTGTGGTGTTGTAGTGGGCTTTAGTGGTGGTGTTGATGTGACAACTAGGCCTGTCATCATCACAGGCTGGCACAATTAAATGTGGTAGTAATGTGATTGATAACGTGTGAGCTGGTGTGTTTGTAGGGTGTAGGCTTGGAGGAGGAGCAGTTCCTAGACTGTGACCTGCATGCTGAAGAGTTTTGTAAGATGAGCATGCGGCAGGTGGCTACCCTGGTCATGGTGCTGCACAGGATGAAATGCGAACACACGCCTCAGAGCTCCGAGTTCACTGATGACCAGCTCTACTCCATCATCATGGAGAATCTGGTGGAAGGTAGGCTACCACAACATTACCCTCAGTGTCTCACTGAGATATAGAGTTTGGTAAACTCTCCTTAATGTTGGCACCAAACTGTCCTAACTCTCTCTCTCTCTCTCTCTCTCTCTCTCTCAGCAGAGAGTGTGGTCGTGAAGGTTGAGGAGTGTACAGTGCATGCAGAAAGGAGAGAAACGTATATACGAATGAGAGGAATGACACAGTGCTCTCTGCGCGATCGTTACCAGAAAGACATGATCTACTTTTCTGGAGCTGTTGAACTGCAGGCCATCACCCTGCAGGGAGGCACACAGGAGCGGAAAGGTAGGTTCATGCTAACTATTGTCATTGATTTACCACAGTCATTGTTTGCATCACAACAATATTGTATTCTCCCTGAGAGTCAACATACTAGGTCTTATGCCAAGACGTTATGCCATAGATGGTAATGCAGCCTGTATTTTGTCCTCTTTCTCTTTCAATTCAAAGTTGCTTTATTGGCATGGGAAACATGTTAACAACACCAAGCAAGTGGCATAAACATAAACGAACTAAACAAACTTCTCTCTCTCTCTCTGAGGGTGGGACTAGAGATAAAGCTGGAGATGAATGGGGCGGTATCGGTATTGGGGTTAGGACACTGAGGTCTCGGTCCAAGAGACATTGTGAGAATAGTTGTGAGTTGTGTAAAGTATTTTTGATTGTCTGTTGACGTTCTCTTTCTTTTTTGTTCTCTCTCTCTCTCTCTCTCTCTCTCTCTCTCTCTCTCTCCCTGTCTCTCTCTCTCTGTCTCTCTCTCTCTCTCTCTCTCTCTCTCTCATTCTCTTTCTCAGTGAAGTTTAATCTGTCCACATATCTGAGTGCCCGTGCCTCCACTCAGGGCAGGGTAATTGCCTTGACAATCGCCAATACCAACTGGAACCTTTCCTGCTGCATGAAGAAAGGCTCTCCCACCCTACATCTGGAGGTGTGTACATATAACACACATGCACGCATGCATGCATGCATGCACACACACACGCACACACACATGCACGCACGCACGCACACACACACACACACACACACACCACACATACATGCACCCACACACCACACACACAGACACAGACACACACACACACACATACACACACACACACACACACACACACACACAGACACACACACAGACACACACACTTGGGCCTACCCTCACACAGGTGTGTGTACAAACTCATACTCATGCCTCATCACCCTAGGTGTTGTAACTAATCAGATAGTATCGTTTGTTGTATAGAATAGTATCGTTTGTTGTATAGAATAGTATTGTTTGTTGAGGGATTAGCGGTCTCATTCAGTTCGACAAATAAATGATCACACCAGTGCTTTTACACATCAAATTCATTGAACATACACTGTAACAATGCAAGTCAGGTAACCATGACAGTAGACAAAGACAGACAGTAGACACATGGGTAATATAAAGTCTGTTTATCTCTCTCTGCCAGGTGTTTAATGAGAAGGAGTTGAAGGAAATCAAGGCCGCGGATGACCTGGTTCGCTTCCTGTTCTGTAAGAGGACAGGTGATATGTCGCTGGACACCTTTGAGTCAGTCAAGTACCCGGGATGGTACATCAGCACCTCTCTAGAGGATCGTCTACCTGTGGAGATGTGTCTGAAAGGCACTGCCCACCGCCTCACCTACTTCAAAGAGACTGAAGACTGATGTTACTGATTATAACAATAACACATTAACATCATATATAATGATAATGGTATGCATTTGTATAGCATCCCATAACCACCTGTATCAGCGCTTAGGGGCACCCCTGCTCCTAGCAGTCACCTGTTTGCTTGGTTGTAGGGACTCTTTATTGCCACCAGGAGGCGCTGTTTTGCTTCTCTCCAATGCTCAGAAACCCTGCTGTTAACTCTCAAGAATGGTCTATTTTTTTTTACCAGACTCTCTGTGAAGTAGATAGGGAAGTTGTCATTGCTCAGAAGCATAGCATAAAAATGGCTATAGTTTATTTTAACAATGTTTAGTCAAATTCTGTTAATACTTAATGTGTTTCAAAAGGTAAATTCATATTGAATTTTCAATGTTGTACATCATTTTATGTGGAATGGTGTACAATAGAATGGGATTGTGTATCATCTCTAAGGAGGATTTTCCTGATTATGTGTGTTTTGATTTATTATTAAGTTGGTTTATATAAGATGATAAAGGATGTTTAGATTGTGTCTACCTTTGTCCTAACAAGGGAACACATTGAAAATATGTGATTTTTATAATTATTTTAATTTTAAACATACCTGTCTGCCTAAAAGGGACCACAATATGTGACTTTTAAGATATTTAATATGATTTAAATGTAAAACAATTCTAGACATTTTCTAATTTAAGATGTTGCTTTTCTTTCTTATGTATTTCTTCAGTTCGTTACATGTTATTTTAATATGAGTTGTGTGTATATTAAACTGATTGACACTGATTGTGACTCAAGTATGATGTCTTTTTTTTGTTTTAGTCAGAAAACAACAGGATCATGAATGATTTGTGTTGGACGTGAAATAAATAATTTCTTTGAATTTAAACGCTTTGGAAAAAAGCGTCATCTAAATGGCATATATTATATTAGTTGAGTGTCCCTTAATACCAGCCCTCAGTGTCAACCCCTTTGTTTGATGAGTTTCAAATAGTTTTTCTGCTATTGAAAAGGTGGTCTCCTCCAATACCATCAACAAACACGTTAAAAAATACCATGGCCCAGGCCCTTGTGGCCATGGAGAGAAAGGATAGGGCATTGAGGTCTATTCCGACATCAACATACATTGTCACCTAATGTCAATGAGCAGCATTGCAAACTTTGGACACTACATTGTAGATTGCTCTAGTCTAGACCCATGGTTACTCTCTGTGTCTTGTTATGTTTATGTTTACATTTACATTACATTTATGGCATTTAGCAGACGCCATTATCCAAAGTGACTTACAACAAATACATTTGTTTCAGTAAATGAATCATCTATCCATCAGTCATCATAAGAAAAAGTAATCTATGGTAGGACCAGGGGCTATTGGCAGTCACAATGCTAGAAGAAGGAAGAATGATTATTATTTATTTATTTTGTTGTTAGAGGTCTTTAGGAGGGACAGTTAAGATGCAGTACATAACCCTTCTTCTCTCCAGGTTGACTGTAATTAAACGTGTTGCTTGCCTTCTAACACATCATGTTGTATTTTGAATCTAACATCCTTACGTTATAAGTAGTCACAGTATTATATCTGTCATAGTCCAGGCTATGAGATGGGGCTCTGGTGAATCCCTCCCTGACACACACACACACACACACACACACACACACACACACACGTCACACACACACGTCACACGCACACGTGTGCGTAAACACGTCACGCACGTGTCACACACACACACACACACACACACACACACACACTAAGATTCAGATTGGCTCTAGTGCACTGGGTCCATTAAACACAAACCCTTATACACTGGAACCTCACAGAGGCGGGCTGAAGAGAACCTAACCAACCAGAGGAGGTATCGAGAAGGAAGAAGCATCATCATTGGCTTGCTGTGTGTTGGTTTGCATAGTGATATCTCCATCCTCTCCTTGATTGGTGCCCACTGGTGTGGAGATGCTGAGTTTTGTAGCCATGCATTACAAACTGCAAGTGGTGTAGTAGTGATAGCAGATTGGGGGGTGATGTAGTTTTGGCTCTTAGAGGTAGAAATAGAGTCACACCAGGGGTTAAGAGGATGCCTCAGAGCAGATCAGGTGATATCTCAACCTTTCACTCCCTCAGGCCCTTGAGGTTCTCATCAAAACCCAGGACCCATTGATTGTCAGCCCACAGTAGATTAACCCGTTTGAAGTTAATTTTGTAGGGACCTTCAAATCAGCAGTGACAGTGTTCTTCCCCCAGCAATGTGAGACATTTTTAGATTTTAGACAGTACAATTTCTACCCTATATGGTCACAAACGGATCCCTGGTGCCCTGAGTATGAGTGCATGAGGATGATAATGCATAATGTATAATAATGTATATGATGATAATTATATATACTACACTATATTGGACTGATGTTGTACAGTCCATGTAATGTAATGGACTGTCATGTGTACATTAAACCAGAGATTCCATTGAAATCACTGTATCCTGAAGAATTTGAAATTGGGTCTGATGAACTGCACTTAAACAGACTTTGTACTACCTACAGTATCTCACCAGGAGTCGACTCTACACCGACTTACAGCATGAACATAACAGCAAGGAACTGATAATGATTTGACTATTGGCCCATTACGCCTGTAATGTTTTGCAAAGTAATATTCTATCTGTGAAAGTTCATGTGTGTGTATGCGTGTACATTAATTGATCTTGACATTAAATGTTTTGCCTCATTTCGAGGGCTGATGATCTGAAAGGGACACAGAGAGATTCTGTGTTACTGTAAGACACTGAACAAAGGAGAATCTTTTCATAATGATGTTCTCATACGATGCTGTTCATTCCTGTCTCTATGTGTGTGAATATGCACACCCCCACTCACTCACACTTACACACACACACACTCAACCCTCACTCCCTCAAACAAACACACACACACACACACGTGTGTGTCTCTGCCATGCACATTCCGGGCACATGGCAACAGGAGCTAAAAATAGCCCCAGCAGCCCGGCATCACGGCAGAATCACAGCTTCCTCTTGCTAATGTAGAATCCCTCTCTCCCTCCCTTTCTCTTCCTGCTAACGTAGGTTCCCTCTCTCCCTCCCTTTCTCCCCCTTCTTTCTGCTAATGTAAGATCCCTCTCTCCCTCCCTTTCTCTCCCTTCTTCCTGCTAACATAGGATCCCTCTCTCCCTTTCTCTCCCTTTCTCTCCCTTCTTCCTGCTAACATAGTATCCATCTCTCCCTCCCTTTCTGTCCCTTCTTCCTGCTAAGATAGAATCCCTCCATCATGCAACTGCCCGACTACTTCCTCTCTCCCCTCCGACCTCCTCTTTGTCCTTCCTGCACTCCCTTCCCTCCTGCCCTTACTCTCCTCCTCTCTCCCCTCCCCCCATTTGTGAGCATGCTTAGTGCTGTTTCTTTTTGGGTCGCTTGGTTAGCCAAGCTGATTGCTTGTAGCAGCAGCAGAATTATTGAGTCAGCTTATTTGATAAATAGAGAATGGTATTCTGTTGCTCTCTAGAACAAATGACTCCATTTGCACTCACCTTCAGTGGTCAGAGGCACCATCATAGTATGGTTTCTTTACATTACATACCGAAACAGGAGGTGTATTCAGAATGCTTGAAACATTGAAACGTGAGCAGTATTGAATTTAACATTATTTTACAGAACTTCAAAACATGAAGATCAAAACATTTTGCAATGTTAGTCATTCTAAATGCACCCCAGTTCATCAGGTTACCAACTCAGCTCTGATTAGCTGTTTGGCCATGTAAGCTTGCCCACCGTGAGCGAGACTGAACCAGACTCCTCCTCCTCTGCCTGTAAATCAAACTAGTCATGAGTCCACGGATGTGTGCATGTCATGACTGTAGTGTGAATGACGATACTACCATTCTATAACTGCTAACTACAAAGGATAACAGCAGGGTGTTCACTCCAATCTTGGATGATACGGTCCCTGCACACACACACCAGTCACGGTGGGGTGGTTTTGATCTTAGCGTGATGGCTGCAGGCTGCTGGGAGCATGTGGAATAATCCCAGCTTGATTTGGCAAAAAGCCCAGTGTGGTATTACATGGCTCAAAGCCCACACTACTTCCATTGCACGCGCACGCACGTGCACGCACGCACGCACACGCACACACACACACACACACATACACACACACACACACACACACACACACACACACACAGAAATCAAGTCAAATCAAATCAAAGTTTATTTATCATACACACACACATCCCGTGCTTACAAAGAGGGGGAAGGGGGTTGAGGTCAGCCAGACTGTCTGTGAGGGTGGAGGCAGGGGAAGGAGAGGTCAGTCAGGACAGGGAAACACTTCCTGCTGGCTGCTCAGGTATTAGTAGGTGAGGTGCTTACATGAAGTGTTATGTGTGCTCAGAATGAGGTTACCCAGTTCCCAAGAAAAGATAAAGCAGACATTCAGTGAGTGTACAATGTACAATCCCCCAATCCTTACAATGGCTGATAGTTCTGTAGGTCTATGTCCTTGGAGATTAAATATGACCAGTCAAATATATAAATATATCACATCAGAAACCCTAATGGGATTTGGGCACCAGTTAAAAAACCCACAAATATAGGATCTTAACCTCCTCCAATCCTTATCATGAATTGACTGTAAATCAATGTGTCTATGGGGCCACTTCTTCCTCTGCACCCTCTTCAGTTGAAGAAGATGCAGAGGAAGCTCAAGGAGAAGCTGAAGGAGAGCAGGGACACCTACAGGCGGAAGATGGAGGACAGCCTGCAGGACAACAATACAAGAGAGGTGTGGAGCAGTGTGAGAAAGATCACCGGCTACAAGCAGGCTAATGACCCGCAAGTGGCTGGAGATCTGGACAGGGCCAACGAGTTGAACCAGTTCTTCAACAGGTTTGAATCGGGGGCTCATTGTCTCCCTCCCCCCAGCTCCACCAATGACTCTCCACTCCGTCCTCCTTCTCCTTCTCCTCCCCCCAGTTCCTCTGGCCCTGCTCAGCTACCGGACCAGCCCCCCCTCCCGTCCCCCTGCCCTGTCTGGACCTATTCACACCTCTCACCTACCCCTTTGTCCCATCCAGTACCCTCTCCCTTCCCTCTCCCTCTCCAGCCCCTTTGACTCCATTCACACCTCCCCTCCATTCCCCTCCTCCTACAGCCCCACCATTTCCTCACTTCACAACTCTTCAGCGCCCTCCATTATTCTGCCCCCCGACACCACTGTCACAGCCAACGACCCCCCCACCACCCCCCGCTCCAGTGTCTTCATCAGTACGGCTCAGGTGAAGAGAGAGCTGGGGAAACTCCACACCAGGAAGGCTTCGGGCCCTGATGGTGTGAGCCTGAGGGTGCTCAAAGTCTGCGCAGACCAGCTGTGTGGAGTACTCCAGTATCTCTTTAACCTGAGCCTCAGTCTGCAAAAGGTCCCATCAATATGGAAAACTATACTATAGACCGGTAGCCATGACATCACACATCATGAAGAATAGGGAAAGATTGGTGATAGCACACATGAGGCCCCTGATGAAGACTTCCTTAGACCCCCTGCAGTTTGCCTACCAGGCAGACATTGGTGTGGATGATGCTATCATCTACCTGCTACATAGGGCACTCCCATTTAGATAAGGCTGGCAGCACTGTGAGGGTCATGTTCTTTGACTTCTCCAGTGCATTTAACACCATACAGCCCTTACTACTACTAAGTGTACTACTACTAAGCTGCTGAGGATGCAGGTGGACTCCCCCATTGTTTCCTGGATTACAAACTACCTGACCAACAGGCCACAGTTTGTACGGCTGCAGGGATGTGTGTTGGATTGGGTGGTGAGCAGCACTGGTGCCACCCCAGGGGACAGTTCTGGTTCCCTTCCTCTTCACCCTCAATACCTCGGACTTCAGACTCAACACAGATACTTGCCATCTGCAGAAGTTCTTGGACGATTCTGCTGTTGTGGGATGTGTCAGTGGAGGCCAGGAGACAGAGTACAAAGGACTGGTGAACAGTTTTGTTGAGTGGTGTGAACAGAACCACCTGCTATTCAATATCAGCAAGACAAAGGAGATGGTGGTGGACTTTAGGAGGACTAGGGTCCCCCTGTCTCCTGTTTCCATCCAGGGAGAGGACGTGGAGGTGGTCCAGAGCTACAAGTACCTGGGGGTGCACCTGGACAATAAACTGGACTGGACTAGTCACACAGATGTCCTGTACAAGAGGGGCAAGAGCCGGCTTTATTTCCTGAGGAGGCTCAGGTCCTTCGGCGTATGCAGGACTCTGCTGAACTTGTTCTACCAGTCAGTGGTGGCCAGTGCAGTGCTGTATGCGGTGGTATGCTGGGGGGGCAGCATCAAGGAAGGTGACACCAAGAGGCTGAACAAGCTTATTAGGAAAGCTGGTTCTGTCCTCGATGTCACCCTGTACACTGTGGAGGAGGTGGCCAATAGGAGGATGAGGACCAAACTCCTGGCCATCATGGACAATCCCTCCCATCCCCTACATGACACTGTGGCAGAGCAGAGAAGCTCCTTTAGCAACAGACTACTACAACCACGTTGCACTAAGGAGCGCTATAGGAGATATTTTCTGCCTGCCGCAATAAGACTGTACAACTCCTCCTCCGGCTGGCTCGATCGGGGTGATCTAAGTCAGGCTGGGGGATGTTAAATCATACTGGACTGTTGTTACTGTATATAATGTTTCAGATGTCTATTTTATTCTATTCTTTATTTTGTTGTTGTTGTTTGGTTGTCATGTGAGTTGCTGTAATGCCTTAATTTCCCCTTGGGCATCAATAAAGTATGTATCTATCTTTAGACTACTAAGTTCTCAGCTCTGAGAAACAGGAAGCCAAACTTCACCAGAATTAATACTATTGTCTCTTCCTCTGTGTGACGCCTGAACTTCCTGTCAACAGCACAGTCCCCCGTCCCACCGTTTTTCATTCCTGCTTTTCCTCCCTATCTCCATTACAGTAATGTTAACTCACAACACAAAAGCAGGTGACAACACTGATTCTGTGCCAGATGGTTGTGTCATGGAGGTCCCAGCCCAAGAGTAGCAGACATGTTTCATTAAGGGAGAATAGCCTACTTGTACGTACATCCACATGTACAGTAAGCACAGGAACTGGGTAAAAACAAAACAAAGACAAGAAAGTTCATATCCACGCGACTAGATCTGATTGGACAGTTACAGAGAAATGGACCCGTTGTACTACAAGGAGCTACTCAGTAGTAGAAGCAGAAAACGATCATCTTATAAGGGAAAGTGTTTTTCAAAAGAGTGATCCACACACGTCCTAGTAGTTTTTTAGGCATCTCACTTACCATCGTTTCCAAACTCCTCGATCTATAATGTGGTCATGTCAAATCATGCCACTAGCATAAAAGTGGGACACACACAGGATTGGATGGTGGAGTTGTGTTCTTGTGAACTCCTCCCCTCGTCTCTCTGTGAGTCAACCCTCAATCCCACCCCTCCCCCCACAGATACACAAACACAATCACAGGCCAGAATTGTGAGTAATAAGAAACCCACTGGGCCAGTTAACCAACTGGGTCAGCTCTCCTGCATACTGCCTCTCTCTCATATACAGTACACTGTTTGACAGAGGATATGGGGTGAGGGAGGAGGGAGGAAGAGGAATGGGAGGAAAAGGAGGAATAAAAAGAGGGGAGTATAAGGAAGAGTGTGATAGGACAAGAAGCAACAGAAGTACTGGCAGCAGCTGTGTGTTTGTGTGTGTGTCTGTGAGAGAGAGAGAGAGAGAGAGAGAGAGAGAGAGAGAGAGAGAGAGATGGTGTGTGTGCTGTGTCACGCTTTCACTTGGCTCTCAGGCCCTCTTCAAACCCTGCCTCTTCTGATTAGGCTCTATCTCTCTCCCTGCTTGCCTAGACCCACACACACACGCACACACACTGACTCATCAACACACACGTACAGGCAACAAGCAACACTATCCAATATTGCAATTTCACATGCAGATCAGTTGACCACACTGAACCTTCAACCTCCTGTGTGTGTGTGTGTGTGTGTGTGTGTGTGTATGTGCGTGGTGTGTGCAAGTGTGTGTCAGCAACTGAGCTGTGCTGTCCCTGTCCAGCCAGGCTCAATGTCTCAGGGTGTGCTACTGCCTGTCTGTAATTGGGTTTGTATGCCGTGTGAGCAGGCTTTAGCACAATCAAACCCTTGTTTGAGTTTCAGTGTCAGTGTGTGTGTCTCCGGGCACTAAGAATCTAATGGCACAGCTGACTCCTAGGTCAGGAATGTCAATCTGTCCATGCCTCCCACATTAAAATAGCCAGCCTGCCCAGTCAGCACACACACACACGGCTGCCCTAACAGCTGCCCTTACTCCAGATTTACAGACAGAGAGGGGATCGAGAGGAGCTGAGTGAAGGAGGAAGAGAGAGAAGAGAGCAACCTGATAGGCCCGGAGAACAGAGGAAGAGACCACTGTCGGGGGAGGAGGGAGTCGAGTTACCTCCAAATCTTCCTGCTGCTTCATATATAATTCTTACACTATCGTCTCCCCTCTATTGCTCAATTCCATGTCCACTTTACACCCTAAGTACATGTATAGATCAAGGAGAATTCAGTGGGTATAAGGAATATGGCAAAAACGTCATCATACCTCAATGTGAGATTGAGCATAATGAACGGATTGTGCTGTGTAAGTAAGTGTTGAAGTGAGGCTGTTTTCATCAGAAAATACGTCCTTTATTGACTCAAGAGAAGAGACGGTCTTGGTATGGTGGAACAGCAGAGCACATGTCTGAGACAGCTGCCATATCACACCCAACAGGGCGTGAGTGGGGGCACAATAGCAACCCCCCATACACACAGTCATGGGGTGAAGAGTGGAGAGAAAGGACATCATGCTAAAGTTACTGTGAACAACTAAGAATGTTATTTTCCTTAAAGTGCAACAGTGGCAAAAATTTCAAATCTATATGACTGATAGCAACTGGTTTACCATATTACCTCAGAATCGTTTCTATGTGAACACACTGACTAGTGTTGGAGCTCTGTAGAACTGTGAATGTCCCACGTAGAGTGCACCGTTTTTAGACTATAAAACTTTATAAACAAAACTAAATCTGACAAACGACCTGGTGGCAATGCAGTTAAATAAGAACATGGAATAAATTCAACAAAAGGCAGGTTCAAGCTTGGAGCAGGAATGCTCATTTTATAAATACCTCTTTAAGGAGCACTTGGAAGAATGAAGTGCTCATCTGTTAAAGTTAAGAACAGTAACTTAAGTGAAATATTGAGTCCATTAAGAGTGTTAGGGAAGATACACTGGAAGCTGGTTGTGTTTGAGTGAGGGAAGGGGAAGAACAGTGTTTCTCAAGTATGCAGTCACAATATATTGCATTTATATTTTTTTTTAATCACAGAGGTGTTATTCTTTCACTCTGGGAGAAAAACCAACAAATGAAAGAGAAAATTAACCCCAAAAAAACAAACATCATCCTGGACAATTCTGTTGAATCCCAGCTATGTTTCATGAAATAAGCCTGTTACATAATTCTGGAATTCATATACATTTCCTTTCTTTTAAGTATTTAAAAATATCTTATGCTGGTTTGTTCAGTATTTTCTCTCTTATAAGTATAATCTTCTTTCAATATAGTTCTCTTTTGAAATAAAAAAGAAACCATCCATCCATGTGTTTCTGTCCAGAGGCGTTTTATGTTGCCAGCGGTGTGCCAGTCTGTGGCCTGTGCGCTGACAAGAGAGAGACAGAGATCTTTGCTGGTCTGACTGTTGCTGAAGGACTGATGGTTCTTGACAGGCAGGGTCTGGGGAGCTTCTCTGTATTTGATCCAGTGATCACTTTCATTCTCCAGATTGTTATACTCCAGATGTGTATGTCTCTGTGGTAGGTGTCCCATCCATGTGTCGACCCTGGTAGGGTGACACACAGGATAAGTGTCCTCCCTCTCTGATTGGTTAACAGGACTGCCACTCAGACACCGGTGCCACAAGGGGAACACATTGCTCTGCTCCACACTGACTAGATCTTTACAGATGTGGCGATTTGATAACTCAGAAAAAAAAAATATCCAAGGAAACAGACTTTGTAAATATTGCTAGGCATTTTTATGTAAAAAAAACAAAAAAACATGATTCACCATGATTAGGCCTATTTGATTGAGGGTGACATGATACTGCTAGCTAACTAAGTTAGCACAAGGCTCCAATTTAGTTTCCAAAAGGCCCTTGGACAGGCCTACTGATAGTTGTCTCATGAACTTTCAGTAACATTTCTATTTCATCATCTGTTAGGGGCTTGTTATGGCACAGCCCATGTTATCCAGCTCTCCATCAGTTAACACACCAAATATAAACCTCAACAAAATGACAGCAGCATTCTATACATTCCTTTCTGAACACTTTTACAAACTTGTAAAGATCCCCCACACACTGCCCACAAAGGAGAGACCTGGACAAGAACAGGAATACAATGGATGCTGGTTCTCTCCTTACACGGAGCAATGGAAATATCCAAATTAATCAGGTCAAGGTACACTCCTTAATCTTTAAATATATACCTATATTTTAAAGGAAACATTTTTATAAAGACTTCTTACTGTTATGCAAACCAAATTGCTGGTTTTGGGGGACAAATATTATTTTTTTACAAAACATAATTAATTCTCTTTTAAACCCTCTTGAAATGTGTCGTTTACACACAGCCCATAACTTTTACCAGGTTCTCTGCTTTTTTTTTTTGTTACTCACCCCCCACCCCTCAAACAAAAACTCCAGGTTTAATACATAGTTCCCTGTCAAATGTACTTTTACGCCACGATATTTTTAGTATTAAAGTTCGATTCATCATGCACTTAAATCTGTCATTTCTGCATTTTGCGACATATCCTATTTGAAGATCTCATTGTGTGAACTGAACTCTCAGCTGTTTGAACTAATCAGTCGTCATCCACTTCCTCTCCCTCTGACTCCTCTCTCCTCTCGTACATTTTATCCCGTTGTCTCTCCTGGATCTCTTTCATCTCCTCGGCGTAGCGGGAGAAAGCCCCTCCGAACTTCCCCCAGGCTTTGAATGGGATGGTGATAGAGTTCCTGTAGCTAGGCTTGACCTCGCTGACTCGCAGGAACACTCCGTATTTGTTGGACCCGACGTCGAAAAAGAACCGTTTAGAGTCCACCATTATGGATGTGCCCTCGGGAAGCTCTCCGTAGCCACCGGCCGCGGTTCCGCCGGACAACTCCTCGTCGTCTCCACCGTAATCATCTATAAGCTTGGCAAGGGCGTCTCTAAACTCTATTAAGCCTTGAGCCGGAAGGGCTATGGTCTGGCCGGCCTGCATGCCGCCACCAGGGCCCCCTACACCAAATCCGGGCCCGCGGTTGACGGTCTGTCGGATCCGCAGAAACCTCCCCCGCTGGTTCTCCTTTAGATCGAGGTAGTATTTACGGTTCTCCCGGACCAAGAATTCGCTCTTCAGGGCCCGCCTGGGCCCGCCATCCTCACCTACGGAAGACTGGGCGATTTGCTCCGGGCTGCTAGGCCCGAGTTGGGCGTAGTGCTCTATGAAATCCCCCAGGTAGTCACGAAACTCCGCCGCGACTGACATGGAAAGGGTCAGGCGACTTTTAGAGCCCCCGGCCCCGACCTCGGCAATTTTAATGAACCTGCCCTTGTTGTTTTGCTTGACGTCCAAGTAGAATCGCTTGTTCTGGATATCTAACCGCTTGGACGCCAGCTCCTGGGTCTCCTGCTCCCGCTGGAAGTGCTGGAAACCGCTCCCTCCTCCCCCTCCACTGCTGCCACCGCGTTCGCTCCCACTGTCACCATCCGCCATCTTCAGCACCTCCAGCCAGCTTCTCCCTCTTCGCTGCGTATCTCTCTCCGCGTGCACACCCCCTTCACGGTCACCGCGAAGGCCCACCTTGTGCGCGCCCCATTGGCCGTGTATCTGCCAATCACAAAATGTTCACACATTCCCCATTCTTTCATTGGTCACGTTTCATTGGCAATCACGCATCTCTTATTCCTCTCTAGTGTATTATTGGTTTAGCTTCAGATTCTGTTTACGTAAACCTCATGTTCCTCTTATCCTACTGGACACCGATTAATACTCAGTCATTCACGAACATATCATCGTCCAATCGGCTTGCATTATTGTTTCATTTTTACGATGAACATAATCTATTTGCTTGTATATAAATACATTGTAAATGATCATTTTCTGTGCAGTTGCTATGGCAAAACTATGCAGGCGTGAAATTCTAGACTGAGGCTACGGAATAAAAAACAGTAGCCTACATTTGAGTTGTTGTGCAGAAATGCAATAGGTCAGAAAGTTTTGCTGAAATATAGTAGGTCATGTTAAATACACGATTATTTTTCCTGTCCCCAGTTCTCGTCCAATACAATTCGTCAAACATTTCCCAGCACATTCTGTAGGCTACATGAGAACGGTGGAAGCTATGAATGTGAATATTGAGGCAACATACATGCCCATCCTGCCAATCAATCAGAAACATGTGGCATAGTCACAAATACCACAGTCCTTATAGGTTATCTGCATATACCAGAAAATCTCTTCGCCATGGGCATGCTTCAATCGACAGTCGAACTATTTAGTTTGCTTGCTTGTTTCACATTTTGTGACTTCATCAGACATAGTAATAGTCAATGCAAATTGTTTTATTGTTACATTTCTTCCCTTTTTATAATAAAATAATAATAAAATAAAAATAAGACAATAAAATTACCCTCCACAAGAAAGACTGGTCATATTGCACATAAAAAGCCTTAAAGCATAACAAGACACAACAAATATGAATCCAGTACATACATATGCTATACACAAACTCATATGACACAGTTAATAACAAAACAGAAATATTGTCAAAAATATGGTGCATTTATCAGAAATTATAATGAATTAGTCATCTTAGTGTAGGATTTCCATATTGAAACAACAACCTGGACTTACAGATACAATGTTGTAGATAACATTGAGTACTCCATGCATGGTCATGTGTGGTCCTCTGTGGCTCAGTTGGTAGAGCATGGTTAGGTTGTGGGTTTGATTCCCACTGGGACCATATATACTGAAATGTATGCACTCACTGCAATGTAAGTTGCTTTGGATAAAAGCATCAGCTAAATGGCATATATTATTAATATATATATGGTCAACAACACCTTACAAAGTTGTAGCATCATAACAGTTCCAAGTCTTCACTGAATCGAAAATAAATAAATCACAATAAATCACGGAAATAAATCACATCAAAGTGCTTGTCTAACCTCTTCGATTGTGAACCACTCAACTGCTCTGACAGAAATAAGTAGAGGGCCGCATTTCTCAATCCAGACAATTTCCCTCCACTTGCTCACTCCTGTAGCTTTAGAAGATCTGGACTGGGTATGTGTGATGTCTGTGAACAATAGGGCAGAGCAGAGCATGTGTGCCTCACAGGGAAGACATGGGCTTATCAGGAGAGGCCCTTGCTGTAGAGCCTTCAGTTTTAGTATTACAGTAATAAACATAAAAGTCATGAGAAATAAAGAATCAGGGCCTGTTCAATACAACTATCTGAAGTTGAACATTCTGTAATGTTGCCCCCTCCTCAATAAGCACCCAGTGACTGGCTGAACATTGAATCTGTGGTGCCTGGCTCAATGCTGTGTTAGCCCACTGAGCTAGAGCCTCATTCATGGTTCTGGGAGCTCTTCAGCTTTTCAGGTCTCACTTGTCGTACAGGCGTGGCTCTTCAAACCACTATCTCCACACTGGGCCCAGGGGTAGCAGATGAATGGTCAGATCCAGCCTGCTTTGTTTGCCTGTATTGTTTGGGGCGATGTGTCTTTCAGGGCCTCTTTGTGCTTTATAGACATGCAGGCATGGATTCAACTCCCAATCCCAAGATAACCCTTCGCTGCCCAAAACCTAATGCACTTGTGTTTGATTTGGAAATTGGACAGGTGAATTCAGGGGATCAGAGGCTTTATTTTAAATCACATTTCCATAATAAACTATTTGTATAACAAACATGGGTAGCCACCTATGCTTGAATGACCAGCATGTCATACTGCTGCATTCATTCAGAAATGCATTTTGGGACATGGAATATGAAGTACAATCCTCATCCAGTATGCAAGGAGACAATCAGTATGTAGGCCTAGTGAGCTAGAGAAAGAAATCATTAGAGAAGTTATATGTGGATTATCATTCATTCTGTCATATTTAAAAGTCAATGCAAATTGTTCTCATTAATTCTAGATATTTAAGGACAAATTAAGCAACAACGACAGAAATGCATGTCATTTCTCATAAATCATGTTTCATATCATTGACATCGACTATTTACCCTTGATTTATGTTTTTACATTCTTGTATGTTGTCCTTTTTAGTGCACTAGCAGTAGTAACATATCTATGTGGATCCCTTCCTTTATGGTCTTTGGTATTCTACTCGCTCAGTATCCAATCCAGTTGCATGAATGGGTAAACACTGTACAAACCATGACGTAATTGGGTGAGGATAGTGTTAGAACCAGCATTGAGATGTGCTATTGGTTCCCGCTCAAGGCTCCAAGTGAATTCTCCATGTAATTTATCGGCTTGCATCTCCATCTAGCTCTTTGGTTTATTGTTTGGTTCAGTTTTTTCGAGAGCGAGAACTACCGGCGATATGGTGAGATTTTCTTTTACTCGCTCTGCGCACTTTATTTTGTACAAAGAATCATAAATATGCAAGGTAACAAATATGGACACAATAAACCGGCGAGTGAGAACAGCAATTACATATTTGCAAGATTGTGTGCAGATTGGACCGTTGTCTAGCTTATCTATCACTCTCGAAAGCTAACGAAAGAGCGCCATCTATATTCACACATCCGCCACGTTTTTATGGTTAATTCAACCATTTATAATCACCAACACACATACGGTCTTTTCTTGTTTATGTATTCAAAGCTAGCTCAATGTGTAAGTAGAGGGGCTGCTAGCCAGGTTATTTAGCTAAGAAGTGACAGTTATTGGTGCTTCAGAGACCACCTGGCCGTGTTTACAGTACGGGCGCTAGCTAGGAGTTTCCGATATTTTATTGTCTGTGTGATAGCCAACTACGCATACGTGTAAGTAGGCACTCCTAGCTCAGTTTTATGTATTTCACACTGCCAACACAATATCATAATTCATGTGTTACTTAAGCAATTACAATACTAGATTAAAGAATGAATAATACTAGATGCATAGCAGGTTACTGGTAGACAACTGCACCGGATGTGGTCCACTAATGCTGACAGTTTGCAATGCATGTGCTTTTTTCGATTTGCTGGACATTCCTTCAATGGTGTTTGATAAGCATAGATTTTTTTGTCTTTTTTTTATTATTTTTTATATAACTATCTTGTTTGTATTTCACATTGGCACAGCTCTGGTGACTCTATGGACTCTCCCACTACCTCTAAGGAAAATGAAAATATGTATCTTTTTTTTTGCAGGCAGGAGGAAAAGCTGGAAAGGACAGTGGCAAAGCCAAGGCAAAATCAGTCTCCCGCTCTCAAAGGGCTGGGCTCCAGGCATGTAGCCATCTCTCCCCTCCTGGCTCCTATAGCCACATCACATGTGAATTTTGCACCACTGAACGTACAGCTTGTCCCCCATATATAAGTCTACACCTCGCTGGAAATGTGTAGCATTATTGGACACGTGTGACAGTCAACAACATGTTTTGTTCAATCAGTCTCTGTCTTGTCATTGGTTTACAGTAAATTTCTAAGCATGTTGTTTGTTCTTCCTGGCTAGTTTCCAGTGGGCCGTATCCACAGACACCTGAAGACCCGTACTACTAGCCATGGCAGAGTAGGGGCCACAGCAGCTGTCTACAGTGCTGCCATCTTGGAGTACCTCACTGCTGAGGTCTGTTCATTATTTATTTTTCATTTACCCATTTAAAGTATGAGAGAGTACGGTGTTTCTCCAATACAACGTGCTTCATACAGGACAGCTTACTAGGCATTCTAATCAATCACCTCAACTGGCAAACAACCATTCATTAACAGATCATTACTTAGGACAGATTAGTCTTTGCATCACCCAGCTCAGGCTGGTGCTCATGAATATGCAGTATGCCCACAGATGATTATGACTGAAGCTGTGTTTTACTTTGTGTTTCAGGTGTTGGAGCTGGCTGGGAACGCCTCTAAGGATCTAAAGGTAAAGCGCATCACCCCGCGTCACTTACAGTTGGCCATCCGTGGGGACGAGGAGTTGGACTCACTCATCAAGGCCACTATTGCAGGAGGAGGTAAGTTGGCAAGACACACCTATGTAGTTGTGGGTGGTTAATTCTGGGTCTGAGGGGTGCAGCTTTGTTTTTCTTCTATAGCTAATAAGTAAACCCCTAAATGTCCCTATCACTTCTCTCTGCAGGAGTGATTCCTCATATCCACAAGTCGCTAATTGGAAAGAAGGGCCAGCAGAAGACTGCATAGAGGAAGTGACCTCAGCCACCAGGAAGGAATGGGTAGCCATGTTGTTTTTGTTTCACGTATTTGTTTTGGTAATTTTGTAATGGTAGTTGTAGTCTTTTGGGGGAGATGTGTAGTCTTTTGAGGTATGTGTTGATTTAAACTGTTTTAAATGGCAGAGGAGAGTGTTGTGGGCAGGTTTCTTTTTTTTCATTAACACAAAAAATGTGTACATTTTGTACATAGACGGACAAACGCTTATTGGAAGTTCTTGTCATCTTCTGCAATAATTTGAGTTTATTGGATTTTTGCTCCAAAAGTGTTTTATACCTTAAGATGTTAAACAATCTTTTAAAAATATTAAATGTGTGTTTTCATTTCTTTTCAGTACAATATTGATTGAATTATTTCACAACTCAGTATTGTGCAACCTGTTATCTTTTTAAAAGAGGATTATGACATTGTCAGTGTACTTAATCTGTAGGAGAATACGTCTTTTGGCCCTCCTCCCCAAGTCTTTAGTATTTAATTTATTTATCACAACAAATGTATCTATCTTCAAGTAAATGCTTGTATTTTATTTTACCCAATACAACCAAATATTTGTCAATAGTAGGAACCATGAGCATCTGATAATAATGCAATTGAGACAGTATTATCTTTATAATTTTGATGACAACATTTAAGTACAGCAGCCACATCTTTATACACAAGGATCCTCTAGAATTATTTAATGTTTTGTATTTAAATAGCACTTAACTGTACAACAATAAAAAATATCAAAAGCAGATGTTCATTATTGCACTCTACCCTGATATATTAAACATCCACTAAGGTGATTCCACCATGTTTCTATAACTTATCCAGCCCTTTCAGTAGTCACTTTAGTAGAGTGAGCCAATGAACACAATCAGGAAGCCCTCTTTGGAATATTGAGACGCAGTAGTAAAATTAAAAGTAGTAATTAAATTGATGTTCTAATACTGATGATGGTAAGGCTGGTAAGACCCGATTAGTGGGGAAGTCCCATGAGGCAGCACCAGTCCTGGGAGATTGGTGTATTGGTAGAGAGAGTCCAGAGGCAGCGATGGAGTGGCTGTGGTGGGGTTGCAGTGCAGGTAGGAGGCAGCTGTGGGCCCCTCCTGTGCCTGGTGGGGGTGGTAGCTTGGGTAGGGGCCTGGGCGGTAGGCCTGCTGCAGCTCAGGGTAGTGCAGCACCACTTGAGCCAACGCGTCCTGCACGGTCCTCTTCAGCTTCATACGCCTGTTCTGAAACCAGTTACGGATCTGAAGGGAAAGATAGGGAGGGAGGAGTTAGAGACGCAGTGTTCCCAATGGTGTAAAAGCCATAAACGTGGTCACGATGACTGAGATGAGCTGTGCATTTAGTGAGTGTGTGCCAGTGCTTACCTGTTTGTCAGAGAGGTGGAGCCTCTTGCAGAGTTCTGCCTTGTCCTGTGTTCCCAGGTAGGCGTTCCTCTTGAAAGCTCTCTCCAGGCTGCTGATCTGCTCTGCTGTGAAAGCTGTACGAGGCCGCCGGCCTGAGGGGGGAGATGGGGGAGTAGTGGAGGTGCCATCTAGGGGGGCTGTGGGGGAGAGGGAGCGCCCCCCCTCACTCTCGTACCCTGACGTCTCCTCCTCGGTCGCGCTGCTGAAACCAGTCTCAGCCGCTGAGGAGAGGAAAGCAGTTAAATTAAAATGTTGCTCTCAATCTAGAATCTAATCTAATCTTTGTGTGATAACTGCAACTAAATGAGGAAGCTGGAACAATCATGTAATTCATTCATCATAATATACACCATTAAAAAGTGTTCTCAACCACCATAGTGGCAGAAAAAGATAATTAGTATATACAAGAAACATTGGAGTGCCAGTCTGATTCTGCTTTAGCCAACTCTTAAGCTCTGCCACCCAAGTATAGTCATGTAAGGGTACTCCAGAATTGCGCACTTTTCTCATCAACAATCAACAATGTGTCTCAAAATCTATGTAAACAACAGCTGTAAATAAACAATTACATTTAATCAACTGTTCCCCACATATGAGATCTTCAATATGTTCATTAAGTGGAGCGAGAGAGAAAGTAAGCCTACCTGGTTGGTTGTGGTGTGAGTGGGGGCTTCTCTGGAGTTGTGTGCCCATTTCAGGGGAAGCAAGGTTGGGGTGGCTGTGTGGGTCAAGCCCCTGGCCTCTCCTCACTTGGCTCTCCTGGTTTTCAGGTCTCTGTCGGCAGTAGAACCCAGGCAGGCTCTCTGGGTGTGTTCCAGAGGTGCTGGGTTCAGTTGAGGTCCTGGTGCAGGAGGGGGCAGAGAGGCTGTCCCTACCAGATCCTTGGCTACTCTGGGCCAGCCACTCGATTGAGAAATGTCCCCTCATGGTCAGAGAGGAGAAATCCAACAAATGGTTTAGGTTTTGGAATAAGATCAAAAACGTGTCCCTTCAGCACTCTTTGGAAAAAGCAGGGACGTATCTTTGGGTCCAATGATGCAGAAAATCTTCCTCTGTGCCCAGTAAATCCAGCATATGTCTGTGTAAGATCTCTCTCAGTGTCCTGTTTGGAAAGTAATGATCTGTGGTCTTGGAAATGGGTCCGTATTTATGCAAGGCATCCCTCCTCATTTACAACTCACTCAGCCCAGGATCAAAGCACACATCCTCCTCTCCCTCCCTCCCCTCCTCCTTGAGTTTTCACAACTGCAGTAATTAAGATGTCTCAATCGTCCTGAATGAGACCATTACCTACTGGCTCCAGTGAGTCTGGAGAGGTTACCCCCCCCCCCACACACCCACACACACACACACACACCTCGCCCCATACCACTGTCCTCCCCTCCCCTCTCACTACAGCCCCATCTACTCATCTCTCCAGGCTGGATGTGTGTGTGTGTGTCTGTGTGTGTGTGTGTGTGTGTGTGTGTGTGTGTGTGTGTGTGTGTGTGTGTGTGTGTGTGTGTGCATGCGTGCGTGTGTGCGTTGATGTTTTTCATTCTGTTTATATTTAAAAAACAAAAAAAACAACTATACCTATACCTTTAAAAAAAGATGCTACTAATTGAATGAGCAACTGGCTCACTGATTGATTGGCTTAACATAATGTAATAATGGCTCATCTGGTTGATCCCTATAGTGAAGGTAAAGGCATTGTCCAATAATTATCAATCTGTTATTTAGATCAGCCTCCACGAGAGCTAAAGGACAGACAGGGGAAATGTATTACCAGTGGACCCAACGGATAATAATCCTTGTAATTAGGAAAATAAGAAAAACCAACAACATAAAACCCAAGATATAATTTCCAAACATTAGTCTACCGTTAGTTGCGAATGGGTACATAACTTAATTTCTGTCTCTGAAAACAGTTATCTCGTCCCTCTCATTCTGGTGTGGATGTATCAAAGTGCCGTGCGTCTTTGAAGTGCCCAGTATCCGTTAATGACATAGCACTACTACACGGAGCGCTATTGCGCGCGGAGACAGCCGTCTGGCGTCGGATAGATAGTGCGCATGCAGTCCCCGGATTGATTCACCGTTTCAAACACTTTCATTATCTTATCAATGGGCCAGTTTGTGATTGAGCCGATTAATCCCTAACACAATGTATCACTCACTCTACATACCACACGTAATACCCCCCTCATTCGCCCCTCTTCCAGCCGTGGACAGAAGAAGAGATAGGCTACTCATTCAGAAAGACCGTTTTGCGCGTTATCGCCCATAAAGGAGACCAATTGACATGATCCCCTGATCCCTATTTTGGCATTGAAAGTAAAACAATTGCTTCGTTTGAATAAGAGAGGCAGAAACTGACAGGGATCCGCGGCGCCAATATGGCACGAATAAACAGTGATCGTCGGGCCCCACTCCAGTCTCCAAATCTAACCCTAACTGAATTGCGCATTTCAGTCACATAGTAGCCTAGCTCCCCTCCTGGACCCCCAGGATCATGTCAAAAGTTGTATCATTGCACTGATGGAGTGGGGTAGGACATATGGGTGGATATGCCTATGTGGTCTGGGGTGGTGTGGAATCAGCACAGTATGCCTGATACAGGATGGATCAAGAAGATGAGAGCTATGATATTGGTTAATTTATTACATCAAATGATGGACATAACAGGAATGATCTAGATAGATAAAAGATAAAAGATCCACAATGACGACTGACAGTGCCAGTTATGATAGGCAAGAGTAGACTTATTTCACTTTCAGTATTCATTTTCTCAATTCTCTGGTTGACATACAGGTTAATTGTGTCAACCTTATTTCTCATCATGTAGGTCTAGTCCTAATTCAGAAGTTTTGTAGAGGGAGTTATCAAACCTTAATTCAGTCTTTTTGTACAGGGATTTATCAAACCTTAATTCAGACTTTTTGTAGAGGGAGTTATCAAACCTTAAAAATACGACATATCATTTGCACTAATAGCAATCTTCACATAGACACACAGACCCCCACCCCAGTGTAATCAGGTCTTTCATGGCAGCTGTATTGCAGTGGTATGGGAGATGGCCGTGCCGTCTCCTACCCTCCCGTCTGTCTGAGGTCCGTTAAGACAGGCTCCTGTCTGTTCTCTGTCTCTGTCCCTCTGGCTCTCTGTCTCTTTCTCGTTCAACAGGCCCCACATCAAAGAACACAGCACCCAGCCCACTATCACTGATCAGGACGAGAGATTGGTTGGGGGGGGGGGCTAGGCTGATATCCATCCTACTCTACAGTAGTGAGACGAAGGGTAAAATAAAGAGAGATAGGGATGTAGATATGAAATGAGTGAAACTGATCATGATCCTTTCATGTTTTAACTGTAATCAATGAGCATGGGTGTGTGTAAATTCCTGTGTGTGTGCGTGCGCGTGCGCGAGTGTGTTGGATCTATGGAGACAAGGTGTCACTCATCCCCCTCAGCCCCAGGCCCAGGCTGCTGTCTGCTGTCTGTGGGGTAACAGTCTCCTGCCGTGCCTGTCTTTGATTGGTTCCATTCAGACTCTTTCATCTCTAATGGGCCTGTTTGCTACTCTGTTATGGACACAAACACACCTTGAGCCCCTCAAGCACTGTCAGGAACAGCACAGTGGGGGCCTCTGGCAGTCACACACGCACCAAGTTGACTCACTACCAGCTGGTCCAGGGTCAGATTGGATGGGAGTACATATGTCATTCCTTCATGGAAGTTGCCTCTGAGTACAGATCTAGGATCAACTTACCCACCCAAAATCCCAGGATTTTCTATCTCAGGGGAGAAACTGCCAACTGACCAGATTTAGGGGAAACAATTCTACACCAGCCAACCACAAGATAGACAGTAATGATTTAATTCTGTTTAAGTCCCTCTTCATCTCATTCTAGCCTCATGACAGAAAGCTGTTTCTTTTTTACTTTGATTTGAAAGTGTATTTGTCAAATCAATCAAACAATCATATACAATTCAGTATAAAAAATACATAAGAAAAGTAGAATGTTTGGCGCATTACTATTCTAGAACATTTAAATACTTCCAAAGTTTCATAATTTCACCGACAGGAAGCAGACTCATAGGCAGCAGTAGGGACTTGGTGAATATAATACATAATACATTTATTTGAATAATGTCTGTATTTGAATATGCTGTCAATGAATGAATATCTATATACCTATCAATAAAGATCAATGTGACAAAGCCTAATCATTATTAACCTGCTCTGTAGTCTCCACCAGTGGCCCGCCCCGTCTGTACCTTAGTTAGACCTCTTGTCTTCCCCTGCTCTATTGATTCCTATCAGCTCCTTCAAAGGTTCCTGGGGCTCTGATGAGGGCAGTGGGACTGGTCCTGTAGGAAAAACAGGCCTGGTGACTCATTGATCAAATGGAGGAGGGGAGGAGGAGACAAGGGGTGGAGAAGGGAGAAGATTGCCTTTGTTGGTCATGAAATCCCCTAAAAGTACAGGCCTGTAGTCTGGCCCCATAGATAATCTCTTCTTTACTCCATCTATATTGTAAATATACTGTATCCTGCAGACCCACAGACACACACACACACACACGCGCACGCACACGCACACACACACACACACACACACACACACACACACACACACAGACTCCCATAGACCTGCAGTCTCCACTGTTCCCCTCAGAACAGAAGGGAGTCGCTCCATTTCCCTCCCACTCAGAAACTTTTGTTTCACATGTGAGGTGTGAGAAAAGGTGACGTGCCAATGGGAATCAGGCGCCATAAAGGAAAACTAATGCCTCACCTATCTCTGACACAAAGGCGGGCAGGATGGCAGGCGCCCGCACCTTCACTATGTCACACACAGAAACGCTCATTTAGTAATTTTCATGATCTAGATTGGCAGGCATATTCATATTTTTGTACTCAAGACAAGTTGTCTGACTGTCTTGGAAAGGACTTATAGAGGACAGGGCTGGCTCTGGGGCTTCCCCCTCAACTCTTCCTGTCTCACTGAGAGTTTGGTGTGAGAGAGGAGCGAGAAGGGTGTGTGTGTGTGTGTGTGTGTGTGTGTGAGTGCAGAGGTATGACAGAGGATCCTGAGGTGTGAATAGTGACACAGCCTTTGAAGTTAAACCGGCATTTAGAGGTTAATGAGGCTGTTAGGAAGAGGTGCTGAAAACGCCTGTGAACTCAAGTCAGTCAGTCAGACACACACACAGTGGAAATGCTCCAATCGAGTAAATAAAATAAATGACCCTGTTTGTTTCCAATTAAACTTTAATACCTTGGGGGAAGTCATATGTGATTGAACATAATATATGGAAAGGATAGTACAGAATTGAGACAGAAGTGTTGTGTATTTCTAATGGGATGACATTTACATTTACATTTATGGCATTTAGCAGACGCCTTTATCCAAAGCGACTTACAACAAATACATTTGTTTAAGTAAGTGAATCATCTATCCATCAGTCATCATAAGAAAAAGTAATCAATGCTTGGACCAGGGGCTATTGGCAGTCACAATGCTAGAAGAAGGAATATTTTTATTATTTTTTATGATGAATACGTTCAAACTCATCATTGACAGTAGTGGGCTTTCATATATCAGACTGCATCTCGAATATGTCCACACAATATATCCTCATATTACATAGTTGATTTCAGGAAAGGGCGTTTTGTATTACAGCATGCACACAGAGAGAGAGAATACAAATAAAACCAATATATGAACCATGAATTGAGTACATATAGCTTGATAGTTGTAAGGGTTCCATGTGCATGCATTTGAACCATACATATGCTCTGAAATGCAGTACTTACTAACCCTTAAGTTACTTGTCATTTCGATGTGAAATTCAGGTCAACAGGTGTGTAAGTAGCACAATGCAGTCATGCAAAATGTGTTTTTGACAAATGTTTTGTCTTAGGCCTATGTTACACACCACATGTTAAGACAATGCACGTCAGAATGTCATTTTAATTCACATACAGTTACATTAGTTTCTCAATAGTGCAAACAAGCAATCACACAATGACAAGGAGGTAGCAATTAAAACTAAATAAAACATCCAGAATTAGATTTGATACTTTCCTTAAAAATAGACAGGGCTATGCCAGCTATCACTTAAAAACATTTAAGGCAAATATATTTGCTTAAATAAAATATCTCATAAAATCAAAGGGCGGCATTTGAGTAAAACCATTTGAACATTAAGCCAGTCAGTTTCCTGTCTGCAGTCCTGCTGTTAAAAGAGAACCCCCACCTCAATCCCCTGGCCAACCTCACTCCCCCCTCTGCCTCTCACCCCCCTCTGCCTCTCACCCCCCTCTGCCTCTCACCCCCCTCTGCCTCTCACCCCCCTCTGCCTCTCTCCCCCCTCTAGGGGCCCATAGTTGGCTAATTTGGTGGCCTTCACTCAGGCGTTTCTTTCACAAGGAGGAATATACTCCAGACCCAGATGAGCAAAGATCTCCTCCTCTGAATTAGCCCTCAGATACATCCCCTGAGGAAGAGAAAGAGAGAGAAAGAGAAAGAGAGAGAGAGTGAGGAAGAGAGAGAGACATCAGACCACAGACCTTAACACACCACTTGGTTATCAGCATGTCTATGTGCAGGTGTAAGCCCTTTTGGTTTATATGCAAGTCTGCTATGAAGTTCAAGTGTGTGTGTGTGTGTGTGTGTGTGCACCTGTTTGCTGTCATACAGAGCATGGCTGCTGAGAGACATGGCCCTTTCCTGTCCTGCCCAGCGACGCAACTCCCTCTCAAACAACTGCAGAGAGAGAGAGAGAGAGAGAGAGAGAGATAAAGATAGAGCGAGAGACCCACCATATTGCCAATAGCCACACAAGTACCAACTCCCAATAGAGGTTTAATCTATCACATGTTTCTGAATGGCTTGGATGAGGGATAGGGGTTAAGGATTACCTTGGACCCAGTCCAGCCCAGCAAAGCGAAGGCATACTGGCTGTAGGGAGAGACCACCAGGTCCACTCTCACTGCCCTCCAGGACCGAGGCACTGAGCCCTGAGTCTTCCCCACAAAGAAGCTCCCCTCCTGGGCATGATCATCATCCATGGCAGGGTGGGTCTGGAGGTGTGGGAGGGTGTGTGAATCTGTATTGCTCTGCGTCTGTGTTTCTATATTGTTCTTTGTGTGTGTGTTTGGCTGAGTGGTTGTCTTTGCACTGACCTGCGTCTGTTTGAATGTCTGTGAACCATACTCTGTCTGTGTCTGCATATCTCTCTCTGTGTCTGTCTCTACGCGTGTCTGTATCTGTCTCTCTCTCTGTATCTCTGCCTGTGTTGTTCCTTGTGTCTCCCCCTCGTCCCTGTCCTTGGTCAGTCTGAATATGGAGAGGCATCTCTCAAAGCGGTCCATGTTAGAGGGCGGCCGTGCAGGACCCTCTTTGGCCTCCAGGTAAGAGTTCATGTTGGTCTTCTGGTACAACAGGAAGCCCTGGGGGGGACAGAATCGAAAAGTATCACCCCTGGGAGGACATCATGAAGGAGTACACCCCTGTTAGTGAGGTGTGAGGTGAAATTCAGTTCAACTGGAGATGGACAGTATGGTTTCTTTTCAAGTTCTTAGTCGTGTTTAGCCTCTTCTAACCATGAGCAGTGCTTTCCCAAGCTCCTCTGTGCTGTGACCCTTCTGAAGCTTTTGGTCCCTTATGACCCAGTTTCAAGGTGCAGCCCAACCCAAACAGAATGCCACTCCATTACCTGTGATTCTAACCAGGAGACCACCTTGGGCATGAGCCCCTCCTCTCGGCCCTCTTCAGGGTGGGTGATCAGGAAATCAACATCATGGCCCGTCTGCTTGCCCCTGCAGACAGAGCAGGGAAGAGAGAGAGATATATACTGTATGTCTCAGTGAGCTACTCATCCATAACCCACAGGTTGGAAAACATTGTCATTGGAAAAAAAAACGAGATTCAAAAACTAAAACTAAGTGATACTTCAACTCTAAAGGACATGGACTGAACTCTTCTGGACCACAGATGCCCTTTAGGGATGACATGTCCCGGCATACCTCCTGAATCCTCCAATCAAAGTGATCTCTGCTCCTGGCAGCACAGCGTGGACTGCCCTCTCCACAATCTGACCAATGGCATCAGCCTCTGCTTTAGTGACTGGCAGGTTCAGGTCATCATAATAATGAAGACCTATGAGAGAAATACTAGCTCAGAGAGGTGGACACAAGGACACTGCTGTCTGATTCTATACCCTCATCCATGAGAAGGGCAATTTCCTTTTAAAGCCCATCAGGGATTTAAAAGGAATTGGTAAGAAATGTTCTGGACTGGCTCTAGCCCATGCTCACACCAATCCAATGCTTTTAAAATCCATGCAGAGGAGTACAAGAGGAATGTGCACACTTCAGGAAAGGATAGGGGATTGGAACGCCATCTCTCTCACACACACACACACACACACACACACACACACACACACACACACACACACACACACACACACACACACACACACACACACACCTGCTTGTTGTGCTCGGTTGAGTGTGTGTCCTGATCTCTGAAGGTCTGAGAGGGTATGTATACTCTCCCTGAACCACCGATCCGCTGTCTTCGACCCAACACCAAAAATACCTGTTAGAATCTGACACACACATACACACACACACACACCTCAATCAGTCATCACAAAGGAAAGAGCACATGGAGAGAAAGCGACAAGTTGTTGAGAAATACATGAAGACCCAGCTTGATCTCAACACACCTTCATGGCCTTAAACTGTTCACAGTGCTTGGTGGTCTCCACCTCCCGAGCTACACCATCTTCCAGAATCTCCTAGAGAGACAGAGAGAAAAAGAGTGAGAGAGGGGGAGAGATTTTGAGCAAGGGAAACACAGACAGTACACACACACACACCACCCCCCCCCCCACACACACACACACACATACACACACACACACACACAGTGAAAGACAAAGCGCAGGGGTTATTTTCTGACCTTAATAACCCTAAGGGAGTGCTCCCCCAAGCAGGGCAGTCCTTTGAGTTGCGCTGCCCTTCTCACTGTATGAGGGAGGGACTTCAACACAGCAGCCGCCCTTCGAAACGCAACAGCCCGCCCTTCATTTTCATTGAGCTCTGCACTCTCAGCTAAGATGGCCAACGCATCCTGAGAGAGAGAGAGAAAGAGAGAGGGAGGGAAGAGATATTCAATTCAGAGCAACGCTTTGAAATCCATGCAGGAGAGTGAATGAGTGTATACTTTGGGGAGAAGGGTAGAGGACAACAATCCAGGATCACCAGCAGTGGAGCCATGTTAGAAGGGAGGGTTGGAGGGAGGACTCAGGGGGTTTGTGGAAAGGAGGAGAACTCACTGTGAGCAGAGTGTTGTGATGCAGTAGAGGGGTGCGTCTTTGACAAGCATAGCTCGGCACCGAGACCACCGCAAGCTCCACACCACACTTTTGTCTCTCCTGTGTAGCGATGGGAAACAATATGTAACTCACACATCCTCCATGTCAACACACTGAGCAGAGGAAGGGATCGGTGCTAAAAAGAACCAGAACACTTGTGTCCCAGATGATTGACAGGGGCTGACTGCGTCCTGGTTAGAAACACTGGTCTGATTCACTTTGTGGGTGGGAGCAGAGGTGTTTTTGGAACCACTGGTCTATAACCCACCTGTAGTCTGTGTTGGTCCAGAACGTTCACAGGGCTGCCTACACGCATGCTCTCTGTGTACCAGCTGATGTCCAGGAGATGGACAGAACCGGCTGACCTTCCATCATCTACCGTCCTCCTCTTTCTTTCCCCTGTCCTTTCCTCTCCTCCAGTCCTTCCCTCTCCTCCTCCCATCTGTAAGTCCAGCCAGGTGCGAACCTCATCGCCAGAATTCTTCTCTGACACAATGTGTGTGATGGTATGGCTAGGGGGAAGTAAAGGAGCAGGAGATGGGATGTATTTAGTCTGTTATGAAGATTGAAGCTAGACCAGGTCCAAAAACAATCCCTGGCTCTTTGGTACTTGCAGATCTGGGTGTAAGCGAGGAGGCGGACTATACTTTTGCGATAAATAAACAATGCATGGACTGGGTTTCGGACATTTTTCCGCCCTCCGACCTACCTGTATGACTCATCCACTTGGAATCCTTTGCTCCGGCCGAGTTGTGTGAGGAACGCTCTCCGACTTGCTCCCATCTTTCTCTCCAGGAGGAAGATGACCACCTGCGGGAACTTGCTGGCTTTGTTGCTGCTGCTGCTGCTGCTGTCGACTGTCACGGAGGAGTTCGCTCTCCGTCGTTTCAAGGGGACCATGGGCATATCCACCAGCATGAAGACCGCATTCAATCAGATGTCCACATAAAAGGCACTTACTACCGAACGTTGGTATCTACATTCTGTCATGTGATAACTACGACAACTACACGATGAACTTATTTACAAATACCCTGAAAACACACAGTTTACATGTTGATGAGAGATGACAGCCGCCCGCTGTCATAAAGTTTCGAAGAAGAACTCTCCGCGGTGCATCACTCAAAATAGATCCGACAAGAAACAGGAAACGTCACACACCCCCCACCCCACCCCCCCACACAAAGCTCACCATATGATCATTAGCTACTTCCTCAAACTTTAGACGTCTCTGTAGCCGAGCAGTAACTAGCTTGTCCATCCCCTCCCCATAGGTGTTTTCATATGTATTCGCTCCCTCTTGCATGAGTAAACGACACCGCAGCAGACACAGTGGAGCGATAGCCAGCTAGCTAGCTAATGGCAAGTCCGGAGAGGAGAGCAACAGCAGGACAGAAGAACCGACCACGGACACTGAGCAAAGGCGCAAGAAGCGCCGCGTTCTTCCTTGCGCTGTTTACCTGTACGTTAAACTGTGCGGTATGCGAAAAACCCAGCAATATCGTTCTCATCCTAGCCGACGATCAGGATGTAGAACTTGGGGGAATGGTGAGTATTACAGTTTAAACTACTACTAAGCCATACATGCTTGCTCACATTGGAAAATATGTTATGGTGGTTCGTGTTTTGAACTGAGGCAACCTGCTGCCATTGTCGTGTTCTTTCCATACGTTACTTTCTATAGGCCCACGAGTACGTTGTGCGACATTATGTGGAAGTGGTGACATATTGCGCAATCAGAGAGCGCCTATGACCAGATAACCATAAAAAAAATATTCTTATCATGCTCCATATCCTGCTGCCTACAAAGAATGACAACAGATTATTTCAAAATCTATTATCTTGTGGAACCAAACCACTTAGGACATCCACATGTCTTTATCGGTCCCTTCCTCTCAACTTTTCTGATGTAGTGAGATTACTTCATAGCCTATGTGTGTGCAATTCTGAGATAAAAAATAACCACTTCTCCTTGTTTGTGCTTCAGACCCCTATGAAGAAAACCAAGGCTCTGATTGGAGATGCTGGAGTCACCTTCTCTAATGCTGTGAGTGCAGACAGGCTATCTAAGATGAAAGATATAGCTAGTATTGCAGCAAGTTTTGGGGGGCAACCAGAGCAGGGCTTTGGCCTGCAACCTTGAATTTCTCAATCTACAACTAAGTATTGCAGTATTGTTACACAGAAATTCAGAACCATTTATGCTAGAGCTAGCTCAGAATACAGGTATAATACTTTTATCATCTGAATCCAATGTAAGGATTTATAATTTAATTGACCCACAATACCATCCTCTCCTCCCATCTGTATCTGCCCCCCTTCTCCCTCTCTCCTTCCCCTTCCCTCTATCATCCTCCTCTCTGATATCCTGTCTCTCTCTAGTTCACTGTGACACCACTGTGTTGTCCCAGTAGGAGCAGTATTCTGACTGGTCAGTACCCCCATAACCATGCGGTGAGGAACAACTCCCTTTCAGGAAACTGCTCTAGTCCCCTCTGGCAGAAAGGACCTGAGACTGTGGCTTTTCCGGTTTACCTAAGCAAACAGCAGTATCAGACCTTTTATGCTGGGAAGTACCTTAATGAGGTATGTATCCCCCCCCCCCCCCCCCACACACACACACACACACACACACACACACACATACAGGTTCAAAGGTTTAAGCTGTGGTACTGTTGACTGACATACAATGTGGGATGCTTCCGCATGACAACTGATGTAGTCATAAACTGTGCAGAGATCTATAGCTCTTTCTTCCTCTTTCCTCCTCCTCCATATGCTGACGTGTCATGTCCTAATAGAGTATATCTGCTACACTGCAACTCAATCTGCCTCAGTCATGTCTCAAACATTTTAGTCTTATCAAAGAGATATCACAACTATTGGTGTATGTATTAGCATACCTTTGCAATGATTAGGGCACATTTTAAATTTCCTTCATTATCTCATGGGTCTGTCTCTGTGTCACAAAAAAGGGCCTCTGTATTTTCCATTGAATCAGAATTCTTTGATTTGGCCAAGTATATTTGCACATACAGGAAATTGACTTGGTGAGGTTGGTGCATGGACATAAAAAACAAATAGCAAATATTGACAAGAAATTTACAAAATAGCAAAAATATTAACAAAATAGCAATAACTTATTTACAAAAAAAGAGCAGCAGAACAATACATCTTGTAGGCTGTGTGAGGCTAAGTGGCAATGAGGCTAGAGGCTGTGGAATGGTTATGGGGCATGTACACTATAAATTAGAATACATTTAAATAATTATAAATTACAAATTACACTGTCAGTGCATTGTGTGTGTGACAGGGTGAGGGGGATGGAAGTCCCAGAGTCATTGAGAGGCAGGGGGCTTGTTTGTGAGCCCCTTAGCCATGGGGAAGAAACTGTTCAGGTGGCACAAGGTTTTAGTCTTGATTGGCCAGAACCTTTTGCCGGATGGAAGTCTATGGAAGAGGTTGTGACCAGGATGGGAAGGATCAGCTATGACCTTTCCTGCTCTCTTACTGGTCCTGGAGTGGAACAGGTCCAGGAGAGATGACCGAAAGATCTGCTGCAATCTGCCTTTGTTCTTGGCAGTGGAGGCAGCGAACCAGACGGTGATCGATGAGCTGAGGATGGACTGTAGAACTCGACCATCACTTTCTTTCTTTTTTGTCAAGATGTCTTTCAGTTGTATGTCTTCATTAACATGTTCCTCTCTGTCTGTCAGTATGGGAAGAAGGAAGCAGGAGGCACTGGCCATGTTCCCCCTGGATGGGACCAGTGGCATGCCTTGGTGAGTCCTACATCGTGCGCGTGCGTGCACACACACACACACACACACACACAAAATGCCTCTGTCTCTGCATTCATGATAACAAAAAGAGTGTTGCTTTTTCTGTGTGTGTGTGTGTGCGTGCGTGCAGGTTGGGAACTCACAGTACTACAACTACACCCTCTCAGTCAATGGCAAGGAGGAGAAGCACGGAGACAGCTATGACAAAGACTACCTCACAGACCTCATAGTAAGTTTGCGCTCAAAGTAAGTTTGCATGGGTGTATTTGTGTGGTTTGGATCTGCAACAGGTGCTTTTTGATGACATGATCATGAGAAAAATCACACTAAGAGAAATGTGGATTCTGAAGGAGGAGTTTTGTTTACCTGGACAAAAAGCAAAAGCTGTTATTCTCTAAACCCCATATATATTTACAGTACATGCACAGACACACTTAAAACTTGTACTTACTCGTAGTTAATGTGTGTCAGATGGTTGTCAGAGCAGCTGTCATAAAAAAAGAACAGGGAAACCTAACTATATAGAATGGACTGTTTTTTTTGTTTGTTTGTTTTTTACTTATAAACACTGAAACATCAGGAGAGCTTGTGATCAAGATGATCTTTTGTCTTTGTTAAATATGCAACATACAAAAGCCTGTACATTATGACTTTATTTAGCATGTTTTGTATAGATAGTCAGTGATCAGTCTTTCTGTCAGGCTAAAGTGTTCCACCAGTGGTCTGTCCTCATGTTCTGTACATGAGCCTTCTGCTTGTCATCATCATGTGACAGTGTTCTTTCTGCTTCGCCAGCTTCCGTGCTTTAACAACCCCCACTGGCACTTTTACCAGCTTGTTCAGAGTTCATGTCAGTTAAATTGTCCCTCACTATACATCGTTTTTTTTATTATAGCCATATTTTATATGGTTATGAAGCTGATGCTTTCCTTCAAAGACAGGCCACATACACAGGTACATTATGTACATGTGGGATTCGTCCCAAACCCTGGTGTTTCTCATCCCGTAGTCCAGCCAGCTGAACGATCTGATTCTGACCCACTTTCCAGACCAGATGTATTGCACAACTATCCACTTCCCTTCGTTCCAAACCTTTCCGTTCATTTTATGACCTCAGTTGTCTGTTTTTAGTTTTTTTTATTCAGAAAAGCACATTGTTGTCTGTGTGGATGCCTGAGAAGGGTTTTGTCTCCGATAACATGTTTAAAAAATGTACTGCTTCACTTTTAGTTGGCCAGCCTTGTTTGGGTTTGAGGGGTGGAGTGTAACCAATGCTCATCTGTCAGCGTTGTGATGGTAAGGACTTGATGAAGCATTTGACTGACATCCTTCTCTTATCATCCCTCGCTTCAGCTGAACAAGACTCTTAATTTCCTGGACAACAAGAGCCCGCAGCGTCCGTTTTTCCTGATGTTGTCCCCCCCGGCCCCTCACTCCCCCTGGACCGCAGCCCCACAGTACCAGAAGTCATTCACCGATGTCAAAGCTCCTCGCGATGGCAGCTTTGACAAGCCAGGAAAGGTAAGTGTTGTAATACACACACACACACACACACACACACACACACACACACACACACACACACACAGAACCTTCAGGCATGTAATGGCATAGTTGGTCTATTAGTGTATATAGTAACATAGCTTTCCTGTGATTATGGCAGATTTTAAATTCCCTTCTTTATCTGGTCTGTCTCTGTATAATATGTGTCATGTGTCTCAGGACAAGCACTGGCTGCTGCGTCAGCCCGTCAACCCCATGCCCAGCAGCTCCCTGGACTTCCTAGACAATGCCTTCAGGAAGAGGTACAATAACCAATCATCCCTCTACACTGGTCCTGTCAATCAATTTCTTGCATCCACTTGACAATGGTATTGCATTTTGCAATGTGCTACTTGAATAAAGGCCCAGGTTCAAGTTTATTGGCAACATGTAATAAATGCATTGGAATTTATAGTCACAAACTCTCATTAAAAGTACACGCATACAATCCAGTCCAGACATAAGCAATAATCTACATCCAGATACAACACCTACACAAATCACACAGGTGCATTTAAGTTCATAAAGTTAATTGCTGTTATTTTGATAATTGTAAAAACAAAACCTGGTTGGACAGAGTGCATTCTAGCCCCCAGGCAGGTCTTGAGGTATTGTTTCTGAATTTCTGGTGGTGGATGTAATGTCTCTGTGTTCCTGCAGGTGGCAGACTCTCCTGTCGGTGGACGACATGGTCGAGACGCTGGTGAAGAAACTAGAGGACCTGAAGGAGCTCAACAACACCTACATCTTCTACACCTCTGACAACGGCTACCATACCGGTGTGTGTCTCCACACTGTTTTGTCTGTCTGACCATGGTTTTGTTCTTGCCCAGCATTAACACAATTTTTCAATTGTTGTTGTTGTGGACAGTGCTGTAATGATAGTTGTTTGTTGTGTGTTCTCTCAGGTCAGTTCTCTCTGCCCATTGATAAGAGGCAGCTGTATGAGTTTGACATCAGGATCCCCCTCCTGGTCCGTGGGCCAGGCATCAAACCCAAACAGACACTGCCGGTAAGCACCCGCCTATGCATCCATCCCTCCAGTCTTCTGTACATTTCTTGTTAAGTATCCATTCATCCATATTCACCTGTTTTGTGTTGTGTTGTATGTGTGTGTGTGTGTGTGTGTGTTCCTTCAGGCTTCAGTGTTGAATATTGACCTGGCTCCTACCCTGCTGGACATCTCAGGCCTCAACCTGTCCTACGTCAACATGGACGGACAGTCCTTCCTTGCTCAAATGGTAAGAGGACCAAACAGAACGCTCTGTTTAGTTTAGTTCAGTTTTAGTTTATTTATTTGCACAAATAGAAAGACACAGTTATAAAAACAACAACAGTATGTGCAGCAGGGGGGAAAAAGATCCCCCCCCCCCTCCCAAATACTCAGCCATGTCACTGTCTTTTACTTGTATTGCAGGTTTGCAATTTTACTTATTTTTACCCCCTAATATGACACACACTCACTCTCTCTCTTTCCCTACAGGCCCCTTCGCTGCGTAATGGTACGGTACGCCCCTACTTCCTGGTGGAGTACACAGGAGAGGGACACCCCTCCCCAGACCCTGCATGCCCAAAACTGGGCCCCGGCCTGTCTGTGAGTTACTTACATTACCCCCTATTACCTTTACTCCGCTGTTACAGTATTACCCAGAGATAAAACTAGAGACTGAGGTGTATCTCACTATAAGACATGACTCACCCCTCTCTCTCTCTCTCTCTCTCTCTCTCTCTCTCTCTCTCTCTCTCTCTCTCTCCCCCCAGCAATGTTTCCCTGACTGTGTGTGTGAAGATGCCTATAACAACACCTACGCCTGTGTCAGGTCCCTTGTTGAGCACAACCTACAATACTGCGAGTTTGCTGATAGTGAGGTGGGTGTGTGTGTGTGTGTGTGTGTGTGTGCATTTTCAGACCTATGTGCCTCTGTGTGTTTGTGAGTGTTGCTTTTATGCCTTACCTCCAATTAGTGTGTTGGTAATTTTCTTTATGAACCCAGGAAGACTACCACCATGCTTACTCAGTACATGCTGTGTGTGTGTGTCTCTCTCTCCCAATTCCCCTCCCAATTCCTCTCTCTCGCTCTCGCTGTGTCTCTCTCTCTCTCTCTCAGTCATTCGTGGAGGTGTACAACCTGACCTCGGACCCCCACCAGATGGAGAACATTGTGAAAAAGGTTGACCCTGCCCTCCTGCAGATCATGAATCAACGGCTGATCAAGCTGCAGTCATGTGAGGGCGACAGCTGCCGCAACACCAAAAACAGGATGGGCGGGACCCAAGCTCTGAGCCCGACACTTAAGGGGTAGAAGTGGCCCTTTACCAGTTATTGTTTCATCCCCCTCCCTAATAATGGTTAAGGTTCGGATATTCTACTGTGAGCATACCTGTTGTCATCTGAGGAGAGAAGTGGGTACTATTCTATTGTATCTGAACTATGCTGACTCATATCATAGTTGGGGCCAGGAGTTGTTCCTGGTCAGGTCACATGTTCAGGGCAAACTCCTTGCCTTACTCATAGTATGTGGATGGGCTCCACTCTGCCTGTTCTCAGCCTATCCTGGTACTATGGGATTATTTTATAGGCAGACATGCAGTTGCACTGTATAGACTCCATATTGTTATTATTTTCTTTACATATGAGTACAGGGTCTGGAATCCAATCAGAACCTTTGACCCACCAGAGAGAGACATCAACGGCAGAATTAAAAGTGTCATAGCCTTACAGAGGAAGGGGTTAACATTGCATGTAATATCCGTTTTGACCGTACAGTACTTAACCCGAAGTTTATCTTATTTAAGGCCAGGTTTTATTCCCCTACAATGGATAAGGTTTGGTTTTGGGGAAAGAAAGGTTATCCTTGATTTATACCTAAGGGCAACTGCTATTTGTAGCAGGTTTACCAGCCTTCTGCCTTAGGGGTGAAAGCTGCATCCTACATTCTGTCTTTTAGCACTTTTACAGAGAACGAATGATGAGAAAGTGAAAGAATTGAAAACTGAACAAGTCCCTTGCTTGTCTCATACTACTGTGAACCCATACAGGACTTAGTAGTTGTCCTTTCTTTGCCATCATTTTCCTTTATCTCCTTTATATTACTCTGTTCAAATAATTTTACAATCGTAGTATTAATGAAACACAATTGCCATGAGCCCTTCAATTCAAGAGGGAAATTGTCCTGGATGTTGATTGGACACGTTTGTTTGTTTGTGTGTGAAATTTTCAAACAGCTGTTTCTTTTAGCTGAATAATGCCTTATGGAAAGGAAGATATTGTTGTTATATCTAAGGGACTTTTTCAGATTCTAACCTTAAATACGAATGAAGACATGATTAAAATCGATGTGCCTTGTCTTTTTGCACTGACGCAGCTTACGCCTTTGTTCAATGTGAATGTGGCTGCATTGTGAGAAATCAATAAATCCAATGTATTTTGACTGCATTCTTGGTGCATTTATAACACCATGATTATTTATTAGGCAACATAACAGGAAAAATGCGACCCAACATGAGACAGAGGAGTACTGCATTCATACAGGATGTGTCTGTGTCTCAGAAGTCAATACACAAGTTGTATTCATCATACAGTCAATTAATGCAGATGAACACATTTCAACAGACAAGTATATTCCATTTGTAAACCTCTATTCAACAACGGTAACTGGGTTGTGATTGTAACTGTGAGTCGAGTTCTAATTACATTGATACGCTTCGGGGGGTATCCTGAAAATAGTGGGCTGGACCTATGTTTATGGGGGACATCCAGGGTTTGTACCCAGTACCCCGGCAAGTTCTTCCCACTCAAGTCCCTGTGACAAGTCTCCCTTAAGCAGTAGCTTCTCAAAGATACTTGTAGACTGACTTCTCCGCCAGTGTCTGAATCTCCAACTTGACTGGGCATTTGTAGAAGTGGGAGAGCAGTGCCTCTGTGTAGCCAATCAGGAAGTAGAATTTCTGCGGGGGCAATTTCTGCAGCATCAGAGCACATACCACCAGCACATTACCTCGCCTCTTTATCACAAGCTCATTGGCCAGACAGTTATGGAATGTTCCGTACATGAAGCGTCGCACAAACACGTCCTCTACTGTACGATCAGCTGCTCCTCCCTCCCCTCGGAGGTTACCTAAGAGAGAAAAAGTTGGGAGGGTTAGCTTTGACACACTGTACTACAGCAGTTAGTTTGCTTACGTTCATATATACAGTATATCTGATAGGTTTCCAGATGTGGCTTGAAATGAGCCTAGACAGTTATCTGCATGATGGCTTTCTTGAATAATAGCAGATTTAGAATGTTATACGGCAGGAAGGCTGACGACTCACTGGTGTGCTGGGAGAGCCAGCCTTTGCGGTGGCCTATGTGATGAGGGTGAAGGGCCTGCTCATAGTTCAGTGGTCTGTCTCCTTTCCCCACACGAATACGGGCTGCCTTGTTCTGCAAAGACAAAATAAGGTATATCAGAAACAGGGCATGTCTGGTGGATGAGAATTCACCAACCACTCAGATTTTTTTTTACCAGCCACATTTAAAAAAATAAAAAATAAAAAAAGCAATATACTATCTCACGCGGTCACGTGGAGCTGGAGTTTACTGTTATGCTTTATTTTAGGTTGTAACTAAGACAGCTCATAGACTCGGGGGTTTGTTTGGGTTGGGGTTACGCCAGGAGCAGCCTGAGTGAGATGCGCAGCAATTAGAGTCAGCTGGAGGAGGCAGGAGCAGAAGGAGTGTTGTCATACATGTTGAATCAACTGTAACCATAATTGCGGATCGCACCAGTTTCGTTTTACACAGACACATACATATATACAAAATAAAACAAGCAACAACTCTGCTCGAGTAGATGGTAATGGCTTGGCATTGGCAGCTAAGTAGTAGAGGAATACAGCACTGTACCTTGCAACATACTGCAGTGACATGAAGTGCTCGGGTTCCCAAGCTGTTGCATACCGAGATGCCAGCTCTGATAAGCGTGCTCTGAGGAAAGAGGAGAAACGCAAAGGTAGCATGATCGTCTAGTTGACTATAGTAACTAATTGTTTTTTCCATAGATTATTCAGCAACAAGTTAATTCACATAAAAGGTAGACTACACCTAAATAGCTGTCAAATATAACTTCTTACTCACCGATAACATCACAGTCCTACTGCTCAAGGACGCAGCCATTTTTGATAGACGGAAGGATTTGTGGGAAGGACAGTTAGATCATAAGCAGTTATTTGAAATGTATTGAAATATGTTCGTGTATAAATACAATACGATATATAATTTTCAATATCCGTATATTTCTGAACATAACATAACGTACATACATACGGCTTATTATGTTTTGTTTTGACACGTGGAACCCTGTTTTGTTGATGTCATTGTTTCCCTACGAACTCGATTCAAATCGTACTTGAAGGATGTGTGAAATCAAAATATAGCTAGTTAGCTAGCTAGCCAGCCGAGTCAGACCACGCAACTGTTCACTTTTGTGATAAAGCAAATTGTATTGAAATTCGGCAGTCTTTTCATATCACATTCAATATTTTGCCACAGTTGTTAAACGTTGAAACCTACTATGGCGTCGCCGATGGAAATGACAGAATTGTATGACAACGCTCTGCTAGGCATCTTGCAGCATGTTGGAAATATACAGAATTTTCTCCAGGTCTACTTTGGCTTTCTCTACCGCAAGACGGACTACTACCGCGTTCTGTCTTCTCCCAATGATCGGATGGGGTTCCCTCCCGGGGTGGCAGAGAAAATGGTCCTCAAGGTGACGTTGGGTTTACGATCTAAACAACCAAAACATTTAGACAAGCTCCTAAGTTGTGAGCTAACTGTTAGCAATTCACTTAGCCAACTTACTCCACACTCTTCTAAGGTCAGAATTATGTTTTCCATTCTCGGTTAAGATCAGGTTGTGCCCAAAATCAATTATTAGGGAAGGCAAATGGGGAGGAATTACCACAGAGCTGGTCAGGGAGTGGGACAGGCTAGAGGCCATGTTGACCAGTCGTATAGCTAGAGACATATGATATCTTTGGCTCTGATGTTGATCTCTTTCTCCCTCCAGACATTTAAGCTGTTTGAGCGAATGGCAGAGCAGGACAGAGAGAGGCAGCTGCAGCAAAGAGAGGTACCCGCAGTTCCTCCTGCAGTTCAGGAGGAGGAGGTGCCTACACAGCCAGAAGAGTCCAGGGAACAGAACACAGAGCCTGCCCAGACAGAGAGCTCTCCCCCAGCAACTGGTGAGCCTAATCCTGCCTCTGCTCCAACTTCCAACACTGCCTCCAACCAAGCCTCCTGTCCACAACCGCCAAGCAGCAGTGCCGCCCAGCCAACAAAAGGAGACCAGACATCTGCAGCAAGGACGGACTCAGCAGCAGCGTTAGTCCTTATGAATAGACTTTTTACTCAGAACACTGTTTCCCCTTTGGCCTGTTAACGATTGAGTTGTTGCAAGACGCATGGTTTTACTTTATTCAGTAGGCTGAGGAGGGTCACCAGGCATACATGTTTAGTTTGGGGATGAATCCATCATTAAGAAACACTTAAAACACGTTCTATTCTTTTCCAATGTGGATTAGCAAGCAAGTTTCTTTTCTGTCGTAATTGTGTGTGTGTGTGTGTGTGTGTCTGTGTGTGTGTCTGTGTGTGTGTCTGTGTGTGTCTGTGTGTGTGTGTGTGTGTGTCTGTGTCTGTGTCTGTGTGTGTGTGTGTGTGTGTGTGTGTGTCAGTGGTCAGGTGCAGTACCAGTCTAATCCAGAAAGTTACAATGGGGCAGTGAGGGACGCATACAGTTGGTCCCAGGACTATACCGACGTTGAGATCCGCGTGCACGTCCCAAAAAACGTCGTCAAGGGCAGACAGGTAACCACAGTTAGCCCTTTTGTTCTCTCTCCACACCCATCTAACCAAGGTATCAATATCTCTAATCCATTATCATGATCGTTTCATAACACATTGCTACTGATTGATGTCGTCTTGTTTTTCACGTTGTGTTTGTTGTCACTGTCCCGGCGCTGTGCTCAGGTGTGTGTGAACCTGCAGCCTGGCACTGTCCGTGTGAGTCTGAGGGAGGGAGCGGGAGAAAAAGTACTGATGGAGGGAGAATTTACACACAAGGTCAACACTGAGAACTCTTTATGGAACCTTGAGCCGGGACGCTGTGTAGTGGTGAGTACACACACACACACACACATACACATTTACTCTCACAAACCCTACTGAAACATACACACACTGACTCCTATCTCTCTTTCACAGCTATCTCTCAGTAAGACTGGGGAGGTGTGGTGGAACGCAGTGTTGAAAGGAGAGAAGGAGATTGATATTAACCAGATTAACCGGGAGCGCTCCATGGCAACGGTTGATGAGGAGGAGCATGCTGTTTTAGACAGACTCACCTTCGACTACCATCAGAAACTCCAGGGCAAGCCGCAGAGCCACGAGATGGTGAGGACCACACTTATATGCGTACACACACACACACACACACACACACACACACACGCCTGAGGGCCATGAGATGGTGAGAGGGCAGGGATAGAAGTATGGATTGGTATTGGGGAGAGGACACGAGCTGAGGGTGAGACTAGAGATAAAGCTGGAGATTAATGGGTCGGTGTCGATATTGGGGTTAGGACACTGAGGTCTGGGTCCAAGAGACATTGTGGGAGTAGTTGTGAGTTGTGTAAAGTGTTTTTGATTGTCTTGTTGACGTTCTCTTTCTTTTTTGTTCTCTCTCTCTCTCTCTCTCTGTAGAAGGTGCATGATATGTTGAAGAAGGGCTGGGATGCTGAGGGATCTCCATTTAAAGGCCAGGATTTTGACCCCTCCATGTTTGACATCCCACCCAGCGCTGTGCAGTTATAAGACACACGTACACTCTGAGTGGTAGTTTACAGTTGATTGGACGGTCAGAAGTGCAGTCATAATTTACCTGCCAATGAAATGTGATGGGAGGCGGGATGTATGATATGGAAGTAGAGGGGTTTAGAGGCTGGTTTGGGGTTGCAGCTGTTGCATTTTAAAATGATTTTCTTTCTGAGGACGTTTTGAATAGCATGGGTGAAAACTATTACTGTGTTGTGACTGATGTAACATACATAAACATATCTGTACAAGTACCTGTCTGCTCACTGAACATACCTGGACCTGCACATGACACCTGAACCTCTATGCAGCACCTGTGTCTTTCTGTATCTGAGTCACACCTAAGACAATTGGTCACCGCCCACTGTATTAGGTACACCTTGCTAGTGCTGGGTTGGACTTTTGTAGCCCATCTGCTTCGATGTGTTGTGTGTTCAGAGATGGTCCTCTGCATACCTTGGTTGTAACGAGTGGTTATTTGAGTTACTGTTGCCTTTCTATTATCTCAAGCCAGTCTGGCCATTCTCCTCTGACCTCTGGCATCAACCAGGCATTTTCGCCCAGAGAACTGCCGCTCACTGGATATTTTCTCTTTTTTGGACCATTCTCTGTAAACCCTAGAGATGGTTGTGCGTGAAAATCCCAGTAGATCAGCAGTTTCTGAAATACTCAGACCAGCCCGCCTGGCACCAACAACCATGCCACGTTCAAAGTCACTTAAATCACCTTTCTTCCCCATTCTGATGCTCGGTTTGAACTTCAGCAGGTCGTCTTGACCATGTCTACATGCCTAAATGCATTGAGTTTCTGCCATATGATTGGCTGATTAGATATTTGCGTTACCGAGCAGTTGAACGGGTGTACCTAATAAAGTGGCCGGTGAGTGTATCTCTACCACTGATCCCCATTGGCCTTAGATATGTGTCCAGGGGCAACTTCATTCTAATCCAGCCCTCCCAGGTCCAGATATGTCTCTGGTGTGTTACATGTATAATTATTTTATTGTTTGTCGGAATTCCTCCCTCTTGTTTTCCTTTTACCAAGGTGTGTCATTTTGTGTGCCTGAAATAAATAAAATCGGCTATGGCAATGTGTGGATGTTTTATTACTCTGAATGTCCTGTCACAGATTCCAGATAGGACTATTCCAGCTATATAGACAGTATGAGTCAGCAGAAGACTCTTTGGGTCAGTTACGCTCTGGTGTTGCTGCTAAAGCCATCCCCCTTTCATCCTTGGCTTTATTCACTTATTTTGCTATTTTAGTCAATCACATAAACTGATCAATGAAGTACTTGTGAGAAATAAAAGCTTTGACGAGGACTATGAACCCTTGCATTGAACTGCTGGTTTTGTTAAATCGCTGTTACCGGGTTATGTAGTTTGATAAAGGACGGCAACATCAATGTTGTATGAATTACTAAAGTTATCTGCACAATTAGGGTGATGATGATGCAGCCAATGCCCCTAGTGGCAAAAGCTTGTATTTCAGCCGGCGTGAAATGCGATTGAGCGACACACTTTCGGAGAGAGAGAGAGAGAGAGAGAGAGAGAGAGAGAGAGAGAGAGAGAGAGAGAGAGAGAGAGAGAGTGAGAGTAGAGCGACTATAGAGGGAGGGAAAAAGCCAGAGCATCCGTCCCGCCACCTCTACATGTACACATATCTGCATTTCCTAGTCATCTAGACAGAAAACCCAGATCGTTACGGTATTCTGGAATTTTGAATTATATATCCATCACAGGGAAGAAGAGAACATTTTGAGCACACAACCCCTGCGAACTAACGGATCATGGCAGTTACTACCTGTACACGTTTTACAGATGAATGCCAACTATACGAAGAACTTGGAAAGTAAGTATTTGTTATGTTATGACACTGATGTGGTTATAACCGCTTTACATGACAT
>NC_139659.1:18039633-18044633 GCF_951799395.1 Argentina silus | reverse complement strand
GTGTGTATATGTGTATCCACTGTATGTGTGAAAGTGTGTATCGTGAGTGTGAGTGTTTGTGACCACTACTCCTTTTTTCCGGCCCTGTGCTGTAGTTTCCCTCTCCAGAGTGGGATACAGTCACTCCTGAGGCTAAGAACCTGATTAACCAGATGTTGACCATCAACCCAGCCAAGAGGATCACTGCCCAGGAGGCACTCAAACACCCATGGGTCTGCGTAAGTACACACACGCACGCACGCACGCACGCACGCACGCACACACACACACACACACACACACACACACACACACAGGTGTATCGCACAACCACGTAGTATATACTGTACGTATGACATATTGTATGAACAAACCATCATGTTCTCTCTCTCTCTCTCTCCCTCTCCCCCCCCCCCCCCCTCTCTCTTTCCCTCTCTCTCTCTCCCTCACAGCAACGCTCCACAGTGGCGTCTATGATGCACAGGCAGGAGACAGTGGAGTGTCTGAAGAAGTTTAACGCCAGGAGGAAACTCAAGGTGTGCTGTGTGCAGCGATGTTTACCGTCTGAGATCTGACAGGAGAATTCCCCTCTCTCAGAGTCATTCACAGACCTCTATTCACCCCTGTCTCACTGCCCCCACGCTCTGGCCATGCATGAAAAAGGATAGAAGTAGTCCTTGAATAGTGGACATCACTGAGTGTGAAAAGCAAGACATTTTGGGGACAGATACACTTACCCTAACCCTAACCCTAACCCTAACCCCAATGTAACCCCTGCTCATTAGTAACCTTTATCCCCTTTTCTCTCTTTCATTCCCCCTCTCCCTTTCATTCCCCCTCTCCCTCCCTCTCTTTCCCTCTTTCTGTATCTCTCTCTACCTTTCCCATTCTCCTCCCTCCATAGGGTGCCATCCTGACCACTATGTTGGTGTCAAGGAATTTCTCTGGTGAGTGCTTGTTTAGGAAAGGAGGAATGAACAGACCGTCTTTGTGCCCTCAGAAGAAGAGAAGGAAAAGAGAGGGATGACATGCCATCTGCTTGCTTACACCATCTCTGTTTACACATGCATACACACACACACACGCAAACACACACGCACACACACACACACATTCATACATATAACAGCAGGTTCGTGGGTGGCAGTGTGAGCTGTAGGAGTGTTTGACAGAGCCTGGATCTTTGTCCTGCCCTTGCTCTACACACATACGCTGTTGTTTTGTGTACCGAAGCGACCCTGGTTTCTTGTCTTGTCTGAGAGACTTTCTTGTCACATACACATCGAGAGCAGGAGAACCAATCAGATTTCAGATCTTTCTTACAGGTATTAAGTCAAAGCAAAGGCCGTATATATATATATATGACAAGATACTCATGTGGGCTCATTTTCGATAGGAATCGCTGTCCGCCAACACGGAAGGCTAGACTAATGAATATTGATTGCATTCATGAGCAGGAAGCCAGTCAGTGAGCACCAAGGCGAGAGCAATATGCATATTCATGAAGGTTGACAGGCACAATTTCAAAATGCAGTTGTTTTGCTCAAAGCTAGTTACATGACATGCTTGCTAAACTCATAATAGTACCTTCTTAAAAACCGAGGCATCCTTTAAAGTGTAGCTAAGCCCAACGTTATTAATGAACAATACATCTTTTTGCTGTATGCGACATCTCATTAACTTGATAGGACAGAGACAGCGAGACTAGTTAGCCAATGGGCTGTTTGGTTGACTCTGACCTTTGAGGTCAGTCAAAGCATCAGTGTTCCAGTGGAGAGGGAGCGTTAGTGATGTGACGACATGGCAAACAGCTCCCCCTTAGGCCAGTTGTGGTACTGCCTCTGGGGAGCTTTTCTTACCCATGGGTGTCAATTAGGACGAGGGTTCCATTCTGGCTCTGCAGTTACTGTTAGACAAGTGCTCTATCCACTCCAACCCATCGTTGCACAAGCACGGCCCTGGAAGCTGTCCAGACTGTATCAGACTAACACACATGCACTCTTCTCCTTCCCCCTCCTCCTCTGCTCTTTGCTTTCTCTGTCTCTCTCTCTCTCTCTGTCTCTCTCTCATGTCTCTTTCAGTGGGTAGACAGACTACAGCCCCGGCATCAATGAGTGCTGTGGCTGGAACCACTGCTGGGATAGTGGAGCAAGGTAGACTCTCCTCCCCCCCACTTCTCCTGTTTCGTTTCTGTAGTTTGTGGGGGTCGGGGGGGTCAGGGGGAGTGCACATCTCATGTTTGATGTTGAACTGCACCCTCTCCCCACGGCGCTACTCTTTTAATCTCTGTTTCTCTCCGTTTTTCTAATGCTTCTAAAATGTGTGCCAAGGTAAGCCGACTCCCATTCCCTCTCTCTCTCTCTCTCTCTCTCTCTCTCTCTCTCTCTCTCTCTCTCTCTCTCTCTCTCTCTCTCTCTCTCTCTCTCTCTCTCTCTCTCTCTCTCTCCCTTTTATCTCCCTTTCTCTCACTCTTTCTGTTGTCTAGCGTAGACATAGAGAGTTTGGTGGTTTTGTTCGTAGAGCGCATTCTAGCATTCTACCGTGAAGTGGGATATGTTGTGAGGTTTTCGCGTGGTGTTTGAGGTGGTGTCTGAGAGATGTGGAGTTTGAATATGTATGGGATGTGTGTGGTATGAGTGATGTGTGTTAGGTGTGAGTTTGAGTCGAAGGAGGGATGGAATCTATATTCAGATTTATCCCGGCCAAGGATTCTACTCCCACTCAAAAGTTCGGTGTTGCCATGACAATTAATCAGTGTCAGCAGAAGAGCTTCCTGTGTTGTAACCTCTCTCTCTCTCTCTCTCTCTCTCGTGCACGTGCTCTCTCGCTCTCTCTCGCTCTCTCTCACTCTCTCTCACTCTCTCTCTCTCCATCCTTCCATCTGGAAGAAAAGTGCTATAACAGTATTATTCATAAACCTTAGTACAAGTGTGTCTGTATATCTGGGATTTGTGGCTGTGTGTCTGTGTGTAGTAAGTCTGTGGAATAGGTTAATACAGGGAAAGTGGGTTTTGAGTGCTGCACCATATTTGACTCCGATGGAGGAATCCCCTAATCATAATCTGAATTAATCCCACCTTCTTCTATGATTACATAACAAACCCATTATTATACACCTACTGTCTATTTCCCCCTGCACTTTCCTATCTAATCCACTGTGTGTGTGTGTGTGTGTGTGTGTGTGTGTGTGTGTGTGTGTGTGTGTGTGTGTGTGTGTGTGTGTGTAGTGTGTTGGATATCCCTGATACCCTCTGCTGATACCCTTACTTTAAGCAGTGGTTCAGTTGGATGGATTTGTAATGTTTGTGTGTGTGTGTGTGTGTGTGTGTGTGTGTGTGTGTGTGTGTGTGTGTGTGTGTGTGTGTGTGTGTGTGTGTGTGTTTGTGTGTGTGTGTGTCTGTCTGTCTGTCTGTTTCTATTAGTTGGTTTTTAATGCGTGTGTGGGGGAAAGAGGGAGGAGAGTGGATTCTGTTTTATCTGTTCCAGTCGATGGGGTAGATACAGGGTAGAGCTTGATATGTCACTTTAGTGAGTGTGTGTTAGCACTGTTTTTGGACTGTGTGTCTGTGTTTGTGAGCAGGCTTTGAGTTTCGTGAGTGTGAGTTTAGCAGGGTCAGGGTATTGTGTGTGAGTGTGAGAACACCGAAGGGTGTATGATGTGTACTCGTCCACCTCAGAGTGTATTCTCCCTCTCCTCAGCAGCCAAGTGTCTCCTCAATAAGAAGGCTGATGTCAAGGTAAGAGACCTCTCAATCTTCCTCCTCCCTCTCTGTTCTCTCTCTCTCTCTCTCTCTCTCTCTCTCTCTCTCTCTCTCTCTCTCTTCCCTCTCCCCTTCTCTCTCCTCCTCTTCTCTCTCTCCCCCCCTGTCTCTGTTTGTTGCTCAGTGTGTTTGAAGGATTATGTGACTCTCTGACTCTCTGAATGCCGTCTGTGCTTGACCATGTATGTGTGACAAGGCATTTAGCGCTGTTTGTATGATGTTGAAAGGACTGTAGTCATGTCCTGTATGACATAAAGATGCACAGCAGTCATCTCCTAGTCATCAGACAGGTAAGGTCACATTTCAGAAACTCTCTTGGGCTGACCAAAGACTCTCTTGTCTCAGAGAGCCGACTCTCTTGTCTCTTTGTATGAAATGTGCTGTATAAATAAAGTTTGATTGATTAATTGATTCATTAATTCATTCAATTATCTTGAATGTCAGGGCGGATTTTTGACCTTTGACTGTAGGGCGTATCTATCAGGTGTGAGGTGAGGACTATTCAGACTCCACTGTATCTCCCTCTTACTCTCTCCATCTCCCAACCTCTCTCTCCCCCCTTCTCCCACAGAAAGTTATCAATCACCTGCATCTGCATTTTTCTGTCCTCGTCCTCTGTATTAAAACTAGATACCAAATATATAAATATCACTTCACCCCTCCCTTCTCTCCCTTCCATCTCTCTAGCCATTTATCCCAGCCTTCCCCCCTCCCCCCCCCCTGCTCTCTCCCCTCCCTCTCCGAAAGGGTGTGCTCCCTCTTTCTGGATGGCCTGGTGTTAAACTGAGATTATTTCTCACCAGATGATTAATCTGTAGTTATATAATCCCCGGCTCTCCCTCGTCGCACCGCGCTCCCAAGCCTCACAGGAGTGCACACAACTCTGGAGCTATTTCAAGCCCACCCTTCCACACATGCGCACACACACACACACACACACACACACACACACACACACACACACACACACACACACACACACACACACAGCGCTACACCGGGCAGCGTGCTCAGCATGCTCAAAAGTACCTGCTACACAAGAAACATGAATAGTTGAGCGCGTGGATGCAGAATCAATAGCCCTCCTTGTCTGTTTCTGCAAGGAACTGAAATGAAATATATCAATTCCTGATGTTGAATTTGTTGTTTTATTTTCAGAGTCCTGCCAAATCTGAATAGTTGGGGTTTGTCCTTTACCTCCAGTTAGATTTTCAAACAGGTACCGCTATTGTATGTATGTAGCCTACTACTACTCCAGTA